>NC_080069.1:121560768-121878737 GCF_949987535.1 Balaenoptera acutorostrata
GTCCACAGCAGACCCCATCAGCTACAGGACCCGAATTATGGGCTTGCCGACCTCTGTTCGTGGGCACGGGGCGTGCAGCTAAGGAGGCGCGGGACCGCCTCTGTGCCTCTGAAATCCCACCCACAGAGACCTCGAAGGCTCTGACCCAAGCCCCCAAATTCCTCCCCCGGAAAGGAGTCCTCCGTCCCCTTCCACGAGCAGACCATGCTGAGGACCTGCTCCACAGAATGGCAACAAGCCATCGAATCATTCATTCTTCATTCAGACACTGTGGCGTCCGTGGTGACCACCAGGGCTGGGTTAGCCACTGAGAAAATTACAAGGGTGTCTGGGACACACCCCTGCCCTCAAGATGGCTGCATGTCAGACCCAGAGAGTTCTAGGGCCGAACCTGAAACCAAAATAACACGCTCTCAGCGTCCCATGGTCCCACCCCCAAGTCCATTGTGGTCACAGGCAGGGCCAGGGGTGCAGGTGCACTGAAATCAGACAGGGAGAAGGGCCAGAGCCAGGAGGAAAGTGACGCATGGGTCTGCCACACCAGGAATCCCAACTCTTCGTGGTGGCTCGGGCTTCTCCAGGGAGCCGGTAACCATCTTGCCTTGGCATTTCTCTGGCCTGCAGGTGATCCTCGGGAAACTGTATGAGACCCGGAGCAGTCAGCTGAGGAAGTACAAGCCGCCTGTGAAGCTGGACGCCCTCTGGCACATGCCTCACTTCCAGAAGGTCAGTCTCGCCTCCACCTGCCCCTTCCTGCACCCAGGGGGGCATGCCCCTCACCTTGACTAGTCTTTACCTGTCCTCTAGACCGTAGAGTTCTGTGGGCTTCTACCCATCGACTGGCATAACAACAACAATAATAATAATAGCAACAGCAACAACTAACATTTTGGAGCCCTTCCTAAGTGCCAGGCACTGAGCTCCACTTCACTGACTCTTGCCACACGTGGAAGTGGGGAGCTGCTATCACCCCCATTTCACAGACAGGAAACGTGGAGAACACTGGTGAGGGCAGCCTCGGGCCGAAGCTGGGCTATCTGACCTCGGAGTCTGGGTGTCTGTCCACTGGGGCGGACGCTGTCTGGACCAACACCCCCTCTACTGATGGGGTCATTGCACCACATCCTACATTGGGGACCTGGGGGTGCAAGACAGCCCCACGCTATCAGCACTAAACCTCCCGCAGGGGGGCATCCCTGGGGAGATGGAGCAGATGTCTCCTGTGGGCTGTCATGCACCCAGAAAGATCTCGCACCCACCATGCTCCGGCCTCAGGACTGACCCAGTGTCCATTCGGCCACGTAGGCCTGTCACACGGTGACAGGGCTTCTTCTTCAGCAGCTTTTAGCAGAAGAAGAAGGAGGAAGAGCTGGGGCCATTGTCAGAGGAGGGGAACCGGGAGACTTGGGGACAGTGCCACGGGATGGTGGGGGCTGTGCATGCCCAGCTCGGGCACAGGGAGCCTTTCTAGGGACCACCAGGGCCACGCCTGGTCCCGGGAAGACAGCCGCACGAAGCCGCATTCCCAGCCAGCCCAGGCCCGGCCGCTGTGTAGAGTTAAACTGCAGTTTAGACAGTGAAGGGGCCCATGCTTTCCTGAACCTAATGCAATCGAGCAGGCTGCCAGAGAAGGCCGCTAGCCCCCCTTGATGTTGCTCTCATGTCCTGCCCAAGTGGCCTCCATCAGCCTGTGTCAGTGGCCAACCGCCCCGCCGCTCATCAGCCCGCGCTGTCCCTGCGCATGCGGGCGGAACTGGGCACCGAGCGGGAAGAGCCGGGAGCCACCGAGCTGCCGCCCCGTTATCACTCCTCCGCCCCGGCCTGGGCGGCGCCCCTCGCCTTTGGTTCCTCCGCCTCCCCCAATTTCCTGCCTTTTTATCCACATCCCTCCTCCCCTTTCTCTGCCTCTCACACTCAGGAGTTTCGCCTACAGCCTCCTTCCTGGCCCATCCTTCTGTTGCCTTTCCTCTTCTGCTCTTTTCTCTCTGATTTTCCTGATGTTTGACGTCCATGGGGGACGCAGGCATCCTGGGGACCCTGCCCAGGAAAGGATGGGACCCATGGCTCCCCGGGCACGAGATGCCCTGCCAGCAGTCCGCTCTGCAGCACTGACCCCCAGCCCCTCTCAGCCCCCTTGTCTCCGATTTAGAATCTACAATTAGCTCCCAACCCAATGGACCCAGGAGGGCTCAGGTGGTCTCCCCCCAGCCCATCGGAGCAAGGAAAGGCCCCCCTCCCACCTCCACCACCCCCACCCCAGGTAACACGGATTCTGCTGTGTCAGGAGCCCTTGTCTCACCCGCAGGTAACCCCGCAGCCTGGCCCGGAGTAGGACTGGAAATCCAGATATAAATGAGTTTCTATTTCTAAAAGAGGGGATTTGACTCAGCTGAGCTCAGGTCTCTTCCAGTCTTTAGATTGTTGTTACAAATTACCGTTAGGAACACGGTGGCCCACCTGTGATGCCACCCCTCTGTTTGTGCTAAGTCGTTATTTCACACACGCATCCTTACCCGAGTTGTACTGAGGACAGGCGGAGGTGGTTTTCATTTTCCTTGCCCAGCAAGTGGCTTGGCCTGGAACCCAGGTTCCTCTGACTGCAGGGCCCGAGCTCAAAGGCACTATCCATTGTGTCATAGAAATAACGAGAAACAGAATAAAAATGCAAGCCCCGGGATTTATCGGGTGATTTTTCATCTTTCCTGGGGATGTTCACGGGCTTCTGGAAGTTCAGCTGCAGGAATCTCAGAGCAGGGCTGGTCCCTGGGTGCCCCGCAGTACAGCCCAGCAGAGGCGCTTAGAGCCCCAGGGCGATGCCGCCACCGCCGCGACCCTCGGTGCCCTCCCCGTTGGGAAATACCACCCAGGAACAGTATTTATTGAGCTCTTACTGTGTGCCAAGTGCTGGACATGCATTATCTCCTAGATATAATATTCTCATTCTACTGACTCGGAGACTGAGGCTCAGAGAGGGGAAGGAACTTGCCCTGTGAGAAGGGAGTGCCGGCCTGATCCGGGGCCTCTTCTCTGTCCTCCTGAGGACACCATCCCTCACCTCCTGGGCCCCAGCAAAGGGCTCCTTTACCCCTTTGAGGCACGTTGCCACATTGCAATTCATTACTTAACCGGACCATTCATTGTTCAATGTCCATCTTCCCCCGTAAAGTGGGAGCCCACAAGGACATGTCTGTTGTATCTCCACTGTGTCCCCGGAGCCCAGCCCAGGGCCTGGCACCCAGCAGATGGCCAGTAAATGTCTGTGGGAAGGATGAATGAAGGAATGCATGAACGAATGAATCACCAATGCGGCCCAGGACAACAGACGAATTTAAAAGCCTTTCACAGACCCGATGAAACCCCCTTCCCAACCTAAAGGTCCCACATTTAGGGGACATTTAGGTGCCCACAAGCTGCAGCAGCCACCGAAGGGGTCTGGACTCGGAAGGGGCGTGGCCAGAGCTGCTCCTCCCGCAGGGGGATTACTGCTGTTGAGGCCCCAGGAGGGTCTTTGTGTCTCGTGTCTGTGCCGATCCGCCCGGCCCCCCTTCCCCACCCGGCCCCATTATGAAAGGAAAAAGCGCTTCCAAAAAAGTGGAATCTGTCACGGTGATGGATAACCTAAATGGACTCTCCCAGCTCGCGAACAGATGTCTACGCTGAACTCTGTCAGAAATAATTAAACACCTTTCACACGGAAAAGCAGCAGGCAGGGCGCGGGTGCTCCCGGGCTGGGTGAGCGCTCAGCGAGCCGGCTTTCCATCCGTCCCCACCCAGGACCGCACGGGGCACCTCCGGATCTGGGCCCAGAGGGACCAAGGAAAGGAGCAGAAACACCCCTCGGTGGGGTTCCCCGTCCGGCCACACGGGGTCCCGCGCTATCTCCCAGTCTGTGCGACCAGCAATTGCCACGCGAGGGCCAGTGCCCAGAGGGAGGGTTAGCCGACAGCTGGCGAGTGGCCTTTCTGCCAGGATGTTCATAACAGGCCGCCAGCCAGCCCCCAGGCCTGGGCCAGCGGCTGGACCTCCCTGGGGCTCAGTTTCCCCACCTGAAAATGAGGGGGGGGGGAGCACTCGTTCTTGAGGGTCTCTTCCAACCCAAGGTTCCATGACCAAGGAGCCACGTGGCGTGAGGCACGGGGTCTCGTGGAGGCCGCAGACCCCCTACCCAGAGTGAACTGGGACAGGTTCTCATTTTGGGGACAGGACATGTACTCATTGCCTCGTTCCTGAGTGGGGGGACCCCTGGGCTTGGGGCCGCACCCTCTGTGCCTGGTGGCCGGGCTTTCTCTGTGCCCCCCCTCCGCAAGGCATGCTGGGGGCCAGCCGGGAGGGAGGAGGGGGCGGCGCTGTATGTCTGTGTGCGCGTGACTCCAGGGTCAGCCAGACCTGGGCCACGTGGTGGCCTGGCCATTCCTGACCTGTCACGTGGCTTGACCTGTCCAAGGCCCCATTTCCTCTTTGGTCAAGTGGACCAGTGAGGCTCCCCTAGCAGGGCTGTTTGATGAGAACACGTGTACAGTGTTTAGCAGAGCGCTGGACCCTTATCAAGCCACCAATAAATGGCAGCTGCCAGGAGGGTGGTCCTGGTGATCACTCATTCATTCACTCACTTATTCATTCATTCACAAATCTTATCTCTGAGCACCTTTGTGTCAGACCCTGTTCTCAGCACTGATCATACACTACTTACTGTAGGGCTGCTGGCGACAGGCAAGGAGTGAGGTGGACAGACGGACAGGCGGACATGTAACTGAGCAGGTGGACCGCTAGACGGGGAAGTCTGGAGAAGCTCCAGCCCTAGGCGTCCAGTTCTCACGCCCAAAATGCTGGGGAGATGTCAACCTGAGCTGGCAGCCCCGAGTTTGGGGGTGGGGATGACCTCCCACAACGATAACCCCATCAGCACAATGCTGACTCGGGTTGGCCCACCCTGTTCTGCCTTTTGTGTCCCCGGGCAGGGTTGGGGGGGGACCAGGCATCCCAGCTCACCCAGGACAGCCCTCCTTGGGTCTGGTTGGGAGGCAGACTAAGTAACAGCGCCCCCTCTGCTCTCAAAAGTGACCCAATCGGAACCATGTAGTCTATGGTCTCCTGGTCTGAAATCAAGAAAAACAGACGGTTTATCCCCCTTTACAAAAAGACTGCCAGTGATAACGGCCCAAAGACAGAGGGGCGGGTGCCCCCAAATATTTATAGCAGCACTGACAGTGGTGAAAGGCTGGACGTCGCAGGCAAGTAATGGCTTAGGTACGTGTTGGGAGATATTACACAGATATCGCAGAGATAATATACGACATCATGAAATATTATACAGCCACTGAGAATATTGACTTCAGTCTGTACTTATTGACACTTTACTCACCTTTTCCCACTTTAGTAATAATTTCCCCACATATTACTGGGGGGAAGAACCTGTGCTGCGTGACCCTGTCTGGTTGGAGGCACCCACACACCACGCGGGGGTCTATGCTCCAGGACAGACGTCCGGAAGGAGGGGCCCCGAGTAGCAGCAGCTGGGATCCCTGGGGTGAGCTGGAGGCTATTTTACTTTCTCTGATGCTCTTTTCTGCATTGTTTCCATTTTTATAATGAGTACCTGTAACTTTTACGAAACCAGTAAGGTTTATTTATTTTTTCAATGTTTTTCAAGGATGGGGGCTCTACATCCTTCCCCGGGGTCCCTGTCCCTGTGCTCAAGCCCCTTTCAGCCCTGCTCCTCCCTACGGCTCACCGAGCACTCCCCGTGCTGCCGGCCAAGCCTGGTTTCTCCTGTTCAGTTTCCATCAGGCATGAAGGTCAGAGGCTGGCGCTCAGCCCCAGTCGTGAAAGCGGCTGACTTGCGGAGTCTGGATCTCTGTGGCCAAGTCCGTGTTATAATTGGAGATCCAAGATCCATTTTAGAGGGGGGTTTGCCCAAGCATCTCGGGGTCTCCGCTTCAACCCGAACACTCTGCCTCTCCCCGCAAGCCCTCATCCTTCCTCTACAGCCCCGATACCCACTGACATTACATAGTCATTCAGTCACTAAAGTATGAACAAATTGACTATATTTTCATTTGGCTTTTGGGTTCAGCCCCACTGCTTTAGAATAATGGCCCAAGCTATTAAGCTAACAGTTTGATTTACAAGCTCTTGTGCTCTGAACGCTGGGATCAGACTTCTCTCTTTGTGGAAGACTAACCCTGCCTCGGGTCTCCTGGGCCCCTGACTCACTAATAGAACAGGAGACGGTAGGGGGAAAAAAATCAGCAGTCAGCCAAGCAGTGATGCCCAGAGATGCAGCTGATTAGTGAAAGCTGCTGAATCTAAGAAAAGGATTTTCTTGCCCACCTTTAAGCTCTCTTACAAATCATAGCTGGCTGGAAAGTTAGCTCTCTGTTAAAGCCCCAGGGCAGGCTCTCAGCCCGTCCACCCTGCTGCTGCCACCTCTCCAAAGGGCCCGCACGGTTCAAATAAAAATGGACCGTTCTCTGCACGGGTGTCTCAAGCCCCAAAGTCACTCCTTCCAGACCCAGGAAGGGCAGATTCCAGATGGACTGCCCCTCCCTGAGGTCCCTGCACCAGTGATGTATTTTAAGAATCCTGTCGGTCTGTTGCCGCAGAATAAGAATCATCCCAGGTTGCCGCGTAGGGCACTGAGAGCACGGATGGAATATGTCACACGCAGAACGGGGCAATAGGAAGAATGATTCAGAGGCTCTGATGCTCTTGAAATTTCTTCCCTAAATACAGATTCCCCCCTCCTGTTATAAATCAGATCAGTATGCAGAAGGGCTGACTCACCCAAGGAATAAAAGCAGGGGCTTAATTGGTTTTACATAATCCGGCACCTCGGAGAGACAGAATTTTTAGGCACCTGCTCACGAGGTGACATGGCTGCTCAAATCCCGGTGAGCTGAAGCTCTGGGGGATGGGGACAAGAGGAAAAGGGGCCGGGGCCGGGGGTCGGGGGGAGAGGAGATAGCGGCAAAGTTTCTGGTGCAGCTGGAGAAATCTTGAAGTCTGAGGGAACCTGGGTCATGGAGGGAGGTGGCAGGCATCATGCGGGATGTGGGAGCTGGCACTTGTAACGAAACAGCCCTGCAACCTGGGGACCCCCAGCCTGGCTGTCCCCTTAATCTGTCAGGCACCCCTGGGAATTTTCAGTCTAATCCAGAAAGCACGTCACCCCCCACTGGGTGTGAAAATATTTCCAATTTCGTGTTGAAAATCAACCAGAAAATAGACTAAGACGGCTTGTTTTGACATCAGGCATCTATTTCTAATCTCTGGAGATAGCTAGAATCTCATGTTGAGTTTTGGGAGTTGATAGGACTTTCCAGGTCCCCAATTGCTTCTTCCAGCTCATCCCCAAGAGAATAAATCCCCCATGATCTAAAGAGAATCTCCCGGGCTTAAGAAGGAGTTCGGGTTAACGTCTGCCACCTCTGGAATGACTTCCTCCATGTCTCCCTCGTTTCCACATGTCCCCACTTGTCAGCCTCTGTCACCAGGCACCAAGGCTGTGGGAGTGATGGGGTCCAAGCCGCCTGGCACGTGGCCAGCAGGAGGGTCCCGCAGATAAACAACATTCGATGATCTACTTGGATAAAGTCAAGGTTCATTCAAACTGAGGTTTGTCAAAAGTGCAGGCGAGATGAATCCAGAGGCCGGTATCCTCATATCTACAAGCCGCGTGCAACACACAGCCTCCCTGGTTTCCCTCAGAGATGCAAAGTTCATGGGCATCAGAGAACATAACACGTCGGGGAGGAAGGAAGATGACGGGGATGTTTTCTTGGCTTCTTCCCTTCCTCTCCTCAAAGAGAGCCTGGGAAATGATGCCTTAGCAGTGCAAACAATGTGGGTAGTTGGACCAAAGTCCACTGGTTGGAGGTGCAGAGGGAAGGGCGTCCAAGAAGACGGCGCCCCCAGATGACAGCACAAAAACCACACCCGACAGCTCACACATCCCAAGCGCCTCTTAGAGGCCGGGCTGGGTGCCTCGATGGATGGTCTCGTTTGGTGTCCACGCTCACAGAAACCAAAGCTTGGAGGCTTCAAGTCATGTGCCCCAAGGGTCACAGTTAACAAGTGGCGGGTGGTGTCTGAGCCCTCTGGCTGGCTGCCTCCGGGCCTCAGGCCCTGGAAGAGTCAATAAATACCAAGGACCTGCAACTGAGGTCAGGGGCCAGTGGGGGCTAAATGCAGGACCTGGGAAGGAAAGTGAAGGGCGGTCAGGAACTCGGGTGTTTATAGGTGTCCAGAGGGTCGTGGCCAGCCCTGCTCTGGCTGATTTAAGCCCTCACGATAAACGAAACTTCCCACTGCCCTGATAGCCTTTAGACCTTGACAAAACCCCGTAGCATCTTTTAAATGGCAGCTTGGCTCCAAGGCTAAAGAGGAAAGAGGCCATTGATGGAGGTGGGGGGGCGGGAGTGAGGCTTGCTGTATCAAAAGGCCTGAGGCAGAGACGGAGCCCAGCAGGAGGGCCTAGCCCGTGGGCTCGGAAACCACACAGATGCCCCAGGTCCCATCCTGCCTCAGGCCTGCCTCTGCATCTGCATCTATAAAGTGGGGATCATGATAGCATCAAGTGAACCGTGCATGTAAAGCACTTGGCACAGGCCTGGCCAGGGGAAGGTCACGGAGCAGTAACATCTCTGGGTTGGACGGGGCTTTGCCATCTGCTTCTTTAGATGAATGGTTATCAGACTTGGCTGTGCCTGGGGTCCTCTGAGGAGAGGTTTAAAATGCAGATTCCAGGGCCCCACCCAGGACCCCGATCCAGTGGGTCTGGGGTAGCCACCAAGCCTGCGTTTTCAACAAGCAGCTCCTCAGCTCCCTGGGTCAATGTCAATTCCTCTTACACAGATATGTTTAAAGCACACATTCCCCAAGGCAGGCTGTGCCCTTTCATACATTTGCCATAAGGCAGGTTGGGGCTTCAGAAAGAAACGTCCTATTGGAGGCAAGCTGTCGTCTGTTAAACAGCCCTAAGGATTATGAACGTCTGTCTCAATCTGCTCAGACTACTCTCACAGAATACCATAGGCTGGGTGGCTTAAACAATGGATATTTATTTCTGGAGGCTGGAAGTTGGAAATCAAGGTGCCAGCATGGTCAGGAGCTGATGAGGCTCTCTTCCTGGCTTACAGATGGCCACCTTCTCGCTGTGACCTCCCCCGGCAGAGAGAGAGAAAGCAAGCTCTCTGGTGTCTCTTCCTAAAACGGCGCTAATCCCATCATGGGGGTCCCACCCTCATGACCTCATCCAAGCCTAACTACTCTCAAAGGCCCCACCTCCAAATACCACCACACTGGGGGGTAGGGCTTCGCATATGCATTTTAGAGGGACACGATTCGGTTCACAGCAGCAGCTTTCTCAAGTTCAGTCCAAGTCTGCCTCCTCTATCTCCTTCTACCTGCCGCCTCAGGGTGTGTTTCTCCCTCTGGAGCCCCATGGAACCGCATGCTTCCCCTTCTAAGTGACAGCCCTGCAAATACCTGAGGCCAGACACTGTTTTGTCATCGATGTCCAGGTTCTGGATGGTTCCTTGGGGCAGCGTCCTGGATGTCGATAGGTGGGACCCTGTGTTGCAGGGACAGTGGATTGCCCAGATGCTGTGACCTCTGCCACCCAGTATGCATTCTCTACCTTTGTCCACAGTCACAGAAGATTTGTCAACTTGAACTGCCTTTCTACATATTTTTGAACGAAATTGTGGGTACAAATATTGCAGAAAATAAAACCCCTCTTCTATTGATACTTAGAGGTTTAGCTGAGCAAAGGAGCTGGAGAGGATCCTTAAGGATGCTTGAATCTCAGAGGCGTTTCTAAGGGCTCTGTTGCCTTATCCCAGGTTCCTAAACCATCCATCCATCCATCCACCCAGGATTTGTTGAATGTCCACAGGGCACCCCTAACAGTTGAGTAAGGTCCCCTGTCTGTTGGCATTTCCCTGGAACAGTGTCTGGAATATGGCATCAGCATCTTTGCTGTCTAGTTGAGGACACCTAACTCTAATATTCCTATCTGTGACTTGACAGGCTCAGCCTCGTCAACCACAGAAAGAGTCTCCTCCTTCTTAAGAGATACTGGAAAAAAAATCTTCCTGCTCATTATTCTAATAAGAGAAAAGGGGAAAGACAACACCAAGCCCCACCACAGCGTACCCCACCCCAATGGGCCATGGGCACGGCACAGCCGAGTACGTCCCCGGCTTCCCTGGAAGCAACACAGGAGTTGTTCAACAGCCAAAATGAATAAGCGATGAGGCACTGACGGGCACTGCACGGACGGCTCAGCAAAGGACTTAATTTGCAACCGAGCACAAAATCAAAGACTCTGTCAGCCGAGGAACCGTGCGCCTGGACAACCACCTTGTGCTACCTGGGAAAGCATTGTCAGGTAAATTTCCAGAGAAAGTAATTAAGGAATCCCCATTGCCTAAATGCAGCAGCAAAATTTGAAGCTCTGGAATTTGATGCTCGCCAGGGATCTGGTGTCTCCTCCCAGCTTGATCCTTCATCACAATGAACAGTCGAAGTTTATGAAGAGATCGGCTGGTGCGTCTCCCCCTTGCTCTGCCGAAGATACTCTCCAGCACCGCGTGCTCCCGCAGGCATTGTCTTGACGGGGAAGCGGTAGGCAGCAAATGAGATCGCCGCTTGTGGGACGGGGGTGAGATTAATATACAAATATATAGCCCTCTCTGAGATCTGGCAGGCGCCAATGAATATTTATCAAGTACCCACAGCTAGCACGATACTGCGTGTCAACGCGGAGAACATATAGTCTGCGGCGTCGGGGAGTCTACCCTCTGACTCAAAAGCTACAGGCAGATAGATGTTCCGTGCGCTCGGAGGCCCCGCCCGGCTCGGGAGTTTGGGTTCATGTTTACAGCCAGCGGCCTCCTCTTTCTGAGACGATGCGGAATTCTCAAGCAGGCATCATCATTACCGCGGCCTCCACGGGGTGGGTACCCAAGCCTCTGGGGCCCACCCCATTCACAAAGGTTCTCCATCAACACATCTCCTTCCCTAACCCCCTCCTTAGCGCTTCCTTGAGTTTAAAATAACAGAAGTCCATTAAAGTAAAAGAAGTCCTGCTGTCCATAGAGTCTTAGAGCCCATCATGACCATCCATATCCTGATATTTCTAAGCGGGGTGAGCGGGCGAAGCATCCCGCTGGAATCGCCCACTGCCCCCTCGCAGGCTGAGCCCCTCCAGCCGAAAGCCTCTGGGCCACCTCCCGGAAGAATAGTGCCAGCCGGTGCCCATCTTCTGGGCTCTGAAAAGGAAAGGCGAGACCTCCCCCCAATCCCTGGCAGCTCCGCTTGTCACGGTGCTTGCTGACAACCCCATTGAAAACAGCCCTCGCTGCCACTGTGAAGTCTCCTCCTGTCTCCCATTCACTCCTTCCTCAGACGGTTTTTGAAAGCCGAAAAGTCTGGAAAAACACACACTCCCCCCAGCCCACCCCCCGGGCCCATCACCGAGGGAGAAGGGGCGGCAGGCTGGGTGAGCGGGCCTGCCTATCGTCCTCACCTGGCCCCATGGTGCACCGCCTCCAATTAAATCAAAATGGTTTGTTTTTAATGGTCTTTTACACTGACAAGTGGGCGATCATTTTGGGCCCACGAGCTGTCAGGGAACTGAGGCAAATCCTCCGTTGATAATGCCCAATGCTTCCAATTAGGAGCTGAGGCCGCTCCTGGCGCACTAACGATTCCCCAGCCGCCCCCCAGGCCCCTTTGGCGCTGGCTGTTTCTTCTTCCTTCTCCACTGCAAATTACTGACACAAAACGGAAGGCCCCGCGTCTCCTCCGCCACGCCAGGCCCGGGCCCTGTTGGGCTTAATGAGCCGATGGAAGTTTCGTGGCGCCGGCGCTAAATTCTTTTCTTGTTTGACAGCTGCTCGGCTAAGGCGAGTGTTGACCTTATAAAAGATTTAGTGTTTCTCATTATTTTCTGTCAAGCTTCACAAGTGATGGCTGTGCGGTTATCATTTGCATCCTGGGGTGCGTGTGCGTGTGTGTGTGGGCGCACGCGTGTGTGTGTGTGTGTGTGTGTGTGTGTGTGTGTGTGTGTGTGTGTGTTGGACGGGGCTCCGAAGTGGAGACGGGGAAGCGGGAAGGGGTCTTTCTCTCCCCTAGTTGCATTTGGGTCCCGCACACCAGCTACTGGCTTGACATCCTTCTCGGGCTGAGGTGTTTCAAAGAGAAGGCAGGATGCAAAGCCGGGAGGACGGATGATTCGATGGCTTCGGGGCCTCCCAGATGGAGCTTTGGTGGAGGCACCTCGAGGCTGGTGGACTCCCAGAACCTGGGGGCGACAGCCCAGCCAGGGACGGACGTGCTGGGCAAAAGGATGGGCTGCGGTAGACGCGGTCCTGAGGACAGTTTTAGGGCTACACTCAAGACTTCATCACGGGGAACTCACTCTTTTCTTACAGGCCCCGTTGAAAGCCATCACCGGCAAGGTTTTTCTCTCTGCTCTGCATCCTAAATGAGGATTTAATGTTTTTAAAAGAGCAGAACCGATTTTTTTTAAGTGGCACGTATTATTGTCCGCTGTGGGATGACTATGGGAGCATGTGTTAGTCTTCACTTGGCTCCTGCACCCACGCCAAATGGGGACCGCTCTATAAATAACAAGACTCCAGGGGGTCCACACTGGCTGCCCATCTCCCCTCTTTCATTCCCTGCGTCCTCCCCTCACCCTAACCTACCCACTGGTCTTCCCAGGTGAGGGTGCCCCGAGGCTGCCTGAAGAGGGAGAGAGACAGTTAAGGGCAGGTGAACGCATGGATGTCTTCTCCCAGGGGTTCTGAGTCTTTGTTCCTCCTTGTTACCATGGGAGACTCGGTTTTGATCCTCTTCGAGCAAATACGTGGCACCCTCTCCCTTCCACGCCCATGACAGATCTTGCTAATCAATCACCGCACACTTTTTCACGGGCCTAGATTCAGCCTGAGAATATTTTATGACAGAACATGGGCATCAGCCGCCATCACGGGACGTGCAGCCTCCTTGCCATCCCTGCCTTAGAGGGGCCATTTAAATCGACTGCTAAGGATCCTAAAAGTCCTTGCCTTTTTATGCTACATCAAGATGATTTTTATATAAAAGGAAATAAAATATAACCCACCAAAGGAAAATAGATACATTGGACTTCATCAGAATGAAAACCTTCGGTGCTTCAAGTGATGCTATCAAGAAAGTGAAAAGACAACCCCCAGAAGAGGAGAAAATATTTGCAAATCAAATATCCTATAAGGGACTTGCATCTATGAATATAAATATTACTCTTACAACTCAGTAATGAAAAGATAACCCAAATTTTTAAATGGTCAAAGGACATGAATAGATATTTCTCCAAAGAAGATATACACAAATCACCAATACACACATGGAAGATGCCCAAAGTCATCAGTCATTAGGGGGATGCAAATCAAAACCTTAGTGAGACACTGCTTCGTACCCAAGAACTAGGATGGCTGTAATAAAAAAAGACAATAACAAGTGTTTGCAAGGACACAGAAATCAGAACACTAATACATTGCTGGTGAGAATTAAAAAATTGTGCGGCCACTTTGGAAAACACTGTGACAGTTCCCCGAAAGGCTAAACTCAGAGTTTCCATGTGACCATGTGACAAGCAATTCTGCTTGTAGGCGTATACTCAAGAGAAATGAAAACACACATCCATGCAAAAACCTGTACATGAATGTCCCTAGCATCATTATTCATAATAGCCAAAAAGGGGAAATAACCCAAATGTCCATCAACTGATGAATGGATAAACAAAATGCGGTAGATCGTACAATAGAATATCACTCAGCAATAAAAAGGAATTAAATAGTGAAACATGCTACAGCATGGATGGACCTTGAGGATGTGTTATGTTGAGTGAAAGAAGCCAGTCACCAAAGACCATGCACTGTATGATTTCATCATTAGGAAATGTCCAGAATAGGCAAATCCATAGAGATAAAAAGTAGAATTGTTGCCAGGGGCCAGGAGAAGGGAAATGGGGAGTGATTCCAAAGGGTACAAGGTTTCTTTAGGGGATTATGAAAATATTCTAAACTTAGATTATGCGGGTGGTTACACAACCCTATGAATATACTAAAAATCATTGATTTATGCACTTTTCTTTTTGGAAGAAAAATTTTTTCTTTTTCTTTTTTTTAAATTTTAACTTAATTTTTATTTTATATTGGAGTATACTTGATTTACAATGTTCTGTTAGTTTCGGATGTACAGCAAAGATTTATACACTTTAAAAGGGTGAATTTCATCTCAGCAGAGCTGTTTAAAAAAAAAAAACTTGGGCTTCCCTGGTGGCGCAGTGGTTGAGAATCTGCCTGCCAATGCAGGGGACACGGGTTCGAGCCCTGGTCTGGGAAGATCCCACATGCCACGGAGCAACTGGGCCCGTGAGCCACAACTACTGAGCCTGCGCGTCTGGAGCCTGTGCCCCGCAGCGGGAGGGGCCACGATGGTGAGAGGCCCGCGCACCGCAATGAAGAGTGGCCCCCGCACCACGATGAAGCGTGGCCCCCGCTTGCCGCAACTGGAGAAAGCCCTCGCACGAAACGAAGACCCAACACAGCTATAAATAAATAAATAAATAAATAAAGTAGCTATAAAAAAAAAAACTTGAAAAAAACATAGCCCACCTGAGTCAGACAAGTACTCATCGCCCAGATTCTGTCTTTGGAGCCTTGAACAGGGTGATAATTGGGCACCGAGAAATAGCCTCAGATGGTGAGGGAGGGTCTCGTGTGTCCCCAGCCTCCCCAATGAGCTATTATGACTCTCGCTTAACCTGCAGCCTATTAAACTTAGACACTGAAGAAGCAGGGGTGGGCACCAACCTGGAGTTTTTTTGAAAATTCAAACACCCCGCCTTGGTATTACCCTATTATTTATCTACAAGCACCTGGCAAGCAGATTCATTGTTCAATTTTGATCTCAACTGCTGCTGACTAGCCTTAGCTAATCCTTGGGAATGATCTAGAGATATTGTTTGGCTTCTGGAAATAGCAAAACGATTATTATGTTCAAAGACATGCATGACTCTCTTTTCTTCTGCCGCAGTAAGCCTCAAGAACTCCACAGTCAGTGGAGGAAAAACCTGGTTCCCAGGTCTGGCTTTGCCGCTTGGTATCTGGGTCTCCTTAAGCCAGTGTCTTAACCATCCTGAGAATCAGTTTCCTCTCTTGTCAAGTGAGGGTGGTACCCCCAGCCCTCACCTGGGGGCCGTCGCTCTCCCCCTTCACCTGACACGGTCCCCTGAGGTCCCACGTTAGACCTTGTGGACCGGCAGGATGTTTGTTTTTCTAAGCCCGGGTTTGGATGTTCTTTGAAAACACAGCATGTGTCAGCAGGGCGGGTCAGGCCCTGTGTCCTTGCTCCATCTATTTTTGGACCACAGAGAAATTAGAGCCGGTAGCAGAATAACAATTTAGGGGACCAGATGTCTCAGGAGAGACTGCCACCCTCGTTAATTACTTACACTACAGACCTGCTACATCAGAGCCTAGGACCCACCGTGCCCGCCAACATCCTGCATGGATTTGTGTTCTACGGGGCCTCTGACCTCCAGCTGCCCGAGCTTGGCAGAAATTACTGACCTGGGACTGATCCATAATTTTCAAGTACCTCTCATTAGAGGAGACAGCCCCTCAATCTTTTAAAGCAAAATCTCTCCCAGTCACCTGAGCAGTTGTCACTTGAAAAAAACTAAACTAAAATCTCTATAGCTGTCATTTTTTTTTTTTTTTTTAGCTCTTTGGGAGATTTTTTTTTTTTTAATCTGGCTATTTTTTCCTCAGATCCTACCTTTTTGCCTTCTCGGCCCCCAGACTTGGCCCTGGAGGGCTTGGTGTCCAGTTGGGGGACCACTGTGAGGCTCATGAGAGGGGCCTGGATAGCAGCTGGCCCGGCCGCCCCTTTTAGGAGGATGTGTCGGGAGGATCGTGGGAAAGCTGCTCAGTTTGTGAACCTGACTGGTGGGTGGGTTCCTCCCGCTGGAGGGCACAAGCCAAAGTCACACACCACTGGTGATGACACTCCTTTTGGCAGCAAAAGTCTGGATTCAGATGGAATCAAACACAAATCTCCAACAAACAGCTCTCGTAAAACAGAGGAACTGTTTCTAAATTGCAGGTGTGTGGAGGGAGAGACCTCTGGCCCTGTGTCACTTCTCCAAAATGCAGTTTGAAAATCACCTCTTGCGTTTTCATCTTAAAAAGACAGAAAGGCAATACTCCCTTACAGATAAAACCGAAGCACCCTCTGCTTCCCCGTTCTCACCCCCTCCCTCCCAGAGGCAATGCCAGGCATGACTTCCGGGCACGTTCTTTCCTCCCATTTCTTTCCGTTTAACTAGATTCATGCACGGGCTTGAACAACACAGGGGATCGTTTTGTAGGTTTTACGTTTTTCATGTAAATGGCATCATACTTACGTTCCATCTGTAAATGAAACTTTTTTCCGTGCAACGTTGTGTTTTTGGTTCAGCTGGACCTGGAGCAGCCCTGTTCACCAGAACTTTCTGAGATGATGGACGTGCTCTGCAGCTGCCCTGCTCAGTGCAGTAGCCCACGTGGGCACACAGGCTTATGGAGCCCCTGGAATGCGGTTTGCGGGACAGAGCGACTGAATTTTTCATTTTATTTCATTTTCGTCAGACAGGCCCTCTCTGGAGTGGTCATTTTAACTGATGCCGATTATTCCACTGCGTGAATGCACCACCTTCGGTATATCCAGTCCCCACTGATGGGCAGGCAGTTGTTTCCAGGATTTTGTATCATGTTGTAATGAGGATTCTTGTACACATCGCTTGGTGGACCTTTTTGAAGGTCTCTCCAGGGTATGTACCTAAACGTGGACTCGTGGGGTCATAGGCTCCAGCCTTTCTAGCTGAAGCCAAATCCCTCTCCAAGGGTTGTACCGATGAGCACCGTCTCTAGCAGTGTATGAAAGTTCCCATTTCTACTGTCGGACTTGTGACCATTATTACCAATCTGATGGGCGAGAAATGGTATTTCTTGCTTTGTTCCCTGATGACATACTTTAGGTTGAGCCCCTTTCCCCGTGTCTGCTGGCCTTCAGATTACCCCTCCGTGACCTGCCCTGTTCATCCCTTCTGTTTTGTTTTTTTTTTTTGTCGCCGTGGGACTGCAGCACCACTTTCACCCTCACCTCATCCCCACCTTATCCTTCAAGTCTCTGCTTGTATGGTATTTCCTCGGGAAGTCTCCTCTGGCCCCAAAGTCTGAGTTTTTAATTCTCTGTATTATAAGCTCTTACAGAATCTGGTACTTCTTTTAATAGTTAGCACAACTGGACTTCCCTGGCTGTCTAGTGGTAATGACTTAGTGCTTCCACTGCAGGGGGTACGGGTTCAATCCCTGGTCGGGGAACTAAGATCCCACGCAGCCAAAGGAAAAAAAAAAAAGTTAGCACAACTGTAAGCGAATAATTAGTTGTGTGATCATATTTTTATTACTAGTTTCCTGGCTCTATGACAGTAGAGGCTTTCTAAATTCTCCCTGAATCATGGTACCTAGTGTAGAGTCTGGCACACAGTGGGTACTCAATAAGTATTCAATAAGTGAAAATATGAGTACATAGATGAAAGGGCAACGGTCACACCTTATCCCCTAACCCAGATCACATGGGCACCTTCCCTATAACAGCACCAGTTTATTCCACGTAGCGATTTTCTGTCGAAAGTGGATCAGACTTTTCAAACGAGCATAAAAACTCAACAAATACCAAAAGGTCTGATTCACGCAGATCACTTTGGCACCAAAGAAATAAAATTAGAAATCGGTCACAAATGTAACTAACAAAATTGCCTGGAAATTTAAAACCATATTTATAAATAACTTCAGGACCAAAGAAGAAATCCAAACAGAAATTTGATAGAGATTAGATGAAAAGAGAACCGAACAAAAATAAAGGTAACTCAAAACTTGTGAGATGAGATAAAAGAACATGTAGAGGGAAACACAGTTGCCAATGCTATGTTGTATAAATGTTAATACTAGGGAAAAAAAAAAGATTAAAAGGTAATTATAGCTAAGCAGACAACTCTAGATGCTAGAAAAAGAACAACAGAGAAACTTCAAAGAAGGAAACGATGAAGTCAAGAGCAAAATTAATGAAATGTCAAAGGCACAATTAAGGGTATCAATCAGATGAAAAGTTGGCTCGTTTTAAGTAGATCAGAAAAGCACAGATGCTTTCAAATGAATTGGGAAATGGGATCCAGGAATCTAGATCCCTTGGGGCGGAGTGGGGCCCACAGTGGGCAGGGCGTGGACCTCAGGAAAAGGCGATGGAAGTGGCGGCTAGTGTCAGCTCTGCCCAGGACCACGGAGACCCTGGGAGAATCGCTTCCCACGTTTGGGTCTCGGGTTTTCCATCTGTATCATGGGAGAGTTGGATTCAGTGATCTCCGAGGTTTCTTCCAACCCCAGGTTTCTGGGAATCTTTTATTCCAGTCTGGTTGCAGAGAGGCAAAGGGTGTTATCCAGGGAGGGGATTACGATCCTAGGACCAGTGTTGAATGCAAATCTTTTTGAAGATCTGCCAATTGCCCACCTCCTCCCTTTCCTCATCTCTGTCCCTCAGTCACACTGATTGGCTTTCACTCCCTCCCATTTGCCCAAATTTGCTCAGGGTTTGGGCTGTTCCCTCCCATCTAGGACATTTTTGCCTTCCTCTTCCCCTGGATAGCTCTCTCATCCTCTCTGGAAAGAACTTCCTGCCCCCCAGATGGAGTTAGAATTCCCCAGTCCACAGTCCTATTAAATTGCCACTAAACAATTACACATCTAGTGTGTTTAGCGGCCACCTCCCAGGCCATCTTGCAGGGTCCATGTGGGTCTGCCTTATTCACCAGCGTATCCCCAGGGTGTACTGTGCAGTGCGGGCACCCGGTCTGCACTTATTTGGGCGATGTATTGAGATGCTCCCCCTTCAAATAGGACCAGCACCTTCGCCAACCCGCCCGTCCTGCTCCCAGGGCTGCTGGTGGGCCAGTGGCGCTCGCCTCTTATTTACCTGCATTGACCTAAGCGCGACTCGGCTGCATTCAGCAGAGCTGTCTCCTGCCAAAGCCGTTACGATTTCTTAGCTCCAGGCGGAGACAGCCTGCAGATGGCTTAATTTAGAAGCATCTCAGAAGGAATTCTTGCTCCACACCTCTTCATCCTTTGACTCCGGGGGTCCACAGGGTCGTGACCACAGCACTTGAGGCCTGACTTGTAATTAGGACCCTCATCTCTGGCTGAGCCGCTATTTTAGGAGGAGAGAGCGTGCGTGCGTGCGTGTGTGCGTGCGTGTATGCGTGCAGGATGAGAGCCACACCGTTCCCAGCAGTGCCTTTCACTTGTCTCATTTCCTGGGCATTTATTAAGAGAGTGGAGATTATTGGTAAAGATCTGGGGCCAGGAATCCCACGGCTCTGGGTCTCTGAGACCTGGCGCAAGTGACTTAACCTTTTGGGGCCCCTGTTTCCCCATCTGTAAAATGGAGACAACGTCTGGATACTCTGAGGCTTGTGTGAAATAAGTGCACTGCACCTGACAAACGGCAGGTCTGTTACTGTAACAGCCTGAGGGTCCCAGCCACCAGCCTCCAGGACAAATGCTGCAGAGGGGCGCCTGCTTCTTGGCACTCTGAAACCTGGAACGCCCCTCTCCGTGGACTCCCATGTTCTGCTTGGGGCTCTGGGGATTTCATGGGTACAGAATAGGCCCCCTTTCCCTTCTCTTTCTAAAGAACAATCTCATGAGGGCAGGGGGTAAGCTTTTGCTTGAGTTAGCTCTCGGGAGAGTCGACCAGCCCCAGCAACTAAGCATCTCCTTCGGTTTTCACCTCCAGACTCACACACGACCCCTCTTCTCCTTCTGCTGACACCATTTCCCCTGCCGTACCTCCCTTCCACCTCCCTTGTCCCAATCCTTCCAGGCCCACCTGGCCTGAGAAGCCTTCCTTGACCACCTGAGGCCAGGTGAATTCTGCCCTCTTCCTTCCTTCACTCTCTCATTCATTCATTCACTCATTTGTTCACTCTTCCAACTTTGTTTCAACACTCCCTGAATGCCAGGCCCCATGTCAGGCACTGGGCGTCCTCAGGGAACAGGGCAGGTGCAGACCCCACCTCTTAGGGCTCTGGGGCTGGACACTCACCTAAGCTCCCCTGGATCCACCCCAGGGATGACTTAACTCCAAGAGTCCAGCAGGAATGGGACTCCAGCGACATCGGGGACCACATACGACATGCCAGCCTCCCCCACGTCAGCCCAGTGTTGCTGAGAACATAGTAGGTGTCAGGATGTGTGTGGTCAGCCCCTGGGGTGAACCTCCTATGCCCAAAACACCCCTTTGGAAAACCAGGGGAAAATGGAACTGGGAATGCCAAAGTACAAAGGGTGTGGTGCTTCGCCATCCCTGGGACATAGGTGCTTAATAAATAATTTTTTAGATGGATGGATGAATGAATATTTCTTCCTTGACAAAGTTTCTAAGTAAAAGGAGATTGCAAAAAAGAAAGTATTTCCTAGGGTTCTCTTTTATTTGTGTGCTGGTTTTAACCTGATTACCTCTAAGCTGAGCAGGCCCTACGGCCTGGATCCTCTACCTACTCAGGAGATGAGAGTGAGTTCTGAGCCTGCTGCCATCAGCACCACCCACCATCAGCATCACCCACCATCAGCACCAAATGAATACCACCCACCATCAGCACCACCCACCATCAGCATCACCCACCATTAGCACCACCCACCATCAGCACCACCCACCATCAGCACCAAATCAATGCCATCCACCACCCACCATCAGCACCACCCACCATCAGCACCATCCACCATCAGCACCAAATCAATACCATCCACCACCCACCATCAGCACCACCCACCATCAGTATCACCCACCATCAGCACCAAATCAATACCATCCACCACCCACCATCAGCATCACCCACCATCAGCATCACCCACCATCAGCACCAAATCAACACCACCCATCATCAGCACCAAATCAGCACCACCCACCATTAATACCACCCAACATCAACACCACCCAGCACTCCTGCATGCTGAACTACTCAGGGAATGGCTTGAGGGTTGCATTTGTTTCCCGAGGCTGCCATAACAAACTACCAAACACATAATGGTTTAAAGAATAGAAATTTATTCTCCAACAGTTCTGGAGGCCGGAACTCCAAAATCAAGGTGTCAGCAGGGTCACACTGCCACTGAAGGTTCTAGGGGAGAAGGCTTTCTTGCCTTTTCCAGCTACTGGTGGCTCCTGGCGTTCCCAAGCTCTGGCTGCATCACTCCAATCTACAGCTCTGTCTTCACGTGGACTTCTCCTCTGTGTCTCTTACAAGGATGCTTGTCATTGGATTTAGAGCCCACCTGAATATTCGGGATATTCTCATCACAAGATCCTTAATTACATCTACAGAGACCCTTTTTACAAATAAGGTCACATTCACAGGTTCTGGGGTTAGAATGTGGATGTATCTTTTGGGGGGAGGTCACCATTCAACCCTGTACAAGAGCCACAGAGGGACGTGTAGAGTTGCAGAGAGGTGGACTTGCAGAGCTGTGCTTCCCTGTTAAGAAAGACTGGTGACCAGGCCGTAGGGACAGAACTATTGCCACTCTGAATGCTACAGATGACCATGGAGGTCTAAGAGGCCCAGGCGGCTGGGCATCCAAATCAGCCAGGGTACCCAGGAGGCCTTACTGAGCATCTCTAGCTGCCTCCTGGGAAGCACGGGTGTCAGGAAAATCATGTCACTGTGTAAAAATTTCCATCCCTTGCTGGAGGGGATACAAGATGTACCTTGGAAAGGCCTTTTGTTTATGGCTACTTTCCTCCTGCACAGTGTATTGGAACTTCTCTCTTCTCAATAACTTCTGTGAGGCCACTTGGCAATTTTTCTGAAACTGGAGATTGAGCTGAGAACAAGATCGTGGAGTGATTGATTGAAATGAGCTGACACCAGGCATTGAGTCTGGGTCTGGGTGGGGCTTTGGTGACTGTAGGAAGGGCCTGCCCGGGTGCACTCAGAGCTTTGGGATTGGGCTCAGGCCCTGCCTGGGTGACAAGAGCCCCGGACGATCCTGACGTATATCCCAGAAACCAGAAACCTGAGGCCGGAGCTGGGATGGCTCCCAGAAATGCCACCACACTTGTAAAGGGTCCATGAATCTCCTGCGCTGTTTGTACGTTAGGACTTGTGGTACTTATTTTCCCAGAGGAGAGGGTCATGGCTTTCTGCAGGGTCTCCAGAGTCTCCACACCCCCCAGAGAGTGAAGGATGCAGTTTTATGTCCCGGAATGACTAACCCAATCTACTTATCACCATTTGATTTTTTTATGAGTTTCTAATAAGCATTTGCAGCCCCCAACCCCCTTTTCACCCCATGAGTGAGGTGCAGGGAGTCCCCCCAACTCCCTTGACACAGCATGAGTGGCAGCCAAGGCAGAATATTCTAGAAGGAATCTAGAACTTAGTGCCCAGGGGTTAGTGAGTGGGCGGTGGGTGCTAAAGCAGATTTTCTCTGCCACTGATTCCCTCTGGGGCCAACCCTGGACCAAACTCTGCTCCGGGCCTCAGTTTCCTCACCTGTAAAATGAGCATGGTCAAGTCGGATTCTGTTGTGCCCTCCCGTGACCTGACGTGCCTGCTCTCCCCTGATGGCAAGCATGGCCCCCTGGACCTGAGGTTTGGGTCTCACTGACCCTAAGCCGTGGCCCAGACCTTGGACTGGGGGGGTCTGACGGGGTCCGGAGGGAGACAGCAGATGCAGGACCCAGGGAACCAGGAGGCCACGTCAGCTCTGCACCTGCGTTTTCTGCTGTCAGAAAACCGCTTTGGGCCACGAGTTCTGGCTAAGGGTCATGACTTCCCCCTGGGTCCCTGTGCTCCCCCCATGGGGGCCAGAGTGTGGGACGCCGAGCACAGAGACGTTCCCTACAAGTTCCTCCTGGCCTTCCCTCTACTTCCTTTTAATACCTTATCCTCTCCCAGTTTTTCTTTTCTCTCACCTTTCGTCACGGGAAGGCTGCCTGCAGCTCTGTGGTCTCGGCTAACCCCGTCCCCCGTGGTGGTGAGGGCACCTCCGGCCTGGCCCTTCGCCAGAGCCTGTGGCCATCCTGGCCGTGGGTCCTGCCTTATCCTGAAGTCACGGCAGAGCCTTTGGCTGCTCCTGCCGACCCTCATCCGGGCCACCATGTCGCCTTGTGGACTTGAGCTGCGGGGCGCCCCAAGGCCAGCACGCACGTGGCCCCCTTAGCCTGGAAAAGCCCTGCTCATCCTACGAGCCTCCCCGTGTCCCCCAGAGAAGCCCCTGACTCCGGGGAGGCTTAAACCCACCTACCTGTGCTCACTGACGCCCCCATCACTGCACCGATTCTCATGAAACAGCTGCGTAACCATCGCCCACGTCCGCTCCCCCCACAACCCCGGGAAGAGTGAGTCCCTCTCATTCATTGCGGGACCCCAGTGCCTGGCACAGAGCTGTGCTCAGTTAATATGTGTGGCCTGAACGAGTGAGTGAATGAATGAATGAATGAATGAACAGATGCATAAATAAACAAGCAAGCCTGAACCCTTTCTATCCCGTGCCTCCCTTAGTTATCCTAAAAGAGAAATGCCATTTTACGGGAATTCTCTGGCATTTGGAGGTGGTGTAACAGACCCAGGAGACAGGAGAGGTTTCCACTCACCACCATTTCTTGAGAGGCAAGGGCAGGCCAAAATACTGATTGCATAAAATTTTAACGACAGGGGCCCCCCACTCCTTGGATCTGGCTCTGGTTCTGGCGCAACTGAGTGTTGGCCCCTGGAGTGTGGGGTGGCCTCAGATGGTCCTACGGTGACGGAGCGCCAACCGTGCCAGGAAGCCCCCCTTGGAGAGGGCGGCTTGTTTGGGGTTTTCATGGTGGAGAATCAGCATGTGAAGGATAATGCTGGCTGTGAGGTCCCGCTGCACGGTGACCCCGGTCCTCGGCAGGTGATATTTATCATGTACACGTCGTCCCGGCAACGAGCTGGACAAAAGGAAAAACAAGGGCACCGGGCAGCCCTGCTCTCGCACCCCTGTCCCATGTCACCCCTCACTTTACCCCGCAGCACCAGGACAGCACTTTCCCTTCACTTCTTTCCCTCTGACAGCGATTTTTATTATTACTCTAAGATGGAAGTAGGGGGCCGGCCAGGGAAGGAAGGGGAGCCCCCAGGCCGAGCCCCCGAGCACTCATGCCCACTGACCCGCTCTCCCTCTGTCCACAGGTGGGCCCCCATCTCGATACCTTCCCCACCGAGGCCCATCGCCAGAGAGCCTTCAAAGCCCACCGGGAAGAGTGTGCTGTGCGCCAGGGAACCCTGCGGATGGGCAACTACACCCACCCCTAAAGCCTTCTTGACACAGTAGAAAATTCTCTGAAGGACTCACCTTTCTTACCCAACTAACATAAGACAGTCCCCCATCGTTCTGCAGGTTCTGCCTTGGCCAGGACCTCAGATTCAGGTCTTAGTTTGATCGTTTTTGGTAAGAGCCCCCTTTTTAGAGTTAGCTACACTCACTTCCCTTAGCCCCAGTGACCCTCCACTTAGGGACCGCCCTCCTCCTGCAGGCCCCCCACCCTCCCTTCTCAAGCCCTCACCTGGTAAGAGAAACCCAAAATCCAAGGCAGATTTTAGACTCCAGACTAAGGGGCGATTCTGAGGCTCTGCCCTCAAGTGTTAAGAACAACCCATGTATTTGCTGCAGAAAGTGTGACAGTACCATGCTTTGAAAGCCCTCATTTTATATTCCAAACATGAGTTTTAATTGCTCCTTTTGGGATTCCTGATATCTCTCCATGGCAGTACCATCTCTCTGGGACCTGTGAGGGCAGGAAGAGCCCACGTTCCTTACTCAGAGCGGCCCTCACCTCCTCAGTGCTGGGCCCAGATGGGCTCCTCCACCGGCACTGACCTTGGAAGGTCACCCCTCCCCCTCCCGAAAGAGAGAGACTTCCGGGGCTGAAAGCACCCAGGCTGGGGCACTTTGCACCTCAATCTTTCTGCAGGTCCGTTGGCTTCTCCCCTCAAATTAGATACTGATCTATTTTAAATTAAAAGTGCTATTTGTCATCCTGCTCCTGTGCCTTTATTTGAAAGCGAGTAAACCTACGAGCAGGGTGAGAACAAACCTCAGACTCTTTAAGGGAGATGACCTCCAAGACCTCTCGACAGCACCCGTGCAAAGTCCATCGCTGACCTTCACCCCGGATCTCTCCCGCGAATGCCACACTCATGTATCCAGCTGCTCCCCGGATGTCTCCACTCAAGCAGCCGGCATTCATCTCAAACCAGCACAGCCAAGACAGAACTCTGGATTTTTTTCCGCCAGACTCGCTTCTCCCTCCATTTTTCCCATCTCATACTTGAGATCACCCAGATGCTGAAGACGAAAAGCTTCACGACTCTGTTTCCTTCACGCTCTCATCCAATCCATCAACAAGCCCATCGATGTTACTTCCCAAAACACCCTGATTCATCCCGTCTCTCCGAACCCCCCTCATCTCTCCGGAGAACTGCAGTAGGTTCCTGAACCACCTTCCTGCTTCTACCCACAATCCCTTCTCCACAGCTTGTCACCAGCCCACCCCTTCTTGTCATTTAGATCTTAGCTCAAAAGCCAAGTCCCCCACTCAGGGAGTTCCCTGGTGGCCTAGTGGTTAGGATTCCAGGCTTTCACTGCCATGGCCTGGGTTCAATCCCTGGTCGGGGAACTGAGACCCCGCAAGCCGTGCGGTGTGGCCGAAAAAGAAAAAGATATGAACAAGTCCCCCACTCAAAGGGTCTTCCCTGGAGTAACCCTCAGGTAAACCCACACCAGCCTGTTTTATTCTCGGCAAAGCAATGAGTCCTTGTTTATTGCCTGTCTCCTCCTCTAGAAGGGAAGTGGCATGGGATCTGGGGTCTAAGGGCCCAGGGCCCAGACCTAAGGACCTGTGGAATGACCCGCTGCCTGAACACCTGCTGCACCTCCTGAGGGCCTGGCGGGGACCATCCGTCAGCCTAGGCCGGGAGACACACCGAGTCTGGTGACCACAGATCGGAGTGCGTTTCCTAAGCAGCCTCCCCACTCTCAACACACACACTCACTGCAGCTCCCTAGAAGCTAATTCCATAAAAATGCCACACACACTACCAACCCCCTCAGGAATCTGGTTCAGTGGGGGGCCTTGACAGACCCCCCCGACCCCATCCTAAGGGCCTAGAATTCCCCTCCCACCCCACGAACCAGACAAGCATCCCTACTGGTCTTTGCTAAAGCCACCCTGCAGCCTTCTGACCCCCGGAGGGAGCGACCCCCGTGAGGGAGCAGGGCCGAGCCTGAGGGGCCTGGCCACTGAGCAGGCAGCCATGCAAGGGCATGAAACCCAGCTCCACTAAGTAATTTCTGTGTGACCCCGAGAAAGTGTCCTAACCACTCTTTGCCTCATCTGTGAGACGGGACCCTGACACACCACAGGAGTTTTCATCGAGTGAAATTAGATAATGATTACATTCAAGAATGTGTATAGGGACTTCCCTGGTGGCTCAGTGGTTAAGAATCTGCCTGCCAATGCAGGGGACACGGGTTCGAGCCCTGGTCTGGGAAGATCCCACATGCCACAGAGCAACTAAGCCCCTGCGCCACAACTACTGAGCCTGCGCTCTAGAGCCCTTGAGCCACAACTACTGAGCCTGCATGCTGCAACTACTGAGGCCCGCGTGCCTAGAGCCCGTGCTCTGCAACAAGAGAAGCCACCACAACGAGAAGCATGCGCACAGCAACAAAGATCAGCCCCCCCTTGCCACAACTAGAGAAAGCCTGTACACAGCAACAAAGATCCAACGCAGCCAAAAATAAATACATAAAATAAATTTATAAAAAAAAAAAAAGAATGTGTATAATATGATTAGCACAGGATCTGGCACTTTTAAGGAATAGATGAATGCGAATTATTATTTTCTTCTTATTAATAAAGCACACGGCAAAGGGACAACCGGAACTCTGTGAGGGATCAAGGGCAGAGGGCAGGATGCTCAAAGCCTTTGTGTCCAGATGTGTCAAGGAGGTCAAGATATTTGGAATTGAACCCACTCTTTTGTTCTGAAATCCCCAGTGGAAAGGGCGGGGGGTTACACATCAGGACACAGAATTTCCTGAAGGACCTGAAGTTAGGCTCTATCCACAGAAGAGTGAGCGATTCTGCTATGGCAATGAGCAAGATGCCCCACTGCTCAGTGGTCCCTCCAGGCCTGCTTTTCCAAGGATTGGGCCAAAGGGGAGAATACAGACTTGGCCAGAAAAAGCTCCGGGAAATCTCTTTTGTCTATCCAATTACTTCTTGCCTCAGAAGCAGGCAGACCGCGTGCTGTGGGACTCGAGGGGGCTGTGACAGATGCCCTGGGAACACACCTCCATCCTCTCCCAGAGTCTCCCCAGCCTCTGTGCACTCCCGGGCCACGCTGGGGTGGCTCGCGCAGATTTCCTCAGCTCCTTGTCCTACAGCGCCACCCTCTGGCAAGTCTGAGTATGAGGCCAAGGAGGTGCCTGGCCCTTCCCTCCCTGCCTCCTTCCCTCCCCCAGCTGGGTCCTTCCCTCCTCATTAATTATTTGTGCCTCCACAAAGCCCCAGGTCCGATTCTGGTCTGATTCCGCCTTCTCGGGTATCCTGTCACATCGGCCAAACGCCTGTCCTGGCTCATGCTGACCCTGGCTGGGGGGTCTCCCAGCACAGCTGGAGTCCCTGACTATCCTTCCTGACCCAGGGTAGAGTCCCCAAAGGTTCCAGCCTGCAAGGGCCTTAGGGACCATCTGCTAACCTCCCTCCACCACCATCGTCCCCACTTCACAGATGGAAAAGAGATGTCAAAGGAGGCCTGAGTTCACTCAATAAGCGGGCCCCAGGCCAGTGCTGGTCCACTATACATTCCAGAGCCTGTCGCTCCAAACCACTCCTCAATTAAAGATGGGCGGAAATGGCTTAGCTTTCCATCCCAAGTCGTCCTAATCACGTGCCGACAAATGCCACGTGAGCATGGCTGTCGCCAGAGGTACGGCCTTGAGCCCCTGTTTTTGTTCATCTCCCTGCTGGTTGGCATATGGGAACATTCTACCTCCTGGTCGGGTTTCTTGGCCAAACCCCACCAGAGATTTAACCAAACAAAGAGGCCCATGTGTACTGTCCTCACGAACCACAAGGAGGCAGCTGGTCTGGCCCCTCAGCCGGTCAGCTTGAAATGCTCAGAAGTTCCCTTGGAGGTGGAGGAAGGCAGCGCCCGTGTTGCCGCGCACTTGGCAGGAGTGGGGAGCGAGTGCGGGCCTGGGGTGTTGAGACGGAGCCTTTGGAAACAGGACTCACGAAGCTGGGAGGGGCTTGTGGACATGTCTAGTCCTTCCAGAGAAGACAGAGGGATGCAGTTACTTAGCAGCCAAACTAGGACAAGAGCAGACCTCTTGGCTGGTAGGTCCAGCTTTCTTTTCATGCTGAATGCCCACTGACTTCAGTCTATTTCCAGTCTCTTTTTTCTTTTCTTTCTTTGTTTTTTGGCCACAAGCCGGGATCTTAGTTCCCCGGCCAGAGATTGAAGCCGGGCCACGGCGGTGAAAGCACCGACTCCTAATCACTAAACAACCAGGGAACTCCCAATTTCCAGATTTTTAAACTAGAGCCCAAACTTCATTGGTTCTCTCATTGCCACACACTCCCACTCTGATATAACCAGATAACTAACAATTTTCTCAGCCCGAAGAAAGGAGAGGGGGTTCTGGAGTCTGACATCATGCAGGGTTTTTATCAGGGATGGTAGCAATGAGCCAATGGCGATTGATGTCTGATCTCTGCCTGGCAGGGGGCTTCTAGAAAACAGAAGAGAAAGCACTGCTCACAGGCCACAAATCCAAATCCAGTCCTGGGAGGTCCCTGGATCCAGTTAGAGATGGCTTGGCTTTTTGGCTCACTCATCCAAGCTCCCCAACTAGCAATGGTTTCGAATCACAGATTTGGGGGTCTAGAGCAAGCACACATGCATGACAGCAAGCAGACCAGAAGCTCAGGCGCCAACGTGGGCCTGCATGACAGTCACACAGGTCTGTGTTTCCAATCAAAAACATTCTCTTGCATTTATCCTTCTTGACCAAAACAGTCTTTCTGCTGCATTTCTTTTTACTTGGGAAAGGCTTTGATGCTTGAAATCATCATTAAAAGAAAAAAAAAAAAAACTAGGTTGGCTTTTTATACAGGCTCCTAGAACTGAATGAAGGCAAATATAAACTTGAATTCACAAATGGGAAATAATCTCTGAAGGGGAATTTAGGTTGATGGACACTGCTGCACTCTGTGAGATCCATGCATGCAGGTCCATCCTGTCATACCCCCCGTGACATCGCCAGCATCTAGCACGGGGCACAGGACAGACTGCGTGTTTACAGGGGAGGAGGGAAGGGAGGGAGGGAAGAATAGAGGAAAAGAAGGAATATCTTCTCTCTGGTTTCAGGAGGTCCATGGGGTTTTGAGCTAAACCAACAAAAATGACTGAGAACAGCATGACCTTGAAACCCACAAATTGTCCAAATCCTTGTCTGGCCCATCTGTTTGCATTAGCACCCAAGCTTGGCCCGCATCAGCCAAATCCCTTGTCCCCTCCATGTCACAGACCGGTTTTGTAGGAAGGCCCAGAGCAAAGCCCAGGGCGGGGGGCCTGACTTCTCCAGTGGGGGCCCTAACCTGCCAGAGGAAAAGCTCTGGCTATTGTTCTCCGTAGTCGTGATTTGAAATGCATACTTGGTATTCTCCAGGACCCCAGCCAAGTGCAGAGTCCTCCCAACGACCATGTGAAGCAGGCGACATCACCCCCATCTTACAGCTGAAGAACACATGGCCCAGACAGCGTCTGCTCAAGGTCACAGAGCAGGGCTGGGACTAAGGTGAGGCAGACAAGGCCCTGGCCTAAGGTACACACCTTCTGACTTTCCCCCCAACTCAGTAACCAAGACAAACAATATTTTAATGTAATATTTTAAAATCAAAATTGAAAAATCCCTGATGGACAAAACAGCAACAGGTTCAATAGGGACTTGTATGACTCACCTCACTTGCCTCACCTTAGCCCCAGCCCTGGATTCTAGAGCCAGGAGTCGACTTCAAGACTAGCAGATTCTGGAGGCCATATCCTCAGCCACCCCACTCCACCGGCGTTACACTGCCCCTGGCCCCAGCTACTCAGAATCGTGATGACAGCATTCAAGCTACAATCCTTCAGGAGCAGAGAAGAAGACCTCAGGACCATTCTCGAAAAGCTTTGAGCACATCGCCTCATGTGGCTCTGTCTGCTAAGCCAGTGAGCAAAACCGGCCAAAATAAGGCCTTTTCCACGCTCAGGGCAGTGGGGTAAGAAAGTTGCTAAGAACCATGGCTCAGCCACTGGCCCAGGCACTGATCCAAAGTCAAACCCAAGCCACGAGCCGCAGGTGGAGCGGGAAGGACGTGGATTCTATAGGCAGGCCACTTCATAGCCGGCATGGGCCTCTCCTATCCTCGCCTCTCACGACAAACCTCTGATGTTAATGTCTTTGGACCAAAGGGAAAGCTGAGGTCCAGGCAAGAGAGATGAGCTGCCCAGCGTGGAAGCAGGGCCAGAGCCCAGGCCTTCTGAGGGCCAGTCCGGGCAGCTGCTTCCCCGCCCTGGAGAAGAGCAAAGGTTCCTCCTTCGTTGCTGTCGCTCTGTGAATGCTTGGTTTGAGCCCTTCTAGGGCTCTGGGTTCACTGAGAGACTGAAGGTTTAAAGGAAAGCAATTTCAAAGGACTGGATGGGCAGGGGCTGGCACTGGAAGCTAGAGAACCCAAGAAAAGTGGGAGGCTGGGGGGGAGGTGTTGGAGCCCAGAACAGGGGTCTGGGTGCTGGTGTCCTGGGAGTCTGGGCCTGGACGGGACCTCATCTCACTCATTCCCTTTCCCTCCCCTGAGTCCTCCAAGCCTCTTCTCTCCCCGGGTGGAGGGGGGTGGGCAAGACCCCTAAGGTAGAGGGCTGGGGCTCAGCGGGGACAGAGGGAGAGAGAGGTCTGTCTCCTGCCGTGTCAATGGAGTTCTCAGAGGTTAAGTAACTTGCCGTGGTTCACACCCTGCTTTGTTGAAACTTCTACCCCTCCAGGACCCACCAGACTCCTTTCTCAAAGGGAGGGGTGGATCACCCACCCAGGATCCCTGGACGCTTAGTAAAAGGCCAATTCCTGGGCATCCTCCCAGCTAAACGAGAGCCCAGGTGAGTGCACACAGACCTCTCAGGCTGTGGACACGCTGAGGTGCAAGAACCCCCCCTGTGATGGAGAAAAGAGAAAAGGAGGAGGAACAATAGTGGAGTTGGAAACCCCCAGACAGGAATAAAACAATGTTAGCGAGAGAGGGCTGGATCCAAATTCCAAACGGAATAAATGGTGCAGCATGTTTTATCTCACAGTAGACTATGATAATTCAATACTAGTGATAGTATACTAACAACCTGCTAAATATTCTCGGGCTCTAAGAAGCGCCGAGAAGCCGGCTAGGGCTGCAGGAGGTTGGGGTTCTTGGCTTTTTTTTTTTTTTTCCCACCGTAGAAGTTTCCCTCCCCAGCCCTTACTCGTCCCCACGCCGCACCCCGCTCCAGCTCTGATACCCGCGCAGTGCCCTGCGCCGCCAGAGGCCTTGTTTTCGCTGGGCCCGGGATCCAAACCCCCGCCTAAGACCCCGAGGCCAGAAAAAGCCCGTGCTTCGACAGATGCAAGTCCGCCCAGGGCAGGGGCGGCTCGGACCGCCGGCGGGCAGAGCAGGACCAGACTTGCTCGCGGCTTAGCCGATTCTGTGGATCCTGGCCCCGGGGCGTCAGGATCTCTAAGAGGCCCAGGATGACAGGCCCGTTGACCCAAGTTGGGACCTTTTGGGGTCTGGGGGAGCTGAGGTTCTTCCTGAGATGCGGGCGCAGGCCGGGAGCGGGGTTGTAGGGGGAGAGAGTGGAGAGGGGAGCGGCGTCTCCAGAGGCGCCCAGAGCAGAAACAAGGCCCAAGTTGAGGGCCGGCCGGGAAGGGCGAGGGCAGCCCAGGGTCCTCGTGATTTATGCTCTCCTTCCCATCAACCAAACGAAAAGGAACGGACCGGCCGGCTCGGCCCCGCCACGGGAGGCGCCCACTGACGCGGCCGCCGGGCCAGGACGGGGGCCCCTCGGCGCCCGCCCTCCCGCCTCCCCGACAGCTTGCAGCCGAGCCGGGCCCGCCGTCCCCGGGGAGCCGCCCGTCCTCGGCCCCAGCCCGGCGAGGCCGCTTCCAATCTGCCGGCAGGCTCAGGGGGAGCGGGCGGGGAGCCGGGCCGGAGGCCACCGCCGACCTCGCCCGAGGGAGAAGTCTGTGCTCCGCCCGGCTGTGCGGGGCTTCCCCGGGCCGGGACTCGGGCTTGGGGGGTTCGGGCGCCTCACTGTTCCGCTGAGATCTCAGAGCTGAGCCCGACACGGGGCCGGGGTATTTTCCGGGGGCCCGTGGGGAGGGGGCCCGGAGCGCGCGGGCCGCCCGGAAAGGCCTGGGTTCCGGGCGCTGGGCGAGCGAAGGGCGCCTTGGGCCCACGGGGCCCGGCTGCAGGTGCGCGGGCTCGGCTCCCTCCGCCCTTTGACCGCAGACCCGGGTCGCCATCCCTGGGGTAGTGTCGAGAGGATCCAGGCCCCGGACGCGCTTCAGACCTGCCCGCCGCCCTGTGCCCCGGCACCGGAGGCCGAACCCTGAAAGGCACAGAACTAGAGCGTCGTGGAGGAGCCGGGGAGGGTGAGGGGAGAGTTATTCACAGTGAAAAGACCGTGTTTCCAGCGCTGCTTTGAAAATAAATCCTCGGGCGAGCTCCGGCTCCGTGCGAAATGAGAAGCCATTTGCAGATGTCTACACTCGCGCTCAGAGGCTCTCGCGTGTTCCTGTTCAGAGGTACAAAAACACCCGATCCCGGGACACGCGCCACAGGAGAGGCTATCGGCTGGGCTGGGGTCCGTTGCGCTGTCTCTCTCGGGCCACGGGGATTTCTCAGGGTCCCCCTAACGTCCCAGACACGACATGCCCACGTTTTCCACCCTCGCCCCACAGTGAAGCCCTCGTTCTGGCTCCTTCTAGGTGCAGACACCGAGCTTTCCCCACCCCTACCAGGCCCGCGGGGTCCAAAGAGGTCAGAGGGAGGGCTGCAAATTTTCCTGCACGGAAAACATGTAGACCCCGACGGAAACGCCCTAAAACAACATAACAAATTAAAATATCTTCTCCACACACACAGTTCTTTTTCTGCTGGATTTAGTCCCTTTCTGCTGCTGAAGGAAGAGAAAACGGCGGGGTGGCGGGGTGGGTGGAGGTAGAAAAGGGATCTTTGACAGCCTGGCGGACGAATAATTTGAATAACTGTGGGAAAGTGTAGGGGGAAACTTAAGAAACCTCACATTCCAACCCAACGGCAGCGGCAGCCGGGCTCCGGACCCCTCCCCGCCAGCCTGTACCCCCCTTGAGCTAATCACCCTCATTAGAAGCCACATCACCGACCTAATGAAAGCAAACCGTGTGGAAATCGCCGGTAAACAGTTGGGTCCGTGCTGTAATTAATTCAGTGTCTCTTTTAATCAAACCGAAAGGAATCGGGCAGCGGCTTGCGGAGCCGTGACATCACCCCCAAAATCGGCCGGAGCCAATCAGCGTCATCACTCCGGGGACACGTGGGCGAGTCCCCTTTTAAAAAAAAAAAAAAACAACGAAAAAAAAGAAACGAAAAAAAAAAAAAACCCTAGCCCCAAAGTAAAAGTGACACAAGTTCATTTTTTAAAGGAAGGGGGGGAGGCGAAGGCGCGCGCGGAGGACGGGCTGCGAGCTGCAACAGCTGAGCCGGGAGGTGCTGTCCACGGTGCTGACGGGCCCCAGGAGCTGTGGGAGCGCGGAGAGAGGACCTCCCGGCCAGGTGGGGAGCGTCATGCGCCGAGGGCCGCCGTCGCCGCTATCCGCGGTGCTGACGCCGCCAGGTGCGCTCCGTTCCCCCGGCTGGTAGCGCGGCTCGGGCCCGCTGCTATCCGCGGTGCTGACCCCGCTGCCCTCGGCCACTGCTCGCCTGGAGGAAGCGTCCAGTTTGGATTTTTCAAAAGCCCTTCTTTATTTAGATTCCAACGCCCTCGCATCTCTTCTGTGTCAAAGGGGAGCTCAGGCCGTCCGTCTCCCCCTTTGCTCTCCCCAACTTGGCGCACCCTCCCTCCCATTTCTCCCTGACACTCCCACCACCCCCCTCGGCTCGGCGGCTCGGCGCGATGCTGCAGAAGACGCGCTGAGCCCTTTTGGATCTAATGCGCAGAGGAGGTTGGCCCAGAGCTCCCGGGCTCCCCTAAGGCTGAACTCCATCCAAGGTGCCCGCAGGCTCCCTGCCCGCCTTCCCCATGCCAGCCCGCAGCTAGGGGCAGGGGCAGCGGCGGCTGGGGTTGGGGGGGGTGGGGAGCTTTTGGGGAGGACAGGTCGCAGCTTGGCTATGGAAGGCTCCAATGGCTTTGGGATCGACTCCATTCTCTCCCACCGAGCGGGCAGCCCCGCCCTTCCCAAGGGGGACCCCTTGCTCGGGGACTGCCGCTCGCCCCTGGAGCTGAGTCCGCGCTCGGAGAGCGACTGCTCTTCACCAGCCTCGCCAGGAAGGGACTGTCTGGAGACGGGCGCCCCGCGGCCTGGCGGGGCTTCGGGCCCAGGTTTGGACTCCCACCTGCAGCCTGGGCAGCTCTCAGCCCCAGCCCAGTCTCGCACCGTGAGCTCCTCCTTTCTGATCAGGGACATCCTTGCTGACTGCAAACCACTCGCGGCCTGTGCACCCTACTCTAGCAGCGGGCAGCCAGCCGCTCCTGAGCCTGGGGGCCGTCTTGCGGCCAAGGCCGGGGAGGACTTTAGAGAAAAGCTGGACAAAAGTAGCAGCAATGCCTCATCGGACTCTGAGTATAAAGGTAAGAAAATGCGAGTTGAAAACTTGGGGGTGGGGGGGATGCTATATTTCTGAACACTGGTACTAAAACAGGCATGCACACACGTGGGGACATACACATATTCACTCGGAGCTCCCCCCAGGGCCCAGGCTCAGCAGTCGGTCTTGTCTGAGCCTTTCAGTCGGCCCTGTGGTTGTGTTTCTGAGCAACAAAGAGTCCAGCGGAGAGAGTGAGGAGAGGGACGCTGTGTGCCCCAGGAGAGATTCCCCAAAACGCACAAAGCAAACTTTCCAAACTTCGGTGGACTCTCCAACCCACTGGTGGGCAGAAGCAAGTTCTTATCAGGCCAGTGGCTCTCTGGGAAAAGACCTTGCAGAAGCAACGGAAGACCCAAAGGGTTCTGCTTGAACCCCCTTTTATAAGGGTGAAAACCTAGCAGGAAATTTCAGCTGGAGCCCTGAGAACAGTCAGAATTTTCCACCCTTTAATTTGAATTTCCAGGGGGGGAGGAGAACTGAGCTTTCCCTCCCGTTGGCCCCGGTGTGATCTGGGCCTGGGGAATCATGCAAAAGCACGGAGCGGGTTCAGAGGTCTCTTCGAGAGGGGAGGTCTCTGCACCCGCCCAACTGTTCCCACTGGATTTGATTTTAAGTGCATTGAGCTATCAACTTCAGGTTCTGTGTGTGGGACCCAGAGATTCCCCAGCACCCAGCCTATCCTGGGGTTGTTTCTCCTTTACTTTAGTTTTCACCTCCATGAATCTGTCTATTGTTGTTGTTTCCTTTCCATCCCGTTTTAACCAGGGAGCTGAGATCAGGATTAAGATGAAAGGGGAAAGGAAGAAGGAAGAAAGGAAAAAAGGAAGAGAAGAAGGAGAGAAAGAATTCCCTAATTTTGTTTCTCGCCCCCGCCCACTGCCTTGACTTTAGGTCTTTGGCGAGGCCAGAGGCGCAAAGTTCTTTCTTAGGAAGAAGTCAGGAGGCAGGAAGGGAAGGAGTGTCAGGGCTGCAAGGGAGAGAGCCCTGTGTCCCCATCCAGCAGAAAATGAGGGGCTGGCAGAGGCTGTTCAGAGCTCTTTCAGCCTTATAATTAATTCCCAGAACCCTTTCCATGAGCTAAAACTTCCCTATAAAGGCTACTTCTTTATTGTCTTGGGGGCCCTACACCTCCCGGTCTATACTCGCACTACGTCTTCGCAAAAATTTCGGAATGCTCATTTAACACTCTCTTCCCAACCGAGAATTCGTTTGTGGACACGCCCTGACCTCAGACCGAAACCCATTTTGGGGCCCCACTCCATATCTCACTCCCTCCACTTCCCCACACAACTGGTGGAGCCTCCGTCAGCCTCACTGGGCAACTCGTGCCTAGAAGACGGGCAGGTTGGGCTAGAGCACCCAGGACGGAGGTCCAGACGCACGTGGCCCAGCTACCCTTCCTCCTCCCCCCACGGCCTGTTTAGAGAGGCAAGGAAAACTTGCCCGGGAGAAAGACAGGTGCGTGGTGGGGAGGAGGGGTAAGCAAGGGAGGCAACGTAAATATACATGTATAACATCATATCTTATTCTTTATAATTCTCAGCCACAACACTCCAGTTTTATGTCTAGGGTAAGAGGCGAGACCCCACCCCCACCCCCACCAGCCCTGCATGCTTGTGTCTGGTGCTGGTGCTGTGAAAGGGTTCGGCTCTTGTCTCCTTTTATTTTCTTGCCCGTAGGTGGGATTTTGAGGAGAGGTTTCGTTTAAGATAATTGGAATATCAATTTTCTTCTCTTGTCCCTGATGATATCTGATCAGGGAGGTGATGAGGGCCAGCTGTCCACATATGGCTTAAATAGGTTTGGAGCTGAGGAGGGAGGAAGGTCTCCCCCACCCCTAGGCACCGCTGCCTTTGCACCGCCAAAACCCCGGGGTGAAGAGGCAGCAGAATATCCACCACCGAGACAGTGTCTGGAGCATTTCTCAAAGGTGGAAGCGACTTTTTCAGGACCCACGTTAGGAAATCTTGCCGAGAGACAGACACATGGGGTGGGCATCTAAGCGATTCCCCTGTCCACCTAACAAGCTAACAGTCGTTTCCTCCAAAGAGGGCACAGAGGGAAGCTCAGTCCCATCCCGAGTTTCTGGTACAAAGCTTCCTCGGCATAACGTTTAAAGAAGCTGGGCTTTGAAGTAAGGCGGTCTGCCGCGCGCGCAGTCTTCCTGCCAGAGCTGATATCCGTGGAGAAATGAAACCGGCGCTTTGCTCCCAGCAGGCAGGGTCGGTGGGCCTGGAACTCTGAGGCGTTGAGATCTGGGCTGAGCCTATTTCGGAGGCTGAGGCTGGACAGCGGCGAGTGCATATCTGAAGGCTCCAGCCTGTGCCGGAGAGGGATTCGAGAAAAAGCCCAAACTCAACCCTCACCCCACCCCCGACCTCGGAGCTCAGCCCTGAGAAATGGGGGATTTTCCAAAATAGTCAGTCCAGACAATCAGGTCAAAAAGTAAGTTTTCCACAATACCAAGTTTGAGGTTTGGATAATTGTTTCCTTGAACTTGTTTAAACTTTACCTGCCTGGCATAATAGACAGAACTCAAGTCCCACTCCCCCCATCCCAACACACCCCCAGCTCCTGAGGCAGCCGTGCCCCAACGCGGCCGGAGCCTAGGAGGGCAGGGAGAGGCCTGCGCACTGGCCTGGACGAGGCAGGAGGCAGGCACGGGCCCCGGTTTCTCACAAGCCCAGCGAGCACTCCACCGGCTCACGCGCCTGGGTGCACCCGGCGCCCGGCACCCTCCCGGCCTCCAAACGCTGCCTTTCCGGTTGAAAAGGCTTGCTCCCTAGTGGCTCAATTAACCGGATTATTGTTTCCTACAGAGAGAAATCAACTCACATTCAGCTGAACCCTGTCACTGCAAACGCCACGCTCAATGAAACTCAGCATAAAGGAAAATATAGAGAGGAAGGGAAGCCCCAAACCCCACTGCCAATTCTGGGGAGGTGGTCTCTGGTCACATCATCGCTTTAGGGGGAGGAGGAGGGAGGTCAGTGAGCTTGTTTGATCAAGTGTGCATTTGCAGTGCTGTCAACCCCAAAGGAAAGTGTTGGGGAAGAAAGAAACCACATTGTTCGGTCCCATCCTTGCGACTCAGGAGCAGGGACCCTGCTGGGGTGTTCTGACCGACTCGGCGGGGCAGGGGGAAACACAAGACAGCCACAGTAGGCATCGTATTGACAAGGAAACACGGACCTCCGCGATGTGCGCATCCAAGGGGCAAACATGTCACTTATTTTTCCAAGCGCTTCATGCTTCCAGATCTGGGCGCCCGGGCGATTCGCCTTCCGTGCTGTGCGCTGTTTGTAGTTTAAGAAACAGGGGGACCGTCTCTATAGATTCACACCCGTGCAGGGGCCAGGCGAGATGTGGGTGCAATTATTTGTTCTCCAGGACCACGGTCCACTCCAGGGTGAACGGGTTTTTGTCCCTCCACGAGGGTTTTTCTCCCCCAGATTCTGGCCCTCAGCTTCCTCCCTTCCTGGCCTGGATGCAGCCAGAGAATCGGGGCACAGTCCTGCACCCCTGAGCACGCATCCGCACAGCCCACTGGGCTGGAACCCCTGGGTCCCCTCCCCTCCTCTCCACTCCCCTGTCAGGTCCACTTGGTGGATCCCGTTAATCCCTCCAGGGAGCGCCGGTGCAACGCGGGAGCGGGGTTGAGTTCTCTCTCGGCTTTGGGTTACTTCTCCCCGGAGGTATCAGTCTTCCTCGGCCTGGGGGCTGGGAGGTCCCAGCTCTGAGCTGCTCTGCCGCAGCTCCATGGGACCGGGAGCCACATTTACACGACCGACTGTGACGGGCCGCCGGCTGGGGTGGCAAGGCGGCGGCGAGGCCAGGCCCTGACGCGCGGCTGTGTCTCCACAGTGAAGGAGGAGGGCGACCGGGAGATCTCCAGCTCGAGGGACAGTCCCCCGGTGCGCCTGAAAAAGCCACGCAAGGCACGCACGGCCTTCACCGACCATCAGCTGGCGCAGCTGGAGCGCAGCTTTGAGCGGCAGAAGTACCTGAGCGTGCAGGACCGCATGGAGCTCGCGGCCTCGCTCAACCTCACCGACACGCAGGTCAAGACCTGGTACCAGAACCGCAGGTGAGGCCCGGCTGCGGGGGACAGGGTCGAAAGGGCCCCCTCCGCTCCCCTCCCTGCCCCTCCAGGGGACCCACCAGTACACGATCTGATGTGCCGAGGGAGGGCCCCTGAGCTTTCCCCGTTCTGTAAAACTGGGGAAACTGAGGACTCAGAGAGCGAAGGCCTTGCCCGAAGTCCACGGTGAGGGAGAGAGACAGGACTCGACTCGATCAGGTGGACAGACAGACATGTGGACCACTGGAGGGCCAAGCCTGCCCACCCTCGCCACGTCCAACCACCCCCATCCAGCCCGGGCAGCTGCTGGGGGGCAGGGGATGGCTCTGAGCTCTCCCGGGGGGATTCTTCTGGCCTCCTCAGCTTTTCTAGCCCTGAAACGCAAGGAGGGAAGGGGCCCAGCCCTAGCTTCCTGGGGACTGGGGATCCGGGAAATCGGTGTTGGGCACGGGTCTTGAACCTGGTATTTCCTAATCTCCCTCCCCAACACATTCACAGGATGAAGAGAAACACAAACAGGTACAAAGCACACACATACAGCCACACACTCAACCCACAGTCACACACTCACATCGACGCAACTCAGTAATACAAACACACATACACCACAGTCACCCACACACGCTTAGCGGAGGCCGGAACGGTGCTTTCCATAAACAAGCCTCAGAACACGCTGCCCCATTAATAATAAATACCTGATTACTGCTCCGGGCATCAATAATTAAGGCCCGTTACAGTAATTACACAATTATGATGATGTTGAATAATTCAGGCAGGGAAACGGGGCCGGTGCGGCTGAGTCCGACTCAGTGGGACCGCCTCGCCGGCCAGGTGCGCACAGGAGTCCGGCCGCAGCCCTGGCAGCCAGTGTGGCCTCGGCTTTCTTGCCTTCTCCTAACCCCAGCCGACCCTCTGCTGGTAGCCTCCCGGCTCCGGGACCAGACAGACTGCAGGGCTCGCCCGAAGCCTCGGATCTGCGTGCGGACTGCCGCGGCCGCGGCCGCGCGGCGGAGAGAGCGTGCGCACATCCCCTCCCGTCGCTGTCCCCGGCCCGCGAGCTTCCAACTGGGGTACCGCGGCTGTGCTGGCCTCCGCCGGGCCGGCTGTGCCGCTGGGAGGATCAACTGAGTCCCCTCCAACAGCTGGCGACCCGGCCCCCGCGCCCCCGCCGTCCTGTCCGGGGCGATCTCGCCTTCATCAGGCCTCCCCAGGAGACCGATGCCCAGCGGGAGCACCCACACCCCTCCCCAAGCGCCCAGTCTGCGATCCCCTGAGCAAAGAGTGGCGAGGGCAGACCCCGGGCTGTGGCGTAAGACAGCCTAGCTTAGAACCCGGGGTCTCCTCTTCCTAGGCCATCTTGAAAACTGGCCCGCGCCTCAGTTTTCTTATCTGTAAGTGGGGTTAACAGCCATGGAAGGCCGGTGGAAGATTAAAGGAGCCGATGCATGTAACCCGCTAGACGGGGCCTGGCAGCCCGTTATTTATTAACGAATTATAGTGTGACCCCTTTGGTGCCCCTGCAGGCGCTCTGGGGCAAGCACTCGTGAGGGGCAGGGGTCTCCGGGCGCCACAGTTCTGACCCCGCCTTACGCGTTTACTTCGGTCCCTAGGACTAAATGGAAGCGACAGACGGCCGTCGGGTTGGAGCTGCTGGCGGAGGCAGGCAATTACTCAGCGCTCCAGCGGATGTTCCCGTCGCCTTATTTCTACCCGCAGAGTCTAGTTTCCAACCTGGATCCCGGCGCCGCGCTGTATCTGTACCGCGGGCCCAGCGCGCCGCCGCCCGCCCTGCAGAGACCTCTGGTGCCCCGCATCCTCATCCACGGACTCCAGGGCGCCAGCGAGCCGCCCCCGCCGCTGCCCCCGCTGGCCGGCGTCCTCCCGAGGGCCGCGCAGCCTCGGTGAAGCGCCCGCCCGCCGGCCCGCGGCGCACCCGGCCCCCGCTCCGGGGCTCCGCGCTGGCCCCTTCCGCCTGCCTCTGGGAGGGCGCGGGGCTTCAACGCCCCTTCCCAGGGGCCCCCGGTCCGGCCCTCCCTGGCGTCCAGCCCAGTGTCCCCAGAAGGGCCAAATGCCAAGTCTTCTGAGTCCCGGACCCCCGGACTGAGTCTCCCTAACCATCCTCGGCGTCCTCACTCCCGGCCACTCCATCAGGGAGCCACTTCCACCGCCGGGGGTACATACATCCCCACGCCCCGCCCCCGTCACTCCCCACCCGCGCCCCCTTGCCCCTCCCCGGTGCAGGTGGGCGAACCCCATGCTGTCCTTTCCCACTCCCCCTCCACGCTCCAGCGGTGCACCAAGCCCTCTCCCCGCAGCCCTGACACGCCGAGGGAAGGGGAGTGTGGAGCGTCGCCCCGCCCCTCCCCCCAGCTCCAGGGCCGACGGCAGAGCTGTACATACCGTGTGCAAAGTGTATATGAAGTTATTTATTCGTGACCCATGAGCCCGTGACTGTGTCCGTGAATCAGTGAGTTTGTGGCCTGTGCCCACCCTCCTCCCAGGCGGGGCAGGAAGGGGTCAGGGGACTTGCCCACCTACCCCGACCCCCAGTCCCCGTCTCCAGCCTCCGTCCGGGGGGCAGCCAGGCCCCTCGGGTTCTCTCTCTTTTTTAAATGTCGAAATAAACTTCTTACAAATGACCAGGCGCCTGTCCGCGCTCCGTCGGTGGGTCCGCGCTCGGCCCTTCTTCCCCGTCCCTCCTTGAGATTCATTTTCCCCTTCTGGGACTCGGGCTCCTTCCGCCCTCAGTAAGGAAGCATTTTCGTCTCCCTCCCTTCCTTGGTGCTGTGGTCGTGGGCAGGGGTCTCCCCTCCTCCCTGGCCTCAGTCTTCCCATCTCTACGGTGAGGAGAGCACGCTGCCCCCCACCTGCCCCTGCCTCCCCATCTGGTTGCTGGACGCTCAGCCGGTCCCGGGGGCCGGGGTGGGGGTCAGCGCCCGGGCTGGCTGGGCTGCGGGCCGGGCTGTGGTGCCCTCGCTGAGGCGGCTCATCTGGCCACGACAAGGGCGCCGGCAGCTGGTGACCGGCCCGCCGGGCGCGGGGGCGACAGATGGACTCCGAGGCTACTTCCCCCCCGCCCCCCCCACGGCCGCCCCGCGCCCCGGCCGCTCGCGCTCGCCGACGCGGCTCTCGGCCCCCCGCACCGGGTAGGACCCAACGAGCCTTCGCTGGGAACCTGACGCCGCCGGGTCACCCCCGACTCCCGCATCTTCTCGCTCCCCCCTTCACGCGGGGACTGTGCGGGGGATGCGACCCAGAGGGAAGCCAGATCCCAGCGTCAGCCGCCGGGCCCCAGCCTGCGACTCCAAGGGTCTCAGGAGAGGGCTTTAAGTTCTGAGCCAGACTCCAGACCTCCGGTTCACGTTCAAAGGGCCAAGGTCACCTCCACAGGCAGTTCCTCTCTGGGGAGGTGGGCTCAGGTGCTCCCCCTCCCAGGATCAGCCCAGGGCTGGGAAGTTTGGGGGCCGGCACGCCGAGCTCTCCCCAGTTTTGCGGCAGGATTGCTCTCGGAGAGGACTGCCTGGCCAGGAGGGGTGGGGTTCTGCTTAAACGCTGACCGCCCCCCCCAACCCCAGCCGGACCCAGCTACTGTTTCCTCCCCACCGCCCAACACCCTCACCCCACCGCTCTTCTTTCCCGGGATGGTGAGGGTATTATTCTAATTTTGCAAAATGCACAGCAGCTAATTAAGTCAAGGAGCCCCTTGGCTTTCAAGTTCTTTTGCATGTGAATGGGGGTTGGTAAATCCCCAGCTCTGGCTGGGGTGGGGGGTGATGGGGGACCGTCCCCAACTCAGGGTTAATGAAGTGGGAAAGGAGTCTCTCACAGTCTCCTGCAAACAAAACCCCCCATGCAACAAACCCTGCCCAAATCCTACATGGATTGACTTAAACCCAGGGGATAAGTGCTTTAAATTAATCTCATTGAATAAGAATGAGACCAAACAAAACTCTTTAAAATCATATTAAAAATCTATCAAAGGACAACTTGCACTGGTGTGCTTTTCATTTTGTGTAAGTGAAGGACATAGACTGCAGCAACCACCCTTACATTTACACAGCGGCCGTGTATATCACAGACACATTCCCAACTATGTAATTGTCCTTGTACCGCCGAGGTGATTTCATATCTTACATTAATGAAGAACAAGTCTTCCCTACAAGTTTATAATTACAATATTTTAAATTGTCCTGCACTTCCCATCTGTGATAATAACTTTACAGCCTCTGCAGTGAGGCGGGCTTCGGCTGTCATCCATTTAGAAGGCTAAATTGGTTTCTCGGTTCCCAACCCTGGGGCTGGGTGAACTCTCATTTAAAATGGGGGGGGGGGCGGAAAGAATTGTGTGAGACCCCCAGCAGGCAAGACAATAGGAGAGGCACTGAGAGGGTAGTGTCTCTGCTCCTCCACTGACACCTCCCCCCAACTTATAAACGTAGACTCCACGGGGGCAGGGGCAACAAAGTGGAGAAGAAGTTGAGATTCCCCAACCAGCCTTGCTGCAAGGCTTCTGGGCATTTTCGAGAAGTCGAGCTGATTTTAGGGGTGCCCAGCCGCCAGCACGCTGAAAGGCTTTGCTACGAACTTTTCCTCTCGTGGAGCAGATTAAGAGATAAGGCGTCATGGTCATGCAGGCAATTTAACGAGACCAGTGCAGCGCCCTTTGCAAGCAGGGCAACTTCTCCAGTGGAAAGAAAGCCTTAAATTTCTGTCTCCTGGAAGCGATGGTTGGATTTTAACGGCTTCCGCTGACTTTAAGTTGAGGGGCTCAAGTGCTAAACACCGAGGGCGCTAGCCGTTTGGATCCACCTGCCTTAAGGGGCTCTCATTTACTCCCCTTTCTTCCCTAAATCTCTCTTCCCCTCACCACAGGGGGGAAAAAATCAAAGGAATCCACTGGGCTTTGTCAAAATGTCCTTTGCCGAGATTTGGTTGGCTCTGCTTCTCTGAGAGTGGAAAATGCCGTTTGCATTGCATCAGCGCTGCCTTAATCACTCACCAAGGGCTCTTTGCCCTTCAGTGCGTGAGAATGGGGGGCCCCCTCTGAAGATATGCAGCCGCTAAGGGTTGCAAACATGAAGATGTCTAGGATTCAAAAAAAAAGCATTTTACAAGCCCATGAGGGGAAAAAGCTTTAGGTTGCAACATTCCATGAAATGTCCAGATTCTCTGACTTTTAAATATGGGGATCAGGCTTATGACACAGAGAAAGGTAAGTTTGAGAAATTAGAAAAAGAGGCACGATTGGAAATACACACAAAATTAGAATAGGTACAGTGGAATTAGGCTAAAGCTTTGCCTAATTGATGCCTGAAATGTATAATCTGTCAAGAGCCATAATAAGAAAGAGATTTATTTTAAGGTTATTTAAATTTAGATAATATTAACCCTAAATCTGCTAAATCCATGTTTCTTTATTAACTGGGGGTAATACCTTGATTCTACTTAGAAACAGGCCCACATAGCACCTATGGCAAGAAACCCTCACCTAAGTGTCAGCGAAGTAAGAGTGAGTTTCCATCTCAGAATTACAGTCACTTACATGCTTTGCACAGTTCTGGCACTTCTCCCCCCCCAGGAGTGCAGAACTCTGCAGACTCACCCTTTAATGGAATGAATACTATGGGAGAAAAAAAAAAATTAAAGAGTAGGGTTCCTCTTTGATCATCCTAGATCACTGGCATTAATCCTGTTTCTCACACAGCTGGGTTTTGTTTATAAAGTTTGATCCCTCCTTTTCTCATCCAAATCACGTGGACCATTACACACGGAAATAAAAGAAAGGTGGCAGATTTGCCCAAAGTCAGTATGACTTGTGCTGCAGGTTGACTTATTTATTATCATTGTTACAGATTTCACCAACCGTTCCTTTTAATTCCTGTGTGACAGCCAGGTCTGCGAGGTCACATTTTCCCTCCTGCAGAGGACCAGGGCTTACTAGGCTCACAGCCACCCTTACGATGAGTGCCTTCTGGTGTGGTACCAGCCGCAGTTCACTTTACACCCGAGGGGTGGATGCAGGGACGCCGACCCCGATCCCCAAGATCCCCGTAGACAGCCCACCTTGTGACTCTCACGGTCCTCCCTTGGCCCTTGAGTTCATGTGATCTGGAGGGTCTACAGAAGTGGGGCCTCGACACCCATGCCAGTAACGTCAGGGCGCGGGGGTGGACTGAGGACAGGAGGCAAAGTGGAGAGGACACTGCCCAGCGCACAGAGAGGTGCCGAGGCTTCCCCCCTTCTCCTTCGGACCCCTCTGGAGTTACCCGTGTCCAAATCTTACATTTATTGGGAAATCAATATGCCCCGGGGGTCCTCTTTCAAACCTCCCAGGAAACACAATGGGGGAGGGGCAGCTGTGGCCTGGGCCACAATACAGACCCCAGGACCTTTCTGGAAGACAAGAGGGGACTCGATGGGAGGAAAAGCTCAGGACACTGGTGCCCTTTGACTTCAAACGCAAATAATAAAAAGGCAACAGTAAATCAGTTAGTCCTGAGAAAGTACAATTTCCCTGGACAAGAAGGAGAGAGCATTGCACGCAAATGCGACGTGGTGCTTCGAGCCCCCTGCGCACAGGAAATAAGACCCCTGGAGGCGTTCGGGACCCACACCAAATGCTCCTTTGGTCCTTTTTAATAAAGCATCTATACATCAAGAAGATGATCTGATAAATAGTTTTTTTCTCTTCTTTTAGCGATTCAATCCAGCTTTTAAAATCTCATTTTACAAAATCCAGGCCAATATATGCGTTGAGAGGGCAGCTTGAAGTAAACTGTGAAACTTCTTCAGAATGTCACTGCCAGGCGGGGTCAAATCCCTTCCTGGCTGCAGTGAAGGACATTAGTCTTTTACACGAAGTCGTGGTGACACCACGTGGCCTACGGGCACTGACGGAATAAATCCGAGAGAGAGACCTACAAGGCAGCTTAGCGGCTAATCCATCCCGTGCTGACCCCCGCCCCCCTGACCCCTCAGGCTGCGGCGCGTCTCGGCACCGCACCGGGTCACCGGGTCACCGGGTCACCGGGTCTGCAGGGGGGGGCGGCACCCTTCGTCCTCACGAGGCTCCTCGGAAGAGAACAGGACGCCCCCTCCGGGATCCACGGAGGCCCAGTCCCGCGGGGGCAGAGCTTAAAACTACTTTCTGGGAAGTCTCGCTGTCCCTCCGCGAGGCTTCCAGCTTTAGTTTGTTCCCACGGCCAAGGCTGGGCGCCGGTTTCGGACGGCGCCGCGAGGCTGGCTGCCGGGCCCTGCGTGTTTGTTTTGCTCTCTGACCTTGGTGACGCTGGCCTCCATCCCGCTGGAGTATTCGGAACGCAAGATTTCAGCAAGGCGCTGTTTACTCTGGGTCTTCCTATGAAGGTCAGGCCTGAAGAACAGTAACAAGCAGAGGGGGAAAGGAAACTTCATTACTTTTTTTCTTTTCCATTTGGAAAGAGGCTGATGGCAGCTGGTTCCAAGACTGTAGAACTGACATTTTTGTATTAACAGAAGTACAATCCCTTCAATGGCGCTTGTTTTGATATTCTATGCACCAGAAGATTAGATACGGCGCTGACAGATTTTCATAACGGTGGCAAAATATCATGGCATTTTTAAAAGTGAGGCTTTGTTCTGTGTTGTTTTCATGGGGAAAAAAAGAGCGGAAACACACTCCCACTCTGGTGGCAAATGAGGTGCCTGATACAGCGGTTTGCCAAAAGAAGGGGAAAAACCCGCCTTGAAACTCGGCAACACTCAGCCGTCAGCGACCGCTAGCAGCTCCTGGGAACGCCCCCCTCAGCCCCCACCTCCCCGTGCAGTTCAAAGCAACTGGCCTCCTCCTGGGGACCCGGCTTGGCGGCCAAACAGTGAGGGCTGGGGTGTCCGCCACAGACACCTCTTCACCCACCGAAGAGACTCTTGTAAATTATTTCTGACCCCAAAAACCCCAAACCCAGGTGTGCTTGGGCAGACCGGTCAGTGTCCACACCGGGAATGGACCGCAGCAGCTCCAGGAATGGGAGGGAGGTCCTCACCTGCCCCAACCCGCAGGGAAAATGCCCTAGGCTGAAAATCAATGTCAGATGGTGAATCCTGTTAACAGTTTTCAAAGGACAGCGGCCTCATCATTTATTTGATTAGAAAAGCGGAGGGGGAAATTTGTAAAGTTCAGTCGTACACAGAAAAAATGATTATGAAAATTGAAGAGTAAAATAATGTTTCGTAAGACAGGATCTTAACCAAAACAACAGAGCCGTTACCAGAGAATCCATCTTGCTCTGCCTGCAATTCCTTCAACACTGACGTGGCAGTGTCTTGGGTTCTTACAAAAGGCAGATGTTACCCTCTGCTACTTATATTTACAGCACTTCCCTTTGCTGTAAAAATCAGAAGATAAATCAGACTAAAAATAAATATAACAGAACTCCTTTAAAGCCCAGGAATTAACAACAGGACTAATACCGTGATAGTAAACTGATTAAGAAAGGGACACCATTGTAACTAGGCTAAAGCAACCATATTTCTTTACACTCACGCTGCAGAAGGCAGGGTGCAAGCAACGGTGGGGCTAAATCCGTGTCAGTCATACAACAGTTTCTACCATGACAAACGGGGAGAAACGCAAAGTCAACCTGTGTTGGGAAAAAGGTCTGAGGCAAGGGGATAACAGGACCCCGTATTTAAGGGCTAGGCATCTGTGGTAACAAGAGTACGTGCAAGGGCAGGGACGGGACTTGGTGAAAGGAGGAGAGATACACAGGGAAGGACTCTCTGGGCTCTACGTCACCACATCTGAGCTTCACTCCGAGAGGCAGGTATGGCTACCATCTCACTTTACAGACAAGGAAACCAAGACTGGAGGAGGTAAGTAACCTCCCCAAGACCATCCAGCTCCAGGAGCATAAGTCCAGATGCAACACAGCGCCGATGGGCTCAAAGCCTGAGCTCTTCGCACCAGGCAGCCGGTCCCGATGGAACAACTGGGCAGGACAGGAAGGTCCAGCGGGGTCGAGGGGGACAAATGACCGCGATGTGACACGGAGGAGGCCTTCACGGTCTCACGTGAACGTGTCAGTGGGACCATGCGGGCAGAGGCCAGAGGACAGAGGGAGGAGTGAGGGGAGAGCTGAAGGGTGAAGGAGGTGCCTGGGCTGGACCCCGGCTCTGTCGCTCATTAGCTGAATGACGTGAACGGGTGACACGGGCTTCTTCATCTGAAAAATGGGGATGATACTTGGAACAAAGTACATCGGCTGTGTAAAGATTAAAGAGAGCAAGACGTACGGAGTGCTGGCTGGTGGCTGGCATGTGGGCTGCAGACAATCACAGTTAAAAACGGGGCAGCTGAGGCCCAGAGATGCCAAGCAGACCTCTGCCTCCCTGTCCCCCGCCGCAGGCCACACAGGAGCCAGGACTGACCCTGGGGCCTCGACGGTGGGCCTGGGGCTCCGGTGACCGCGTCACCCTTCTGTGCACAGCGGCGGTTCTAACCCCCTGGACCCTGCCTGTGTGGACCGTGTGCCCTGGTGTCCGGGGGAGGTCCGTCCACATGTTGGGTCTCACGCGTGGCTGGGAAGCGGCAAGAGACGGGCCTGCAGCAGAACGCACTAAACTCGTTCCAAACAGAAGGCTGTCAGTTCCCGTGCTTGCAGTTTATTTTTAGCCAGGTGACACGACAGCCAGAGTGAACAGGCTCTGACGGGAAGGAACGCTTTCTCTCCCCCCTTGTTTGAAGGCAGGTACTCACCTCGTGTATAATTTTAAATGTAACAACCTGAGTTTCAAAATATGCAAAATTTCAGTCAAAATATCCGCCCCAGCCTAAGCCCTACCACTTCAACGACGGCTCCTGCCACTGCTAACGCAAGATAAATAACCAGACTCTTATTTGGGGGACTGATACACGAACTGCCGGCGGTGCAAGCAGACCAGGGATGCGTCCCGCTTCTGGCTGAAGGCGCTGGGCAGCACGCCTGGGCTCAGGCCGCTGGGCCTCCAGACCCGGCACCGAGGGCCACACCGAGGCCTGCGACACACCGGTGTGTGCACACACGCCCACACCACTCTCGTCTGCTTCTGAGTCACGTGAGATCTGTCCCTTCCCAGGCAAACTCAGCCAGCCCTGGGGCTGTGGAAGGTAACTTCTGGTGCGTGTGTCATGCCACGGATCAGGAATATTTATCAAGGGGCTCTGAGTCCACACCGACTGAGGCAGAGGATGCCGTTAGAAAGCGGGGCTTGGAGACGGTCCTGCTTGCCTTGAGGTTATGATCTCAAAATTTCCTAGCTACTTTATGATTTTATTCTAGTCAATGCACTTCTGACTTGGGACCCAAACTCAAACTCTGAGTGGTGGTCCAGACAGCAAACAGGGGTTCCTGCCTTCCAGATCCAGACCTCTTCCTCGGGAGGAAGAACCTTGGGGTCAACCCTGCAGGGGTTTCCCCTGCTGTCAGCTGCCACCCCAACGGGACCCACCTTTCCCTTGGCCAGCTCGCTGCCTGCTTTTCCTTTGTTCTGAGGCCCAGTGCCGAGAAGGCAAAGTACAGATGGGAAGATGAAACGTTCTAAACCCAAGCCCACGATGGGCTTCTCCTGCCAAGCTGCAGTTCTCCCAGAAACTTGCCAACGTTCTTGCCCTCTTTGCCCTCCAAACACCCAAACCCCTCTCAAATGGGCATCCTGAGCATCCACCAGAGTAATCCTGTGGTTACCAAGCAACAGATCAGTTTATCTAACCACAGGGAACTCCCTTGTAGTGAAGGCTGGATAACCCCCCCCTCCTTGGTTACCAGGCTGGATTACCCAGCAGGATAGGCAGATGCCACTTTCACTGCCAATGAGGTGAAATCACAGCCTAATTAGTAAATCAATACGCCTGCTAGGATGGCCACTGGAGAAGAGAGATCTCAGGACCTCCTCCCAACTTTATCAATAAATTCATAGACGATTATCCTAGGTAAAAAGCCATTCTAACGCAGGCTTTTGCTAATGGCATTCTTTTGCAGGACAGAATTTTAAATTTTATCAGAAGATAAAATAGGCATTTTTATGTATTGTCAAGTCTCTCAATATTTTCTTTTATGTTTTATGGCTTTAGGATCACGCTTAGAAAAGTCTTCCTCACCCTAGCATTTTAAAAATATTCAAGGATATTTTCTTTTAGCCTGCTATTGCTTTAATTCTATCTAGATTTTGTTTTGGCTTATGGTAGGATGTGGCGAATTTAACTATTTCTTCCCAAGAGTCATCCAGTTATCCGAGACAGTCATTGAACAAGAAATCTTTTCCCCAAGGTCTTGAAATGTACCTCTAGTACATTCCTTCAGACTTTTGGAACACTCCCTGCAGGCCATATTTAAAGAGTAGATGTTGATGATGATGACGACGTTAGTGGGGTCCACCACACACATTAACATATAAGCAAATAACAATTACAGGGGTTGTTAACGGATTTAAATATAAAGCACGTCAAATCATAGCCATTGACACTGGCTCTGTGACTTTAATAATAACTGTATTATTAGCACGTGCATGACACCTACTTACGTCAGGTGCTGTTGTAAGCACTTGAGAGGCATCTAATTCGTTTACTTCAACAATCCTGTGAAAGAGGCACCACAGGCACAGCAACCGAGGTGCAGGGAGGTTAAACAGCACGTCCAGGGAGGAGATGGGATCGGGGCCCAGGACTTTCCAACTCCACGACGTACACACTTAACCGCTGTGCCTTAAGTTTTTACCAAAATAAGGAGCAAGTTCCTCACACGAAATATTTCCAGTACAAAAGCAATGTTCACATTATAGCAGATCTCGAAGACTTTTGGAACCCCTGATAAAGTGCATCGTAAGAGTAACAGCTGGGTAACAAGTGAAAAAAGCAGTTTAAAAAATCATGATTTGCTCAATCTCATTATAGATATAAAAAAATCCTACATGTATACCTTCAGAGAAAGTATGAGCCAGAAAAAATGTGAATTAAGATTAACTTGGATTGTGGGCTTTTATTGGATGATTTTTAAGCTTTTCTCTATTTCCCAAATTTTTACAATAAACACATTATTATTTTTGTAATCAGGAAAAACAGTATATTCACTTTAGGGGAAAAAAAAATCAAGTGGTACAATTTTACCCTGGGCTGAAATATCAAAGTATTTTAATTTTTACTTATCAAAAACCTCTTTGCCTCTGGCTTTCAGTTTGTTTGATTTTGTGAGGGATTTTTCTCTTGTGGTATAATTAAAACAGACAAACAGAAGACCAGTAAAGTGTATTTCTTTCTCTAATCTGAAAAATTCTGCTTGTAAGCAAATGACCCAGGGCCACACTGAGGCCCCAAGGACCCTGCAGCAGAAGCAAGCCCCCAGAATGGAAGAAAAGCCTGGGTTCTGAGTGATCGTGGAAGGAGACAGTGAAGGCTTCAGAGGCTTGAGGCTGACTCCAAGTTTCTACCCTCCTGCCTCGCCCTTACGGATGAAGCAAAGGCACAGAATCTGAGGGGGTTTAGGGGGCTCTCAGATGACAGTGAGAGTGACCAACAACTCCAGGGAGAAGGTGACAAGCAGTCCCCCTGGGGCAACAAAGTAGTTCAGGTGCAGAACCCGCCAGTGTGGGACGATAATTTAGCCTACTGAAGGGAAACAAGCTATCAGATCTTTTACGGCCATCGAAGGAAAAGGAAGTGCATCAGGGCTCTTTAACCTCTGGATTCTGTTTCGGCAGAGATGCACGCTGATGGGCTGCCCATTTTAGGGATGCCTTCTTTGCGATTTCTTAGGACCACACCGACTCTAGCGTCTGTAAAACTCCCAGGGCCCCAGAAGACACTCCATTCCAGGGGAGCCCTGCTGAGGCAGTGGATATCATTCCAGAAAATTCCTGAGTGGCTCTGTGGATGCAGAGGTGGAGAAAAAGTGGGTCTCTGCCTCACACCTAACAACCAGACCCAGTGAAGAGCTGGTGGCGGGCGGAGGCCAGGCCGTGCAGGTCACAGGCGATCAGTATGTAGATGCCATGACCGACCTGCTGCCCGGAACGGCGCCCACAACAGGAAGGGGGACAGAGACAAGGCTTAGAGATGGCCGAGGCCTGAAAGCGACGCCCTCAGTCAGAATCCCAGAAGTGCATGGAGCTTTGGGATTACCTGTCCAAGTGCCAGAGACCTTTACGGAAGTTCTGTCAGGACCCAGGCCTGGACGTCACACCGCAGGTGGTGGTGTTGGGGAAGAGGCATAGCAGCAGGACTCTGATGGCACTGGTTGGAATCCCAGCCCGGCCCTCGCCTAGCTGACGACCCTGCAGAGTCAGAAGCTTCCTCTAAGCTGAGATTCCTCACACGTCAGAAAGGGCCTCCACGTGGGTGCAGGGGTAGCGTGAAGGTAAAACGAAGGGTGCTTTATAAAATCTAATTCTCAGTGAAAATGTTAAGATGGAGAAATACAGGGTGCACATGGAAACAATTAAGTGCTTCTGTAACTGGCAGGACTGTATCCTACAAACACTGAGATTGATAAGCCTGGGCAGAATCCCAGCTCCAAACCCTCTGGGCTTGCCCTGCTTGACACCGTTATCGATGACTCGAATGACATTATGAGGCATATTTATCACATCTGCAGATGAGACGAAGCCCGCAGGGACAGCCAGCACACTGGACGGCAGAGCACCCCAACGGGCCAGAAGGATGGGCTCGGCCAGAAGGTGACCCTGAACTGGGGCCCATGCTCCTGCGTCAGAGAAGGCGGGTGGTTTGGCTCATCACATGCGCACACAGGCAGGGGCTCAGCTGCCGAGTTTCCACCTGAGTCACAGGCTGACCCGATGCCAAGGATGGGAGAAGCCGCACAGTGTCAAGCCAGGAGGCCAGGGTGCGAGTCCTGGACCCACCCCGGGAGAGGGACAGCACGTGAGGACATGGAGGACCAGGGGAGGAAACCCACGGCTCTGACGGGAGCCCAGCCGGCGCTGAGCCCCACATGGGTGGCAGCCGTGGTCTCTGCTGTCACCACTGGCTGCAGTGACAGACGTGACTGCCCTCCTCTCTGGGCCGGCCGGTCTCTACTGCATGTTTGCATAGTTGGACGAGCCAGATTCTGACAAGAACCTGAGCGGAGAGAAAAGCCACCCAGACGACGGGCTGGGACCTGGGTCAGCTGGAGGCGCTGGGGCAGGGCGGCCGGGGCCAGGCACAGCGGGGCGGAGCTGGCCCTCGGAGGGGAGGATCCCGGCACCGTCCTGCAGAGGCTGTGGAACTTATTGTCTGAGTTTGGCCAAGGTGCTACTTCTCTCAGTGCCAGGCTGCTCACTCTCAAAAGGATTAAACGAACTAATGAATCAAAACCCGTATCAGAGCGCCTGTCGTGAAGGCACCGGGAAAATGTTGACTATAATTATCATTAACAATCCGGAAAGAGGAAAGGCAGAGGAGATGAGCAGCCGTCATCAGATACCCGACGCCTTGTCATGTGGACCCGGGACTGCTTTGATCAATAACAACACCTTGTATCTTTAGGTTTGTAAATCATGCACATTCAGCATTTGAATCCCAGAGACCAAAGGGTGGAAAGTGAAAGTGGTCAATTTGGGCTCATTTCAGGAGCTCTAACTAGTTAGCTCTAACTCCACCCTGGAGGTGGCGAGTCCCCCCTACCCTGCTGCTGGGAGCCCTGAAGCGGAGGTCTTACAACCAAGGAGTAATGTGACCGATGGCACAAGGTTCCCGGTGGGCGGGAGCGTTCGGGGAAGAGTCTATAAAGCTTCCACTTTTTTTTTTCTTTTTGGCCACACCGCGAGGCTTGTGGGATCTTAGTTCCCCGACCAGGGATTGAACCCGGACCCTCGGCAGTGAGAGCGCCAAGTCCTAACCACTGGACCGCCAGGGAATTCCCGTGAAGCTTCCACTTTTTATTCACAGACTCAGAGAGAAGCGGGCCGGGGCAGAGGAATCAGCATGTACTGGACGACGACCCTAAGCCCCGGCCGCTGCTGCATGCCGCGTGTCCGTCATCCCTCCCCATGCCCCACGCGACCTGACAGGCCCCGCGGCAACGCGCAGCTGCTGCTGAGCGCCTGACTCCAAGCCCGGGCCTCTCCCACTGCACCCTCTGCCTCTAGACTCAGAAGGAAGCTAGAGAAAAAGCCGGATCCACATCTTGCCCACAGCTGTCTGTTCTCAGAGATCTGCCCCATGAGCAGAAAGCTGCTCCCACCCACTCCAGGGTTTGCCATTCTGATGGCTTCCAATCAAATCCTTCCATACATGCACCAAAATATCTCCTGCTTTAAGTCCATTTCTCCCAGTACACAAAGAATTATCTGTTCACTGGCAAAAAACACCCTTAACAGAATTCATCTACTTGTTACTTAGCCTAATACTAATCGTAGCAACCAGAAGCTTCCAAAGGGGTGCATGCAAGGAAGGAGACGAGTGCCAGGAATGGGGGCTCCGGAGTCTCTCAGACTCGGTGCCACATGACCGGGCACGTCCACTTTCTCACCAGTTACTGGGAACTCGGCCGTGGTCAGAGGGACCTGGTGAGGCTCAATGAGACAACGCACGTGGATTCAACACAGCCAGGGGCGCACGTACTCCCTCAAGAGACGTGCTGGCACACAGCCAGATGCCATCACTCCGGGATGTCGGTTCTCTCAAACCACATCCCTCTTCTGGACTATTTATTGGTTAAGACATCACTCCACGTGTCAGCCTGCTGCTGGAACGTCAGGACCAGAATGGAGAGAACATCTGGAAAAGACCTGAAGTCATTTCCTATGGGTCCTAACCAGACGGAAAGGCTCTGTGGCATAAGAGCAGAGAGTATGTGGAGGGGCTGGGGATGTGAAGGAGCCCAAGGAACGTGGGGACAGGTGAGAGGAGGGGAGTTGTCAGCCTGAACTAAGCTGTGTGTAGCAAGGGGAGAGCTGGGGGACCGTCGAGCTCCTTCCTGATTTCTCGAATGGTCTGAACTAGAAGAGCCCGGAGCAAGGACAAGGCAATGCAGAGTCGGGTCTTCTCCTGCTGCACGAGGCCTCGTGGGTCTGGGATCTGCCAACGCGTGCTGGGCCGGGCACATCTTCAGACTCCAGGGCCGGGAAGGCTCCAACGGGAATGTGCCGTCTCCAGCATCCTCCCGGGAGAGGCTGGCTGGGTTCCTGTTCTTTGTTGTCAGCCCTGACTGCTTGCCTGAAAGCACGCCCCGTGGCTCCCGCCGTCTGCAGGTGACCCAGGTGTGGAGGCAGCACAGGGTCACTGTGAAATCCCTCTGATTGCCTCATTAGCTGGGGGTGGGCACGGACCGGTGGCGGGGTGTTTCATGAGGAGGCTGGTAATTGCATGGTGTCAGGAGGAACAAACAGTGGTAGAAGCAAGGGCCAGACGTAAAGAGGCGCGTGTGCAGGGCTGGCGCCTGGCGGTGGGCAGGGAGCGACCTGGAGCTGCGCCGGGGGTGCTGAGGTCGGGAGGGCCGGCCCTCCGAGGAGCCCTGCCCACGCAGCTCAACCCAGGGCTGCGTGTGAATGCAACGGGGGGACCTCAATAATCACATCACCCCCAAGTGACCCCTCTGTGCCGGTGTTCTCCACCCAGGAGAGACCCAGCCACCACCCACAGCACTCGTCCTGCCCCTTGTCCCAGTCTGGACACTTCTTGCCAGTACAGATGTCCCAGAGAGGCAAGCCAGCGTGGGCTTCGAAGTCACCCATCTCATCACCCTTGACACAGAGGCCAGCAGAATATGGTCTCGGCTACAGTCCATACAGCTCACCCAGGTTCTATGTGAAAATTCTCTTCCTTAACCCTAACTCATCTTTAAAGCACAGGCCCTCCTGTATTTTCACACGGCTCCCCAGCAGACTGTGACAGGAGATTCCGCTGCCCTGCTCCACGGGACACGCACATCTGTCCTGACAGTCACTGCCGGCGGTCCTAGCTATTTCCCTCTGGTCTTCAGGCTGAGGTCGAGTGAACTGACCCTCCGTGGGCATCTGCCCTGGCCCTGCCCAGGCTGGTGGAGACCCCAATCCCGAACCCACTCATCTCCACGTTCTGTGGGTTCCTCCACTGTGACGTCGGGGAAACAGGGCCCGAGGCTCAGTCCTTCTCAGGGACTATTTCATGCCAAGAGGAAAGTGACCCCATGCTTGTTCTCTCAGGACAGACTAAGGAGTGGACGGCGCGCTCCGAAAGGCAGGATTTGCTGTTTGCTGGGCTAACGAAACAATTCAGAGGCATTTACCTGGTTCCCGTCAGAACAATTCCTCTTTTCTCTTTCCCTTTATGCTCTTCCTCTCAGGATTACAGAAGACTTTCAGGTTCCGTTCATCTATTCAAAACTACTTCCCGAGCACCTATCGCGTGCCAGGTAGGTGCTGGGGACGCGATGCGGAAAACCAGACAGGGTTTCCACCCTGAGCTTCGGGGAGAGGAGGAGAGAGACAGAAGCCACACAGACACACATCACAGACACGTGCAGGGCTCCTGTGACGGCGGTCAGCGGGTGGGGTCGGGGGTGGAATGGGGGCGCGCGGTGTCCACCCAGGCAGGCGGGCCAGAGGAGACTTCCTCGAAGAAGGGACGGAGGCCCAAAGACGAAGAGGGGTGAGGAGAGACCCAGGCCCGCAGCACGCTGGGCAAAGGCCCCGGGAGAGAACGAGAAAGCAGGGGTGCCAGCTGAGGCCGTGGGGAGAGGGAAGAGGGGGTGTGTCCTAATCATCAGAGTAACGAGGCATCACCGACAGGCTGGAAGAAGCGAAGGCACGACGGGCGAGGGGAGCACCAGTCGGCGGGACCAGAAGGGCCGCAGGAGACTCAGTAGTGGACTGTTGTAAAATGCAGTTGAGGGGATTCATGGGGACGGGGTGGGGAAGCTGAAGGGAGAGACCAGGAGGCCAGAGGGATGAGGGGAGGGGTCAGCGGTGCAGGACGCCGCTCCAAGATCGCGTGCGCAGAGGATCCCCCATGTTTCCAAACGGGGCTTAGTCCAGCCTCTGACCTCACGTTTGGCCACTCTGTCTTCCTACAGAACGATGACTGGCTCAAGGAAATCGAGAGAATTTTCCCAGTGGGCAAGATTCCAGGTTTGCCTTCAGCTAATTAAGTGATATTAGGGAGGCTGTAAATGCCACATAAAAATTGGCAGGCAAGCTGCTCCTAATGATGAGAATATTGCTTTGCAGGGAGATGCAGCTGCAGCATCTTCATGCTCGTCTTGGAGGCGACCAGCTCTGCGTTTTCAAGGTGGCTCCTGATAAGAGAACTTGGAGGTGCTAAAAGGTTAATGACAGGTTCACTCTCTCCGTTCCAGGGACGCTTCTAAGTGTGATGAAGGCCGGCAGGAAGAACCAACGCTCCTGTCTGGGTCACCACCTCCACAAATGCTCCCCCGTGTTCATGTCCCAGACACCGTGTCGATGCTTTGTACTCGTCACCTGCTTGATCCCCAGACAACACTGCGAGGCTCCGTGCCACTATCTGAGAGGTGAGGGGACTGAGGAACAGGAACAGTAAGTGATCCAACCCAGATGCCTGTGTGGGTAAAACCCAGACTCTTAATCACTGCGTGACACTCCCACAGTCAGCATTTAAGAAACAAGTGGAGGGGCAGGGAGATGGCTGATGGGGGTATGAACTTCTCAAACTAGAGTCTACTCAACACAGTAACTCTCACAAGTTATTTAATAATTACTGAAAAAGTGAGAGTGAGAATCACAGAGAGGGACAGAGCAAAGGCCTTCAAAGATGAAAAATGGGAGAAAACTGTAATTTGAAAAGATACATGCCTCCCTATGTTCACAGCAGCACTGTTCACAATAGCCAAGACATGGAAGCAACCTAAGTGTCCATCGACAGAGGAACGGATAAAGAAGACGTGGTACATATGTATACGATGGAATACTACTCAGCCATAAAAAAAAATGAAATAATGTCATTTGCAGTAACATGGATGGACCTAGAGATGATCATATTAAGTGAAGTAAGTCAGACAAAGACTAATATCACATAACACCACTTATCACTTATATGTGGGATCTAAAAAAATGATACAAATGAGCTTATTTACAAAACAGAAAAAGACTCATAGACATAGAAAACAAACTTGTGGTTACCAAAGGGGATGGGGGGGGTGGGAGATAAATTAAGAGTTTGGGATTAACATATATACACTACTATAAAACAGGTAAACAACAAGGTCCTACTGTAGAGCACAGGGAACTATACTCAGTATCTTTTAATAACCTATAATGGAAAAGAATCTGAAAAAGAATATATAAATACATATGTATAACTGAGTCACTTTGCTGTACACCTGAAACTAACACAACATTGTAAATTAACTATCCTTCAATGAAAAAAGAGAAACATAAATAAATAAAAAGCAAAAAAAAAAAAAAAAAAAAAAAGGTGAAAAATGACCCTGAAGTGGAGGTCTACAAAATCTCTGATTTGAACTTCAGTGATAAAGCATTTCACAGATGAGAAAAGTCTGGCAAGAATGACCTCCCTAAGGATGTTTCCTTATTTTAACAAGTACACTAAATGTAGAACTTTGGAAGTAACAGAGGTGAAGGACGTGCTGGGTATGGTGGCTAGGATGTGAGGCCAGGCCCCAGGGGACCAGCCCCATGTCCCCTTCCACAATGGATCCCAGCCTGCTGAGCCCTGACCAAGCACACCCGGACCCAGTAAGCACTAAGGGATCACACAGCCCTACTTTTTGATCAAATGAGAACTACCAGGTAACACTTAGCTGGGCTGGTTTGAGAACATTTATACAAAGAAATCTTCTACACACGAAGAAGAACTTCAGAAAGACCCAGACGGTAGAAGCCAGTGGTGAGACCAGCCTTAGGTAGCTGCAAACTAAACTGTTTGGGGGGAAGTAAACTTACAACTATAGCATATAATCCATACGAGATAGGGTGGTTTAAACCCAACAGACTCGCCCTTTCACATTGCCACCATAACACTAAGACTTTAAGGCTCATTACTTTCTATATCCTTGAACCAGTGACCACAGAGTGTCAAACGGATGAGGAAGTTGTCTGCTCACTGGCCCTGGACAGGTTCTACTCACACGTGTGACTGCCTAGACAGACAGACAGACACCCTGGCGAACAACCCAGCTCTGCCCTCCCAGAGCAGACAGCGCTGGGTCTCAGCGTCTCCTGGGAAGATGGAAATTTTGGAAGGTATGTTACCTTTGCTTCTCAGGGACTGCTGAATCTACCTAGCTTCAAAATCAGAACTGCATTTCACGGAAGGAAAATGCTGTGTTCGTGATGGATGTTGCTAAGGGGCCATTCAAAATTTTACCAACAGCACCGATTCCCTGTGTGCGTGGATATGTAGGTATCTGGGGTGGGGGGGCTGTTCTGACAGGCTTGTGTGTCGGTGGCAGAAGAGTGCTCGTGACCCTGTGCTTCTGTGCGCAGGGGGAAGACACTTACTATTCCCCTTCAGAACTGAGGACTCAAAAAGGAGACAGAGAGAGACCTGCTGATTAAGACCTTATTTGGGGACATTAACTCTTTTCTTCCTTTTTCTGAAAAGTGGTCCAGTAAAGGAATAAAGGCATACAGACGAGATAAAAGTTCCCTCTGTCACTGCATAGAAATGCCCGGTAGTCTCCAAGCCTAACCTGCCCTGGCCTCATCTGCTAATACCCGGGTGAACTCCTTGCTTGGGGATGGCAGGCGAGACAGGATTTTGCTTACGGTCTCATAAATTTGGTTTGCAGATATCAGAGGTTTGCACATAACATAATTATTCTAGGCAGTAAACACCATAAAATGGAATGCAGAATAATTTGGAGAATTTAGCGCTATTATTTTACCCACCCATACAAAACCCAAGGAACCCATTCTCTTCCTTGACAGATGGATTTCAGAGGAGACGCCTCGGCTCAGGACAATCATCGTGGCTACAGCATAACTCTCCACACTTGTGTGGGGTTTAATGGACTTTTCTTTCCTGTTCCTTAAAAAGCGGCGACTGGCATTGGCTCGAGTCCTGACTGAGGTGCGGAGAATCTGTCAAGTTTCTCTGCCGCTTCCCCGACCACAGTGATACGGTCCATGTGCAGATTAGCTGCAGAGTCATTCTTCCTCCAGGAGTGACAAGATCTCCCCCAATAAGAAAGGTACCTACTGTATCCTTGAGTGCCCGTCTGCATTAGCAAGGCAGGGGTGGGGCGGGAGGGTGTAAGGAGTGTGGGGAGAAATGCCTTCAAAAGAAGGGCGTGACAACGGAAAAAGTAGCTGTAACAGAGTGGTGACATGGCAAGAACAGAGAGCGGCACTGTCACGGGCGGAGTAATCGCGTGACACGCTGCTGTCACTCACCACCCGGCTCCCTGCCGCGCCAGCCAGACATCAAAGGCTGCCCCATACCATCTTACATGCTCTTTATCGGCTAATCAGCCCATTCTTCCCTAAATAAAGCCCTGTTAAATCCCCTGCTCACAGGGGTATCGTCGTCCTGGTGCCCATCTGCCAGCGCGGGTCAGCTGAAGCGGGAGGCGGCGGCTTGCTCTCTCCCTGGCGGCTTCGCAAGGTAAGGACAATGCTGGCTCCGAGTCCCCCCACCACCCCCAGCGCCTCGAGCCTCCCGCTCTGCCTTCCCTGGGTGAGGGCTGGGCACACCCAGTCTGAAGAGCTGCTATTAACGCTTGCAAAGGTAGATCAGCTGCTGACAATAAAATACTGGGGTCACACTTACTTGCAGGAAGAGGAATAAACAAAATACGTGTTTCTTACCAGGGATCATGTGGCAGATGGATCCCCACCTCCTGCAGGTGTCGGCGTTTTAGAGACGGTGGGACAGGACGGCCAGGCTTCCAGATCACTGGGAGGTCGTTCCAGACCTGACTCCGAGCCTCATAGTTTTGTCACATACTTAAAACCAGTTACTGTGTACAGATGTCAGCTACCCCAAACCCAAAGCCAGGAACCTAACTCTGGTGCGTGGCAGTCCCAAATCTGGAGTGGAGCCGAGGCACCTTCTCCCTCTGGGAGGACCCGGCCCGAGCAGAGGGGTCTCTGGCCGCAGCCCTGCCCAGGACAGGTAGAGTGTGGCAGCAGGCAACGCTCTGCACCTCAAAACCGCCTGGAAGAAACCGGAGCCGGACGTGTCTCAGTCTTGTCCGGGCATCGGAGGAGCGCGTGCGGGGAAATGCCTGCCTCACAGAATCACTGGAGTGTTGCCCTATATGAGAGGGATTACTATAAGAAAAAAGACCAAGCATCTTAAAAATTCCAAAATGGGAAGTAGAATTAGGCAACCTTTTATCCATTATAAAGAGCCTTCTAAGTGCCAAGTCCCTGGACAGATCCAGTTGGATGTTCTGGAACCTTAACTCAGTTGGTCTCCAGCTCTCTGTCCTAAGGTGTTTCACCTGGATGGCCCTTCATGGTTCAAAAGGCACAGTCACATGTATCACCTAATTCTGATTCTTGTGAAGTGGCTAAAAACGTGGATTTCCTTTTCCCTTTTGTAGCTGAAGAAAATGAGGCTCTGAGAAATTAAGCAAAGACACAGTCCAAAGCTCACAAGCTCACGTCAGGCTGGAGCTGGAACCGAAGGCCAAGCCCCCTAACTCCAACAGCCGCCTCCCTGCACTGGGCGGGCATCTCCCTCTGTCATTTCAACCAGAGAACCTGGGCCCTGATGAGGCTGATGACGTGACCGGCTCTTCTCGGTGAACATGCGAGACAGACGCTGTGCTGGGACACCTAGGAGAGTGTGGTACTGCCCACAGGTGCTCAGTGGCAGGGCAAGGATATACTGGCATTTGTAATTAGCAAGCAAAAACAATGATCTGCCCCAAATCCCCCATAAAAGCAGCTCCTGGTATCTAAGAAACTCTAGTTCCCGCAAAGGGCTGGGTCTGGTACTAAAAGAACACCGTGTGTTTTTTTTGGCTGCACCATGTGGTTTGCGGGATCTTAGCTCCCTGACCAGGGACTGAACCCAGGGCCGTGGCAGTGAAAGGGCCGAGACCTAACCACTGGACTGCCAGGGAATTCCCATGAATACCCTGTCTTTGGGGAGAGGAAGAAGACCTTTTACAACTGCATTTCGTGGAGGGAAATCATCTCAGGGCCTCTTCAAACTGTGAAGATGGACTCGGAGCCCAGTGCCCAACCTGCAGGGCAACACTTCTCACTCTGACTCTGGACGGTTCCTCACGTGTTTTTTTTGGGGAGGGGGGGTGGGGAGCAGGGGGCGGAGGGAGAAGAGTCCGCTGCACTTGCCCTACACGTGCTCAACGCTGGAGGTGCGTGTCGGCACCAAGGAGAGCGGCACGCGGCGCTGGGAGCCCCGGGCGCGGCCCCCACGCCCAGCCAGCCTGCGGGAGCCCTGCGGCCGAAGCAGAGCTTCACGGAACACACCCCAGTCTTCCGTCAAGTCCCCGAAGCTGTCCAGGGTGGACCACAGCGCATCTGGAGCTCCGAGTGTGAACAGCCCCTGAGCTACTCTATGCGTCGGCAGTCTTGCTGTTCCAATAACCCCCACTACTCTGGACCCACCAGGAGACATCACCGAATTTCTGCAAGTGCCTTAAAAGCACTCAGATTAGGTATTTTTCCAGCTGTTCCAAGCACTCACCACACTGAGAGAAGGGCAGATACTGGTGATAATTTACCACAAAAGCCCAAGTTGGCACTCAGCAGCCCCCCACACCATCTCATGGCTGCCAATCTGGACAGAGTTCTCCATACCCACCTGACCCTCAGCCACTTGTCACAGGACAAATTCAGCCCACCTTACCTTTTCAGGTTTGCTTTCTTCTTCTTTGTGGCCAAGGCACTGAGATTTTTAGGGGCATCTCTTAGCCCGAAGCTCTTAGCCACATGCCCGAGGTGGAGCGATCGGACGTGGAAGATGTGCTTCAGCTCCCGGGGGTAGGTCGCGTAGGCCCGGATGAAGGACTGCAGGGCTGAAAGACAGCGAGAGGGCGGGAGGCGGTCAGGACGGGTCTCAGCTGCCCCGGCCTAAGGGCTGCCCTGCGCAGTTCACCCTGCCGGGCCACGATGGACACACAACCAGGACAGCACAACAAACATCAACAACCTAAAGCTATACTTGTGTATTTTTTTTTATTTTCTAAAAATAAGTAAGTCTACCAGCCACAATGAATACACCCAATAAAATTTCACACTTTACTGTGTAGCCTGTAATAAACCTAGGGGGAGGGTCCTGTTTCCTTCTTCATTATAGTCTTGGGGTCTAGCACAGTACCTGCCACACAGCAGGTTTTTGTTGTATAAATGAATGAATGAGAGAATGAGTGAAGAAACTAAGACAGGATCAATGTATACCATTTTCTTATGGAAAATGAAATCATTAGACCTTTATATTGGGAAAATTCTTCCCTAATCGAATTATTATTTTTTCGAATAGTTAATACATGCAAATGTCACAAAATTTAAAAGGCTCACAAGGCTTTATTATGATTGCCCTTATGTTTATTATTACCGTACATTATCATTACTGTAAACACTGTCTCCGCCCAGAGTGCCACCTCCAGCTGCCCATCTGGAGGAATCACTGACACCAGCTCTCCATATACTCATGGGATTTAAAAACCGAATTTGTGCTAACGCATCCAGAATTGATCGATACAGGGTTTCTTACCCTTTCAAAGAATGTGTAAAAACGGAAGCAAAAACAGAATCTTAAAGAGAAAGAAAAGTATTAAATTTCTAAAACAGCCCACAAGACAGTTCATCTGTGGAGGACTGCCAGCGGTGTAGAGCTGTCCCTCAGACAGTCCATCACGAAAGTTTCGGTCCTGTTTTAAAGTTAAGAAAGAGGCCCTTGTCCTCAACCCGGCACTGGTCACAGGCGGTTCCCAGGAGGGTGGCGCTCTGGCTACCCCTTGACTGGGCACTCCTTTTTTAAAAAATTTATTTTTATTTTAATTAATTTATTTAATTTTTTGGACACGCCACGCGGCATGTGGGATCTTAGTTCCCCGAGCAGGGATCGAACCTGTGCGTCTGCCCTGGCAGTGCGGAGTCGTAACCACTGGACCGCCAGGGAAGCCCCTGGCCACTCCTCTGAGGAATCATTTTCCTATACCTCGTTCCCCTCAAATGTCTCCCGGTAACAGTGACACTCAAGTGTCTGCCCTTTTCTCACTCCAACAGGGCAGGCGGGGACCCTTGGGACTGTTCCCCATCCCCATCCCCACTGACTTTACTTCCCCCGGAGCCCCGACCTACAGTGCTTCTGATGGAAGCAGGCACTAAACACCAGCCTCTCTCGCCCTCGCTTGTTGAGCCACTGGACTGGCAAGTTTGCCCACAGCTTAAACGTAATATCCCAGCAGCACCTGGAGATTGGCGTTTATGAACAGTAATAAAAAGTGTCATTTTAGCAGATCAGCTCCTGGAAGGATCCTGGGAACCCATCAAAGCTCTATTTACCGAGCAAAGTGAACTCCTTTTCCCAATCGATGAGAAATAATAACCAAGGCAACTCCACTGTACCCCTCTCTTAAATCTGTGCTTACTCCCCTTTTTAATGACTGGGGACGAGGTTTTTCAAGGAAAATCTTTAACACTTCAAATGGTCCGTGCTGTTTGGAGGGTTCTGACACATATTCAAGTCCTCAGAGGGGAAAGCTCTACAACTATCGCGACCCTGGAGACGCCAGCCTCTTCTCCAGCTCCCTCTCTTTCCCAACCCCCAACATTTACTCTAGACAGAAAAAGCAGACTGGAACCAGGCCAGGCCAAAGCAAAGAGTCTGCACCTCTAAAATCTCATTTACCCCGATACTGGCCCAGGCCTCCTCACTCATCTCACTCTTGGGCTTGAGCAGATTAGCAGGTCAGAGAAGATTCCTCTTCTCTACACCAATCCTGAGAGCTGAGGCTGGAGAGCCTCTGTCCTGGGAGAGGTAGGTGCTCAACTAACAGCTTTCCGGGGATAATGAGTTCGCCAAGAAACGGCAGGAGAGTTCTCTCCCTCGACAACTCGTCAGGCAGCATCTCCCACTGCCTGCTTGCACTAAGCCTCCCCGTCCTCAAGGCTCCTGTCTCGCTGGGGACAGCAACAGCTGGTCGTCCTCACATACACGCACGGACTCCCAGGTTGGGCCAATTCAGAGAAGCAGGAACCTCAGACGGAGCGCAGCTGTCTGTAGGACCTTCCAAGGGGCAGGAAGCGGCCCTGCTGGCCGCACCAGGAACAAGTGGAAGGAAGAGGGCTGTGGGCCTGAGGCGAGCGGAAAGGCGAGAAGTCCTGAAAGGAGACGTTTATTTGGGAAGACGGATGATGCTCTAGCCAATCAGAGCAGGCACTGGCACGCCACCAAGCCCCACTTCAGAGCCAGAGGATGACGGAATTAAGGGAAATCTATTTCAAAATACCTTCCAAGGACATTCTGTCCTTTTGAGCAATAAAACCAAACATACCCTTGGACATCTGACCAGGAAGAGCGGCATCCTGCAGATGAGGCTTAGGGTCAAGGAGGCAGAAAGGAGCAAAACTCCAGCCTGGAAGGTGCAGCTCATCCGCGCTCCTCCCGACCCCACCGCTGCCCGAGAAGAGCACACGTCTGTACAGAGAAGGCGCGCTGCACCTTCCTACGCGTCACATCAACAGCGACGACCACCCAGAGAAAGGGGGAAAGGAGGCTGCTTGCTCTAATTCTCTTAAAGACAAAGCATTTGGCCAAGAAGCCAACCTCCCTCTGATCACACTGAGGGGAGAGGGATGATTTCAGTAGTTTGCATTTTCTTGACTTCGAGAAGCGTCCCTTCGGAGCCAGGCACAAGCCCTACACGTGTAGCCCTTGCTCTTCAGGGCAGAGCGGCTCGAACCGCAGGGCAAGTGGCGCTGTGCAGGTAAAGGACTCCACTTTCTGAAATTTTTGTTCAGGACTCTGGAGTTCAAACTTAGGTTACCACAATTTTTACCACCTGAAAAGCTCTAGCTACAAGATGCAAGACATGAGGGGAAAAAGGGGTAACTGCTTCTGGAAACTGACCACGATAAAGTTCAGGTCATTAGCAATGACTGGGTCAGAAAATGCAAAAGGAAAACAAATGCATACTTGGCCCAGTTTCCAACTAGGTTTCTGCCGTGAAGGCAAAACCCAGCTGCTTTGTTAATTATTCATGAGGTGGGTTCTGAAATGGCATAAAAGGGAAGCAAGTCAGTAGTGGGGAATTTGCATATGCAGATTGAAATGCAAAAGGCAGTATCAACTCCTGGGGTGTGGCAATCATGTGTATATTCTCCCCAAACCTCCAGAACTCAATCCTAAGTAAGAGGAGAGAGAAGAATAGGGGAGAACCTAATGTCTGTTGTGGGGTGACCGAGATCTTCTACAGGCAGTTTCCTTAAAAGATGATACATTTATTTCCTTTTTGGTACATAAACATTGGGGACTGGTCCCACTCCAACATCCTTTAAAAAGAAGGCAAGTAACTCTGTCTGTTTCTTGGTATAAAGTTCAATGGTAACGATAATGAGAGAAAACACAAAACCGCATTCTCTAAGGGCTATTTACTGTAATTTTTACTCTGATGACCCAGTCACGTTGAAACAGTTGTAGCCTCGCTAGAATATCCAAATTACCTCCGACACCGACATCGTAACGATGGTGTTCTTTCTCTTCACTGCAACTCTGCTATTAACCCTGAAATCCTGCTGCAAACACTTGATTATGCATCGTACAGAAAGCTGACGTTGCCTTTCAACAAATGACCAAACTCTAAAGTTCCACTGAGACAAACATTCTATTCCTCTTGACAGAATGTTCCAGTACATCTTTAAGGGCAGGTTCTCAGGAGGAGCCTTAGGAGTTGCTGAATTCACTTCAGGGAAACGCTAGGACAGGATATTATCAGAAACCAGACTGGAATACACGCTAATTATTAATCAGCAGTTATGGGGCAATTACTGGGACTTCATCTCTCATCTTGGGTAGTTCGGATTAAGGACTGCCTAACTAAGGACTGCCTTTATGACGTGCTAAGGTATGTAACAGGCACTTGCAAATACTTGCTGACTAACTTATTTCTGTCGTCTATTTCCAGATGACCATAACCGCCCGGCAGCCAGTCTCCCAGCCTCCACCCTTGCCCCCAGAGTTTGTTCTCAGTCAGCAGCAAGTGACCTTTTCAGACCTGTCAGACCACACCTCTGCCCCAAGCCCTCCAATGGTTCCCCTTCCACTTGTGGTAACCGGGTCCCCTGGATGGCCTCCATGCCCTTCCTCTGCCATCCCTCCCCTCCTTCCAGCCACACTGCCGTCCTGGAGTTCCCGTGCACTCTGACCCCCACGCCCCAACCTGCCTGGACGCCCTGTCAGAGCCACGGGGCGGCCCCTCTTGAGGTTTTTGCTCAAGCAGCGACCTTCAGGACAGGGCTCACTCTGCCCTCACCCCTTCGTCTCGCTCACTTGCTCTGTTCTCTCCATCGTTCTCATCACCTTTCCCTAGACTATCTAATTTATGCGTCATTTACTTATTGTGTTCATTACATTCATCTTCTGCTCCCCCACTAGAATGTTCTAAGGGTGACAATTTTTGTCTGTTCTGATCCCTGGTGTATCCCAAGCACCTGGAACGGCGCCCAATTCAATAAATATTTGTTAAAGGAATGTTGTTGTTTTTTTTTTTAAAGATTCAATTCATAAAAAGAAGAAAAGAAAGGATTCTATAGTGTTTATCTATTGGTAAGCCAGCCTGGCATTCTTCTCAAAATAGTAGGTAACTATCAAAAAGAACTCTGGATCCCCCAACATGGGGGTAAGTCACTAGCCAAGACACACACATTCCAGCATGAAAGACACGCAGCTGTTCTAAGCTCCCTTCTCCCGTGCTCTGTTCAGTGCTCACAGTGAACTGTTGAGTCCACCCTTAATGCCTGGTGATCCCAGGGGCCAACTTATCCTATAAAGGCACTGAATATTAAATTAATACCTAACTCTTTTGTAAATTTCCCAGGAATTGGGTTCATGGCCTATGGCCCTTCCTCAGCACTGTTCTTTCTCATTTTTCTTTGTACTTTCAAATAGGAACTGCTTTGCTCTAATAACTCCAGCCCTTGCCTTCATCTCTAACTTCCATCTCTACAACTATTTCTACTGACGTGTCATATCTCTTCTATCTGGTTTTCAAAGAAAGAGAAAAATGGATCCCTGAGATCCAAGTTGTTGGGTCAAAGCTCTAGTCCTGATGTAAGCCAAGATAAAGCCTCATTTGTGCAAAACACGGGGAAGGATGAAATTAACATTTAATATCACTTTAAAGCCTTCCGTGCCTGGTTCCAAACCCTGCAGAATTAGGGAGATTGAAGGCTTTTGCTGGTGAGCAAAGACGCCTGGTTGGCCTCTCGACCTGTCTGGGGGGTGTGCAGGTGGAGGTGGGGACGATGCCCTGCTGGGTTATCTATCCACAATCACCTAAGAAATCGACCAACCTTTCTTGGCCCCGGAGACCGTCCTCTCACTGGAGTGCACGTAATCTTCAAATACTGTCTGCAAGACCGTGGCTCGCTCTCGGATTTCCTGGGGGCCAACGGAGCGGGGTTTCTGGGAGGGTGACGGAAGGATTAAAGGAGAGACAGTCAGAGTCAGGAATAATGAAGCAGTTTATAACAGATTTAATAACAGTAAAATCACACAGTAACCACAGAGGGGCCAACAAGGGTAATCCTTTCAATATTACTAGGGAAAAAAAGGGAGCGATAAAGATGCTAAAGTCAAGCAAAGATGAGGATGGCTTTGTGAGGGAGCAGATCATGTCTCTTCTTTATTTACTTATTTACTTTTCTTCCTGGCCTCTTATGACTCATGTTCAAAATCAAAGTCTATCGGAGACACTTTGGAATTTTCCAAGTCCAATTCAGGCATTTAAAACATCACTGGACACAAGCAGTTTTTAAAGGAATCCTGTATGGCCCGCTTACGCCTTCAATCTCCTTGCCTGCCTTATACTCATCGGTGGAAGCCTGGCCATTCCTGTCTAAGAGCATCCCACAGTCACCTGACCACAGGTTAGTCTGTCCTTGAATCGTAGAGCATGCTTCCTCATTCCTACGAGGTTCAGACTCTGAGTGTTTCGGATTCACTCTTTCAGCCCAGACCTCTGTGCTGAGTTCCCAGGAACCCACTGAGGATTGGGCTGCTCCAGCAAGCCACATTCAAGAGGATGGCAGGGACCTTCGCAGCCAACAGTCCCTCTGTAAGAACTCACATCTGTCTGCATAGAAGACCTTACAGATGGAAAATATGAGGAAAATAAAAACTTCTTTTCTTTTCAGCCTTTAGCAACCCCAGAGAAAAGATTTCCTTTCTTTATATCCCCCTAAAAACAAGTGGCTTTTGTTTCCTGTATCTTAACATGAATGCTTTCTATTGAACGTGAAACCAAGATCCAAAAGAACCGCATTTGGCTAATGTGCCTCCCCAAAGATGTTGATTCTTTGGATGGTGCTAATTAAGCTCTACCCATACTCACCCCCCAGTGTGGGTCTCACCAGTGTGAGACCCAGCTCATGCTCCTTTTAACTCCTGTAGAGGACAGGGTGCGAGCCCCTGGGTCTGGCTGACCGACCCTAACCCCGTCACCCCGGTCTTTTTCACATTTAAAGCTGCCGGAGAAAGAATAAAGGGAGGAGAAGAAAAAGCCTCCTTCTTCGGAGAGACATTCGTCTCTGTGTTAATAGAGACTTAACAACCTGAAATGTTTTTAGTTTAGTCAAATCATTCCTGCTACCTGTTTGGTTGATGACAGTCTAGCTGATTTCACGGTACATGGTCCCCCTAAGGGTTTTATCCACTCAAATGTCAAGAGAAAAGTCACTCAGGAGCTGTGTTACGAAAGTGGACATTTGCTGTTGTCATTAACAAGGATTTTTTTTTTTACCCTCTTAACTGATGTGAAATGCAAACTTTTTTTTTTTTGCTGCCCTCCTTTCGTTAAGCCACCTCAGCAGCGAAACTGTCACCTTCCTTGCGTTTTTTTTTTTTTAATATGAATGTGAAATTAGCAAGGATGCCCTTTCCCCTGGCGGACAGAATCCTCTGTTATTAAAAAGTAAAGCACTTTAATAATGAAAACTTTTTCCTCTTTTTCCTGTGTTTTAACTGTTTAAAATTAATGAGAAGGGCAGAATGGTTGTCAAAGCGATATTGAAAGCCGGGCAGCCAGGACCGAATAAGCACAAAAATCCCTCTAGAGTGTTAAATAAACAGAGCTGCAGCCCTCTCCAATCCCTCTGTTGGTTACTGTATACATTCTGTAACAGCTCTCAGAATAGATCTGAGAGCCAGGGAGGCAGAGAGGTTTCAGAATTCCAATAAAGGCCTCAAATTAAAGACAGCCTGGTGCGAATTCCAGGAGAAAATTAAAGAGACCTCAAGCTTAAGTGACAGGTGACTTGCTTCTGTGTCACAACTGTCAGGGGATTTAGTGATAATATGGCAATATATTACAAAGGGCTTTTCTTATTTCCCCCTTTAGGTTTCAAAATGAGGTATCTTTTCTTCCCAACCAAAAAAAAAAAAAAAATTACATATATACATACGTATAACGTGAGTGTGTATACTAGTGAAATATGTAGAAAAAATGCAATAAAACTAGGTTCACATGTTTGAAATGATGAGGTCACTTTAGTAGAATATAAGAAAAAGTTAATGGCAGAAAACATAATATACTTAGGAGAAAGCAGGTCTTACCCCGCCACTTCCAGAAATACTTTATTTTAAAATTGCCCCTCTTGAGAATGAGTATTTTTCAGCTGTCTTCTTGGGAGGACAGTCTGAATTTAAACTGAAGACACAGGGAGCAGAGTCATGCAGTGCTGGCTCAGCCCCAGACAGGTAAATGCTCCCATAATGAGAGCGGGTCAGACCCCGGAGGGCACACCCCGCAGGACCGGCTCTCCCACCCTCAAAGACGCAGACTTAGTCCTGCTTAATGAAGCAACTTGCAACTAGCAGACTGTGGGTCGTTTAGAAAGACAACATTTCCAAAGGTCTAGACGCATTCAATACCCTTTTTCTGTAAAGACCCCACTGATCTTGGAGAGAAGAGACAATCCACAGAAACTAGGCTAGGGGCTTGTGATCTTATTTTAATCTCTCACCATGCCAGTGAGCTTTTTGTTAGGATGAGTTTACAGATGTATTTCATAGGACAAAAAACTTTTAGGAAAAACATGTTGGGGTTTGTGTTTATACCGTGAAGATGAAAATTCATGCCTATCAAGAGGCAACAGATGAGCCTTAGACAGCTGGGCTGGATTATTTTTGTTGTACAAAGTTTTAGGTGGTAGCAGCTGGGCGCGGGCGGGGTGGCGGGGGCTAGTTATTTGGAGCATGTGTCTTGAAATCGCCAACTTCTAAGGCATTTTTAAACTAAATGGAAGGATTTTGTTTTAATCATTTTATTGCCAAGCTGAGTTTTACCCCCGTGGTCCCTAGAACCTTCTGAGCACTTCCCAGTCAAGTTGAAAGATCACATTTATTCTCTTTGTAGGCGGCTGAACATTCGCGCACCCAGACGTAGCCATATATATTTTATATACCTAAATATGAAATATACATTTTACAGATGCTTCACTCGCTTGCGTTCTGTTCACAGAAGCCCCAAAATGTATATGCCAAAGGACATTTACAATGGCCTTCAACCAAGCTGGGTGAAGATGGGCATTACGATGAGGTGTCTGGCTCGGTGTGTAGAAGGCCCAGCTACTGAGCCCACATTCATCTGCCCGGCCCCGGCCTGTGTGCCAGAGAGAACTGCCCACATTGAGGACACCAATTAAGACATATTGTATTTAAAACAGAATTAAGGGACTTCTCTGGTGGCGCAGTGGTTAAGAATCCGCCTGCCGATGCAGGGGACACGGGTTCAAGCCCTGGTCCGGGAAGATCCCACATGCTGCGGAGCAACTAAGTCCATGCGCCACAGCTACTGAGCCTGCGCTCTAGAGCCCACAAGCCACAACTACTGAGCTCACGTGTCACAACTACTGAAGCCCGCACGCCTAGAGCCCGTGCTCCGCAACGAGAAGCCACCACAATGAGAAGCCGACGCACCGCAACCAAGAGTAGCCCCTGCTCACTGCAACTAGAGAAAGCCTGCGTGCAGCAACAAAGACCCAACACAGACAAAAATAAATAAATTAATTAATTTAAAAAAACAAAAAACAAAAACACAGAATTAAGGGCTTCCGTGGTGGCACAGTGGTTAAGAATCCGCCTGCCAATGCAGGGGACACAGGTTCGAGCCCTGGTCCAGGAATGTCCCACATGCCGCGGGACATGAGCAACTAAGCCCATGAGCCACAGCTACTGGGCCTGCGCTCTGGAGACCGCGAGCCACAACTACTGAAGCCCATGTGCCACAACTACTGAAGCCTGCGCGCCTAGAGCCCGTGCTCCGCAATAAGAGAAGCCACCGCAATGAGAAGCCCGCACACTGCAATGAAGAGTAGCCCCATTTGTCGCAACTAGAGAAAGCCCATGTGCAGCAACGAAGACCCAATGCAGCCAAAAATAAATAAATAAATAAATAAATTTTTTAAAAAAGAAAAAAAAAGCTGTAAAAACCCCCCCAGAATTAAAAGTTGTAGCCAGCATTTACTTTATTCTCTTTACTATTCACATGAGTCATGCACATAATATACTCTTTCAGGCTGTATATCCATGAGATAATTAGTAATGAAGTCAATTTAGTTTCGTTTTTCTTTGTCCTCTGACTTAAAGGTAAATTTGGTCAAACAAGTGGTGTTTATGGACGTAACATCTAGAACCTGGCATGATTAGTTGAGTTTTCTAAGTTAACCAGTTATTTTGGTGTCGGTGAAAGCCCAACCTTGATTAGCACTTTTTCTTTTTAAAACCAAAGATCACCAGACCTTAAAAATATCAAAACATCCTGTCCATCTGAGCAGCAACTCAGGATTGAGGTGAACTCACATGGCCCAGGGTGTGCAGAGCATGCTGGGCCTCGTTTTATTTAAACCTCACAGCAACCCTCCAGGATGGGTACTCGTGCTGTCCTCATTCTACAGATGGGAAAATTGAGGCTGGGGAGGAGGAGATAATCTGCTCAAGGTTGCAGAACGGCTGGCTATAAAGCAAGGACTCGAACCCAGGTCTGTCCGACTCTGGGCCCCGGCTCTCACCCATGACCTTATGAAGGCTCCTCAAGCCCCAGCCAGTCTTCAAGGCTGGCCTCAGGCCACAGAAAAGGCTTAATTTAAGGAGAGGAACTGGGGCTGCCAGGCCACAGAAGGGCAGATGTTAACAGAATGGCTGTGGCTTGTCCCCCGAAAGAGCAGAGGAACGTTCTCTTGCTCTGGGGAAGCGTCCTGCCGGAGGGGCCCCAAACCCGTCCACAGCTTCCCCAGGGACGTGCAGGGGCACACGACCATTGGCGCCCGGGAGAGAACTGGGCTGTGTTCAGGGGGTAAATACTGACACCAAAGCCGGTCCTGGAAACAGTGTAAGACTAGATTATTCAAACCTTTACCATCTCATTTTGTAATTTTGCGGCTTGCTCTTATTTCTGGAGAGCAGGCAGATGCCAATTTTCCACTTAGTGTGAAACGGCAAAAAAAGGTGCTGGGCTTCATGTCAATTGAGTCTGGACTTTAATTCCACATCTGTTACTAACTGATGTAACAAAATAATAATAATAATAGTAATAATAATGAATACCCTTTGGTACCTGTGTTGGGACTTTCAGGTCATTTCCTACTCAACCCTCCAATCTCCTTCTGAGAATATTAATATTATCTCAATTGTACACATGAAGAAATGTACTCATGAGCCTTAGGAAGGCCCAGTACTGGCCCAAAGCCACACAGCTGGTGAGATGAGGAACTGGGCCCTAAGGCCATGCTCCTGACCTCCCTGATGCTACATGCCGCCTCAGACAGCTCCGCTCCCCAGGTGCCCCTGCTTCGCCCACGTAGCTGTCCCGGGGCTATAATTAAATAGCCGTGGGAACATTTGAAAAAAAAACCCCAAAAAAACCAAAAAAAAAAAACCCCAGAAAACCACCGCCCCCCACCCCACCTTTCCACCCCCCGCCAACTAGAATTTGCAATAGTTTCCAAAGGACAGAGAAGTGTGCCGAGACCAATGAGTGTCTCATTTCTGGTCAGTTCCCTTGACAACAGACTATCGATAATATGGGATGGCCCAAAGTCTCGGGTGCCCCGGTTGTTCTATAATATCACTTAAAATATCACTTAAAATAACGTGTTGATCAACTGAGTCCTTAATCACTTTCTTGCTCACGGGGATCTTTGCTGTGGTACCACTTACTGACCAAATCTCACCTTTATGAAAATGGCTAACGTCACCCAATTTAACGAGCACTTTAGTTCCAATTTCTTGGCTTAACTAATACTAACAGAGGCTTATTGGTACATGGTGAAGCACAGGTGCTTTGAAGTTAGATGGCCTGCTTTCACACCAGGAGAATCAATGATTATTGTGCCCTCGTGCATGTTCCTTCAGCTCTCTAAGCCTCGGTTTCCTCACCTATAAAGTGGGACAGTAACATCTGCCTTATAGGGCTGCTGAGAGGATGAAACGGGACCAAGCGTGTAAACAGCTTAGCACAGTCCCAGGTCTGGAACACACGCTGCGGTAACAGACACTTGATTATTTCCTCTCCTTTTCTTAGATACATTTCCGGAGGTACTCTCTGGAACAGAACTTAAGTCGGGGTCAGCCAGATGGAGTCCTTGCCTCAGGGAGAATATCGATCCAAATAAAGACACATGCTAATGCATAAAAGAAACTCTTAAACTTGATCTATTTGGCTCTGACTTTCCAGTCTATCCTCAGGCATCAGAAAAGAAATGTAAAATATCCAAATAATTAAAATTTCATGGACAAAATTACACACAGCAACATCATTACACACACACTGACAAGTACATGTGTGATACACTGAGTAACGCGGTAGAGTGGGGGGCGGAGGCAGGGTAGTGATTCCGAGCAGCGGGGAAGCCTCGGAAAAGAAGCAGGAAAGGATGTCCCGGGCTGTCTGCAACTGCTCAGGATCTCCATATGGAACTGCACGGATAATAAAAATTTTTCTTCTCAATGATCTCAACTTCACTCTTCCTCTGTGTATAGCGAACGTTAAAAAATGGATGAACTAAGTGTGTCTGAATGGAGATTCCGAGCTATTTATTTTTTCCATGCTGTCCTGGGTGAACGGGTCTAGCCAGGTGTCCTTGCTGATAATGTGGAGGGGGACCACCAGCGCTCAGTGTGTAACGCTGCCTCCAGACTCTTTCTGGCCTGGGATGAGCCCTCCTTTCCGGGGAGCTTGCTGCAGCCTGGCAGACGCCCAGGACGGACTGGAGCACATTAACTGGATGAGCCCAGCAAACATGTCCAGGAGCAAAGACAGAAAAAACACCATCAAGATGAGGTCTCACCTAATGTTCATGGTCCTTAAAATACACGTTTTACTCGACAGAGGCAGTAACTTCCCCATACTCAGAATCACTGCTTCCCCAAATCAGGAAATGCGTCACGTCTGTTAGTGGCAAGCACGATAAATAATAAAACTCACCTGGCTTCCCCATCGTCTCCCTTTAAAACAATCATCCCGTGTCAGAACAGACAAAATATCTTCCATCTTTATCTCAGAAACACTGTAAAAGGAAGGGCATAACGAGGTAAACCTTTTGTTCTTTCAAAAACATTTGGAATCTTGATGCATAAAACTGGCCTCTCCTCAGGCTAATTTGATATAAAGGAGAAGCAACACTTGGTCAGGGAAAGGGAATGTTTTCCTAAACCTTTAGGAATTTGGAAGGAAGGGGCCCTCTATGATATTAAAGGGACAGACAGGGTAATATTCCCAACAATTTCCTTCCTGCCTGATACATTTACATAGGCTACATTTAGAATTTCCTCTATAGGGATCATGTCGTTATTTCTTAGTAAATCTGGAACACTAAATAAATAGGCCTACTTATTGATAGATGACCTTGACTTGAATAGAAGACAAACTAAAAAAACATTTCCGACAGTCCCTTTAGTTTCATAGTTAAAGAAAGGAGGTGGCTGAAGACCCTTAACTGTGAGGCGTAACCAAACACCTGAGTGAAGGTAAACAGGTGACCAATGCCCATCGCCCGTCAAGGCACCAGAACTCTCTCCTAATCTACCCTGAGGGATCTTTGCTGCTCTTGTCTCTTAATTATTCAGGGGTGAGGACCAAACGATCTCTGGCGAATCTAGAGCTACATGCGAATGGCTGAAACCAGAACTCAGGCTTCCCTTGTGAACAGAAGCCGTCAGCAGCCAGAATAAGACACTCCAAGCTGCCCAGCAGGGGATTCAAGACAGCCCACCGTCCCCCACAGCTCTGGAAGGCCCCAGCCTTCGCCCCAGGAAGGGCGCGCGGCGGAGTCCTGTGTCAGAGGCGAGGAGGGAAACAAATTCCCCAGGGAGAGAGGAGGAGGGAAGGAGGAGCTCTGGGGGAGAAAAGCAGATCATAGAAAGAGAAATGATTTTCTTGTATGTTGTTGTTGTTGTTGTTTTTTCCTAAATGTAACAGCAAATTAAAACGTGAATGGCAGCCTCTTCTGTGGGAGAAGACAAAGGTGACTTTCCCCTAAAGGTGACTCTGACAAAGCTATGAATGAACATGTCATGTCTGTGACATGATCTGCCTGAGCTGTGTCACCGCTTCCCCGTACACCCCCAGCCCCCAGCCCTCACCGTTCATTCTTCACTGCCAACTCACAGCCACGTGGCTTCGGAAAATATTTTTACAGAGTCACCGGAGAATGCGGAGTACATACCAAGAGTGTAGGAGTTGGGGGGGAAATGTTCGTGGTTTCCTGGAAAATCTGTTTTTCATACGGGAGAGAAATGTTACGGCTACTGAATTTGCATCTCATTTATGCCTGGAAAGCTGAAGGAAGGTAAAAATCAGAGCCCAGCCCTGCCTTTTCCTTTTCCTAGCTGACCTGCCTCTATTCATCACTTTTTTTCTTGAGGAAAAATAAAAAAGAAGAAATACAAAAGTAAAAGCAACATAAGAGCCTGGGGTCAGATCTTGAAGTGGGGAGAAAGAAAATAAGTATAATGGCATTCGCAGTCAGGGATACAAAGCACTAAATATGCCACAGAAAGGCACAGTTTTCTCAAATGTTCACCTTCAGCCAGGGCACGGCTCGTATGCTGTATGTGTCCATATGACAATGTTGGGGGACCATTTACCCTAAGTGAACAGGAGCTGGGACTGCACTGGAGTGATTTATAGTTTAAAAGGGCCTTTTCCTCCCAGTCTAAGAAATCTTGCTTCTGAGGAACAAAACACATCTACTCTGCTTATTTATGGTTCTATCAACAAACCTGAATCATCCCACCACACTACGAAGACAGACAGCTAAATAAATTCAAGGAACTGTCTTATGCCTGATCTAAGAAATAACACATTTCGAGGAAGCATTTACATTTTAATAAACCAATGATGACTTTCATTAGAAACAAATTTAGTGGAGAAGTGGGAAAAAGTGAAGAAGTTGGCGAATACCAAGAAGTCAGAAGGCTGCAGAGACAACGTTCTGAGCATTCAGACAGAGGTGAAGTGGCCCGGGGCACCTGTCTCTTGCCCTGCTAAATTAAACTGTCAGGGCGAGTTCCACACGCTGGGGCTATGGGGGCGGGCGGTGATTTCTCGCGATGGCCCTTGCTGCTGAGAGCCTCCGCCTGCCTTCCTGAACCTTCTCTGCAATTCATCAGCCGTCCCAGCAGTGCGCCGCCTGGCTCTCAGGTTCTTAGGCACCAAACAGGCACACGTCTTCCTCCTTTTTTTGATATTTTAGACATGTACCTTTTGTATTCCAAGAATCTTCGAGTCTGCCTCTTTCCATGGCATACTTTGTAATTAGTTCTTATTAGATTTAGTTTTTTGTATTAAGTCAAAGAAACAGTTTATATATAGATCCCCAACATACAGCCCTTCCTCAAACAGAAATCAGCAAGTGTAACGCACGGCAGTATCGTAGCGACAGATCTGATCATCACTCGGGTTGACTACATCTCACCGGTGAAGCAGCCAGTGGTTCAGGACCAGGCACTTCAATAGGTGAATTTTCAGGGCAGAAACCAGTTGAGGCTGGACTCCTACAGAACACTCTGCCCCTTAAATGAATGTTCTTACACCCCCCGTAAGAACATTCTTACAGCACATAAGACCCAAATCTCTTCCTCGCGGTATTTCCCAGTCTTCGTCCTTCTGAACTTCCTTCCGAGTCTCTGGCATCACTGAGTTCTCTCCTGAATGTGAACCTTATGCTGAATTTCCCATGAATGTTGCGGGCTCTTTTTCCAGACAACATCATCAAAAGGGAGGACTGCCTTTTTAAAAAAAATTAATTAATTAATTTATTTATTTTTGGCTGCGTTGGGTCTTCACTGCTGCGCGCGGGCTTTCGCTAGCTGTGGCAAGCGGGGGCTACTCTTCGTTGCGGTGCGCGGGCTTCTCATTGCGGTGGCTTCTCTTGTTGCGGAGCACGGGCTCTAGGTGTGCAGGCTTCAGAAGTTGTGGCACGCGGACTCAGTAGTTGTGGCTCGCGGGCTCTAGAGCGCAGGCTCAGTCGTTGTGGCGCACGGGCTTAGTTGCTCCGCAGCATGTGGGATCTTCCCGGACCAGGGCTCGAACCCATGTCCCCTGCACTGGCAGGCGGATTCTTAACCACTGCGCCACCGGGGAAGTCCCAAGGGCTGTCCTTTTTATACCTTTAAAATATACCCAGCTCACCAATGATTCATGTTGGTGCTAATTATTATTTCCCCTCTTTCAATTTCAGGCTTACATTTGAACCTTCCATAGCAATCAACTGGAAGGCATTTATTCGAGAACAAGGACGAGAGGGGAGAGAGGCAGAGGCACCTAGGCTGACGACTCTGTGCTGGACCATCACCCTCTGACTGCGGAGCTGTGTGCACCCGTTTCTGCAAGGAGATCACATCACAGTGAACGAGCACAGGAGGCCAAGCAGAGAGAGCGGCTGACGGGGAGGAAGGCGAGAACGTGAACGTGGGTCTAGAACGGAAGGAGGAGGGAGCCGTGCAGGCAGAGAGAGGCTGCCAAGGTGCAGCGAGTCCCTCCTCTTGTGGGACAACACACCTCTGAGAACACCTTCCACACGTACACGAATCGCCGGGACAGAGGGCAAAAGCTACGGCGCTGGGACGGGTTTTCATTTCGACCCCCCTGTATTTCTGGAGTGGAACTGCCTGATCGGGTGCCGCCTAGACTCTGAAAGGGCCGCAGAGAGAAGTCCGAAGCGGCCTCCAGCCCCCGGGAACTCAGAATCCAGCTGGAGATGGAGCTCCTGGTGAAACGTGACTGACTGATCTACATGAGATTTTCTCTCACAAGTAAGAGAAGAGATGCACGTCTTCCTGAAACAAACAAAAACCACTCCTTCAGCTGACAAGCTGTATCAAGATGAGAGAATTACATAAGAGGAAAACCCACACCACCTTCATTTTTGCCCTCTTGAATTCATCGGGTGCGGGTCCTCGCCTCCCCCGACACTGAGGGGTGTGAAGCACATTTTCTGAGAAAGCTTCATTCCACGAACGGTCACACCAGCAACCTCAAAAGAGTGTTGAGAGTGTTGAAGTCTGACTGGGGACGGCGGGGGAAGTCACCGAGTGGCTTCTGAGCAGCTGGGCCACTCCCGTGCCCGGAGTGTACCGTGCCACCACCTTGGGCACCACACGGCTCTTCCTGTGCCTCCAAAAACATTCTATGCATCACTGTACTTTCTCTGAGCAGAAGAAATTCGTGAAAGTAGATCAGTGTGAAAAACCGCATGCCTTTAGAAGCCCAGTTTTAGAGCCTGTTACTTTAGGTTTTATGGAAAACATGACTAAACAAACTCATTTCCGTGGCCCAGGCGGATGCTCTCTGCTTTCATCACAATCACCCCTGGCCAGCTCGAGCCGCCGTCCTCTGTCTTTGCTTTCTTTGTCTCTCCTCGGGGAGATCGGGGTTCGACGGAAGCCCCTGGCGAAGGTTCCATGCTGCTGAGCCCTGTGGAGTCCCCGACCCAGGGCTGGAACCGGGGGCTTGTCGCTGGGGGATGTGAGAGGCTGCCACCTGACTGGATGCATACGAGACAGCAGCTGGACGGCCTTGGCCACGGACACGGGGTACGTAATCCACCTGCCCCTAATGGTTTCTTCCCTCGTTTTCCTTTCCTGGGGGAGGGGGAGTTGTGTAAAGAATCAAAAGCGTTATTTTTTTCCAACTTTAAAGGTCCTAAGCATTAATTAATTGCAAGAAACAAAAATGGTGACTAAGAGAGATCTTTGAGAAGCTGGCTGGGCGGGTGGTGCACGCTGATTTCGCAGCAGGAGCAACGCAACGCAGACCTCTACCTGAAAGAAAGAGAGCAGCAGATCGTTCTACGCCTTGGAATGGCAACGCAATGAAAACTGTCATGTGCTGATGGTGTTAAGGGTTTTAGTCTTTGCCACTGGCTATTCTGGGACTCATTGAGGGATCACAAGGGTTAATGGCTCCTCAGCAGCTTACAAGGCCCATCCACTGTAAGAAGCGACAGAAAGTTAATTAGGTGAGATCAGCCGGAGCCCCGTGTTTCTGACTCACTTGATTTTGTGAGAAGCCAACGAGTTGACATATTCTGCCTCCGAAGGAGCCAAAATGAGCAGGCAGCTCCCATGGCAGCCAATCCGGGCGGTTCTCCCAATCCGGTGGATGTATTCAGCAGGTGAAGACGGAGCGTTGTACTAAAAAGGGTAACAAAAATGAAGGCATTCACAGATCAAGGGACTGCCATTAATTGGAAGTGCAATACCCCTCACCTGCCTCCAGGTATCCCAAGAATTAAATCCTGGTGCTATGGTTACCCTACCACAATCACAAGGAGAAGTCACTCAACCCTGAAACTCCTGGCTTCATTGGAAATAACAAGGCTCCGACACGCCAACGGGAACAGTGGCCAAGTTTCAGATAAACGAGACGTCTTCTCGTCCCAATATCTCCTATTTAATTTCACTTCTCCACAGGTCTCTTCATTTTCCTATTTGCATCTTTTCACTGAGGTGACTGGGCAAGGTGAGAATGCAGGCAGGTGGGCGCAAACTTGCGCAGGATGGCCGCACGACCTTGGCCTACTTCCTCAGTAGACAGAGCAGTGGGGCTGAGGCCACGAAAGACGCTGCACAGGGTACAGAGAATCAGGTCTCCACCGCCTCGCTGCAGGCCACCCAGTTCCAACGGAGCAGAGCTGCAGGCCAGCTGAGAGGCAGGTTCCCCTTCCTGCAGGGAAACGCCTCCGCTCCCACGGACAGCGTTCCTGACCCGGCAAAAGGGCCAGCGCTCTAACTCAGCAGAACGGACGCTCTCTACGGCAGTAACGTCATCGTCGTTAACACTAACTGTCCCTGTACTCATTCTGCCCTTTTCTTCTTTGCTGCTACATGAATCAAAGACCAGAGGACCAAGAATATGATGGGAGGCCAGGCATGTTAAACTAATCAATACCCACAATTATAAGAAGGTTCTCAATGATCAATTATATGTGTCTGGCCTCCTGCACATTAAAATCATCCTCGCCTTCCTATTTCAAATCTGCTCCATGGACAGCAGGAAAGAAGACACAATGCCTCTAGTCGCAAAGTCATCATGTGCGGTGAGCAGAGATTTCCTAGCTAGTGACAGGCATGCAATTCCACTAAAATGTGAATAAACCATGACTCACGTAAACAGGACCCATGTCCCCTGGCCCCCGTACAGAAGGGCTTAAAAATACCACTCTGCAGACTAAGGAAAAGAAAAAACAAAACTAAAACCACTAGACTAGTGCTAACACCTGTACCCTCTGGCAAAGCGTCTAAGGCTAGAGGTATGTGTAAGATGCTGTCAGGGCCTTAATTGCCCCCTGCAGGTCAATGTGCATGGACACAGCTCTCAGGACAGCTGAGCCATCGCCTCCTGGACACAATGAGGCCTCCCAGGGGCCCAGGTAATTCCTGTTATTTTCAGATTGCTGAAAACTCTGTGTGTGACACACATTAGTCTGTGAGCAGAGGAGCCTGCCCCTCCCTCCCACGGCTGTACAGTCTGCAGCCTGTGCTGCAGTGGTACAGTCTGCAGGCTGTGCTGCAGTGGTCAGGTGGGCTGGGTTAAGGAAAGATGTCAGGAGAATTGTGCAGGTCGGGCTGGTTGCTGCCTGGAGACCAGGGCAACACCCAAGAGGGTGATAATAATTATTCTACTTAAAGCCAATGCACCTACTCATGATCACACATTCTGGCCTCACGCTCGCACCTTAACAACTTAAATACGTTACCTGGACAATCCACGTGACTTGAGGGAGATCTAAGCCCCGAGCTGCAACATCCTTCGAAACAGAAAAGAATATGGCTTAGGACAGAGTTTCTCAACCTTTTGGGGGTCATGGATCCATTTGATGATCTAATGCAAACTCTGAGGGCTCACCCCCCCAGCAATGTGCACAACTTCAGGAACCCACTGACGTCCACCAGTGGGTAAAATTCCAATTCAGAGGCTAGTTCTACAGAACCCACAGGCGAGGCAGCCAGAGCCCACTTCCCTAAAAGAACATCATCTGCATGTAGGCCTGAGAACTGAAATAAGTCATGATCAGACAGTCATCAACCAGACAGACAAAAAGTATAAAAGCAATGGAGATTTTTTTTTCTTTTCTTTTCAGCTGGTCGCCATCTCAAGAGCAAAGACTCTGCTCTCTGGTTTCTGGCCATTCTGGCAGAGAGACTAGAAAATGGGGATCTTCCAGGCTTTGGCAATAAAGGTACACCTGGCATTCACCTCCAAGCACAAGTCACACCAAGAGTAGCCCCAGCCAACAGGTACTGAGCGCTCACTACACACCAGACACGGTGGAGAGCATTTTACCTGCGTTATCTTGACTCATTGTCAAAATAACGCCTCAGACAACTATTACTCCCATTTGATAGAGAGGAAACCAAGATTCAGAGAGATTAAGGAACTTGTCCAGGGACACACAGCTAAGAAGCAGAGGTAGCCCTCAAATCCAGGTCGGCTTTACTTTTCCAAGACCATATTACAGTATACGGTTCCACTATCAAAAAAGATGCTGTGTCCCTCATATGCTGCCGGTGGGAATGCAAAATAATACAAACCCCTAAGGTGGGGAATTTGGTAATATCCAGCAAAATTACATATGCACTTGCCCTTTGACCCTGAGCAATCTCCCTTCTTGACCCTGGGCAATCTCCCAGCAATCCATCCCTGGCAAAAATTTAAAATGATCTATGCACAAGGCTATTCATTTCAGCACTATTTATTTATTTATTTATTTTTTAAACATCTTTATTGGAGTATAATTGCTTTACAATGGTGTGTTAGTTTCTGCTTTATAACAAAGTGAATCAGTTATACATATACATATGTTCCCATATCTCTTCCCTCTTGCGTCTCCCTCCCTCCCACCCTCCCCATCCCATCCATCTAGGTGGTCACAAACCACCGAGTTCAGCACTATTTATAATTGCAGGTCTGGTAATAACCCCAATGTCTAGCAGGAGACGGGTTGAATAAAACACGGCAACACCTACCCCATAGAACAGAGTTTTACATAGCTACAAAAGGAATGGAGGTTCCTATGTACTGATGTGGAGAATATCTAGGCTATATTTTGAGTGTGAATAGTATGCGTTTGTGTAAGAAATGGGGGAAATACAAATATATTTGCTCATATTTGAAAAAGAAATAATGAAGGGAAAACCCCCAAAGCTTATAAAAAGTAGTGACCTATAAGGGAAGGAAGAGAATGGGGGGAGGGGATGAGGATGGAAGCTGGACTTCCTTTAATGGGCCCTTATAATTCTGACCCTGAGACCACGTTTCAACATAATTAAAAATTAAAAAGATAACCAGCTGTCATGCAATAGGAAGGACAGAGTATCACCTATGACATATTCTTGCCAAAACAAAAACAAAACCCTAGAAATGGAATCTAAACAAGTGCCTAGACCTACTGCAGGGAGACAGGAACAAGGTAAACAGCACCACAAGGACACAATGTGGAGCATTCTAAAGGACAAATGGTCTTTCTTCCACCAAAAAATCCAGGAAAAAGGGGAGGGTAACAAAAACAGAAGACATTAAGTAGACAGATGGATAAATGGATAAATGGACAGATGGATCGAGAAGAAGAGAACCAACACCTGGAAGGGGGTTCACCAAAACTGTCAACTGTGGTTACCTCGAGGTAGAGGGATTTGGGGCAATTTTTACTTTTCTCTTCGCAGTTTCCTGCGTTGTTTGCTCTGTTTTTCTTTTGACGACGAATGCATATTATTCCCCCCCACCAACCCCGCATTTTTATTTAGAAAAATTTAAACCTACAGAAAAGCTGGAAGAACAGTACAACGAGCACTTGTCAGTCCTTCATCTTGATTCACCAATTGCTAAACATTGGCACAGCTGCTTTTTTCCTCTCTGTACTCATGTGTTTTTCTGAACCATCTGGAAGGAAGTTGCAAGTATCATGACATTTTGCCCCTAAATACTTCAGCACATGTCTCCTAAGTAAAAGGACATTCTTCTACATAAATCACAATACCATTACCACACCTAAGAAACTTCACACTAGATAAGTTTATTTTATAATAATCAGTTCACATTCAAATTTCACCACTTGTACCTAAGACGATTTTTATAGTTGTTTTCCTTTCTTAACCCAGGACTGAAGCCTAGATCATTGCATTCTATTTTTATTATAGCCCTCTAGACTTCCTTAACGTAGAACTGTATCCCTACGCTTAACATTTACTTCTTTTTATTTTTTATTTTTTGGATAACAATCATTTTTTGAAGCGTCCAGGTGTCTTGAGGAACATCCCAGAACCTGGACTTTTCTGTCTCCTCATAGTAAGATTCAGGGGTAGCGCTCTGGCAGAACGACATCAGGGTGGGGTGTACCGCCCAGCACGTGACCTCAGGATACAGGCAGGGTGTCTGTCCTGTGCTGGGGACGCTGTGCTCGGTCACTGGAGCAGGTGGCATCCACCATCTCACTCCCTTGTGACGGTACCTTTCTCCTTTGCGATGGGTGAGTAACCTCAGGAGGGAAACTTTGAGACTGTTTCCCAGAACATTTTGCCCAGTGGTTTTTACCATCATTTGATGCTACTTGTCTGTATCAGTTGTTACCCTGATGTCTACAAAATGATGGCTTTCTAAGCCTATCGTTCCTTCCGTTTTTATAACTGCCATTCTTCTGTAAAGGACAGCTCTTCCTCCTCTTGCCTCGCTTTTCAGTATCACTAAGAATTTATAGGTATATTAGGTTTTCTAAAAAATAATAATCTTACGCAAAGTTCTGTAAGAAGCACATTAAAACAATCGCACCCTTATCCTCCAGGGTCAGAGGCAGGACCCAAGGAAGACACTGTCCCACCATCACCTAAGTCACCCAGAAGGACCACTGCAGGCAAGTCAGGGCTGGTCTGCCTTCGCTCTGATTAAATCCCACCTGGGATTTGTGGGTCTCCTTTGAACGGGGGCCAGAGGCTGCATTTATAAGTGTTAAGTAGACATTTCATGTGTTAGAAGTGTGTCAACCACCCAGGAAGTGTTTTCTGACAGCTCCCAGGTGCCCTGAAAGCTGAAGGCGGATGTTCCAGAGCCGATGCCTTTGAGAACACAATTTAGAGTGTTCTCTACACTAACCACAGTCACTGTCTTTAGAAAAACTGACGGGTTCTTAAATCTGCGAAGCTCTTGTTAAGAAATGATTTACTTCATTTAAGTGTTCTGCACTGGGAGAGGTACGTAGACAATGGGCTGTCTGAGCTTTACAGATAAGCTTTGTAAAAAATGTAATGCTCGTCGGTTTAGTAAATCCAACTAAGAAACACAGATGAATCTCTAAACTAGCATGTGATGTTAGGAAAGCCACTCCGGGTACAAACACGCTTAGACAGTAAGTTAGGAGGCACGGCAGCCACCGCCATCAGGACTGTTCACGGTTCTTTCCCACTCGGGCTGGGCAATCGGCTCAGGACGCCAGGCCGACAACCTTCCCGCCGCCCACTACTTCTGGTGTTGGGGTGGGGGCACCTCACAGCCAGCCACTGCTCGACTTCACCAGCCATTTCCTTAAGCACTTCTTTCCAGTCTCAGCCGAGGCTACTCTGAGGGTGGGAGAGTGGCTCAATCTTGCCGGTGCAGGAACAGGGAGAACCGGACTCTAGGACCACTTTAGCAGCCACCAATCCAGGCAATCTGCTCTCCGAGCCTCAGTTTACCCACCTATAAAATGGCTACAATTTACATATCTCCCGAGGTTGCTGTGAAGATCCAATGAGACAGTGGGTGTGCAAAGTGTCCTGAGAATTGTAAATCTGAGTGTTCCAGTTCGTGATGAAATAAGAGCTGGACGGAGGCAATGAGGTGGGAATTTAAAAGCCTCTCGGCTCTCTTCCCCCCTCACACCCCATCCACCCGACCCGGGCAGAGGACCACAGAGGAAGGGGACATGGCTCTGTCTTCCTGGATGCTGTCAGCCAGCAGCACCAGAGCCACGGGAAACTGACCTGCACAAGACTCAGCAAAGGCTTCGGTTCTCCGCCCACCCTTAGAACTTAGATCCAACCCAACTGTATTCCTTTAGCCTAATTAGGGCGAAAGAATCGCTAAAGTCAATTCTGAAAGACACTCACCAGTCAGGCCTTGAAGTCCGTGGGCCTGACAATTGGCCGCCTCCATGAGACCAAGGGGTACAGATGGAAGGCAGCTTGCTCAGGTGCCAGCCTGTCAGTTGGATTAAAATGACTCATTTATTTACCCGAGAACCTCACAAAGTGCTTTTACTAACAGGGAGAGGGGGCCTGCGGCTCTCCGAGCAAGGGACGCAGCAAATTCGCCTCTGCTGCCTTCCCGTCCTGCCAAAGTCATTACTGCGGCGTGTGGAAAGCCATCAGCGGGGCACAGGCCCCCGTCGTCCGGGTGACAGATTGGGCTGCGTAATCAGAGGGGGAAGGAGAGAGCGCAGAAGCTGTCAGAGGCGCAAGATCTTGGCTGGAGCCGCCAAAAAGCTGGCAACATGAGTTAGCGTAACTGAGTCAATAGCCAACCATCTCCAAATGATCTTGCCATTAACACGAATGAAATACGAGCAGAAAAGATAAACTTCGCCTAAAAAGCATACCCCAGAGAAAACCAAGAAAGTCTCCATTTCTTCAGGGGTGCTGAAGGGACATTCTTGGGATGCTTACAGCCCCCCTCCTTTGTCTCCTGGCCGCCTGGCACAGCGAAATTTCCCAGGAGGAGAGGAAATTAAGAACCGCACAGACCTAACGGTGTGTTTCGAGCAAAAAAAAAAAAAAAGAGAGAGAGAGAAGGTGGAGGAGAGCAGCACAGGTGCTTTAGGTATCTTCTGAAAAAGGAGGCATGTGTGGACAAGCACAAAACATTCCAAGGGATACTCAGCCAGAGGATGCAGGTGGAGCCGGAAGTGCCTCTCCTTGCTGGGGAAAGGCCAAGGCACTGGGTACATACATCCAGGGACAACCAGGGAGGGCCACGCATCAGCCCTAAAACTAGAGGGGGCTTGGAAACGCCACATTCCAGTCACTCGGTGGGGTTTCTCCTTCCCAACCCCTCAACTTAAAACAGTGGTATTAAAAAAACCTCTGGCTTAGGGTGAGTGCTTCACTATAAGCCGGAGGAAATATTCTGCTTCTTTTGATTTCTTAACTCCATTGAGGAAAGTAGGCTTTGAACTTCCAAATGACTCCTTCCTAATACTTGCTCCCTCCTTAACTTGGGTTCTTCTTAGATCCAGTTTTCTAGAGGACACAAACTTACATTTCAAATATGTAAGGACTTCTCTTTCCCAGACTGGTCTCTCCTCCCTGACCATCTTTTCACCTCTGCCCAGACTCCGGACTCATCGGGGTCACACGTGTACTGAGAACCCACATTATACAGCCATGTACCAGGTCCCGCAAGATTGCGTGAAGTTAAGAAGATCCTCGCTTTTAAAATGTTTAAGATGAAAGGAAACACAGACACAGACACACACACACACACACACACACACACCTTTACCTTTCTTCACAATAGAAAAGATATAAGGGAGGAAAATGGGGTCGAGGGAGGGATTTTCTAGAAGTAAAGGAAACAGCAGAATTGTGAGCCTTTGTGTGGTTACACCACAATTCCCAACTTCTCACACAAGACAGTCAGTCTCCTGGCCTCATTAAAACGATCTCGGGTCGATAAATCAAAATGGCAAAAGATATGGTGCGAAGGGGGAAAGTCCCCACGCAACAATTAACAAGTGGTTCCCTTTATCCAGAGAAGCGAGTCCCCCATCTGCCTTGTCCTGCTGTGGCCCTGTTGCTCATTAACACCCAGGAGGCTCCCGGAGAGCTTTCAGAGCCCGGCAAGTAACAGGCTGCTGAAACGGACGCAGTGACAACATCTCCCCAACCCAGGCCCCACCTATCACAGCCAAAGCATCTCAGACACCCCAAGTTTCCGCCTATAGCAAACAAACACGGCAGAAGGAAGACTGGGCAGGAAAGAAGAACTTCTCACCACTGGGGACTCTGGGCTTGTACCCTGGCTTAGAAATGGAGAGGAATGAGCTCCCACCCAGCTCCTTTCCTGTAATTTCCTAAAGCAGAATAAAGAAAAGATGAGACTGGCAGAGGCTCTGCATGCTGGACGTGACCTGGGCCAGCAAGTGAACACGTACCAAGAGACTTACAGAAATCAGATTATGGCAAGTGAGAGCTTGCTTTTCACGTGGCACCTGGGACTGGCAGGGGGCAGAGGTGCCAAGTCAATGGTGCTCCTCATCTAGCTGACATCACCTGCCTGCAGGCAGCAGCCAACAGGACAAGGAAGTCATCATATGCTTTTGACCCCACCGAGAATCACATTTCAGAAAATGATCTTTTCTTCCAGAGAGCTACTAAAAAAAACCCCAAAAACAAAACAAAAAACTGAACTTCAAATACCTGGAGTTTTCTTTGAGACTTAGAGCTCACCCATGTCTGTAAAAAACATGGCAGCATTTGCACACTAGGAGACTCGATAATTTCCCACCAGGGACAAATCCAGCATCTTAAGGGTCAAAGATAAAGCATTTTGTTCTGGTCCTAACCCAAATTCCAACACACAGGTTCCTACTGCCTTCTGTTTTAATACAGATGATCTGTAACATTCACTCTTCAGATAACACCATATATATGAAAAAGTAAACTTATTCCCAGTGAGCGCTTTTTTTTTCATGTCACAAACAATTCTTTATTGGAATGTTTGAGAGAATCCCATAGGTAAAACTAAATTATTTTATTGATTTTTTTTTTACAAAGAAGTTTTTAAATTTTATTTATTCATTTTCTTTAAAGATTTATTTATTATTATTATTTTTTTAAATTTATTTTTGGCTGCATCAGGTCTTAGCTGCGGCGCACGGGCTCTTCATCGTGGTGGGCAGGCTTCTCTCTAGTTGTGGCACGATGATTTTCTCTTCTCTAGTTGTGCTGCGCGGGCTCCAGGGCACATGGGCTCTGCAGTTTGCAGCACGCGGGCTGTCGTCCAGGCGCACGAGCTTAGTAGCTGTGGCGCGTGGGCTTAGTTGCCCCACGGCATGTGGGATCTTAGTTCCCTGACCAGGGATCGAACCCGCGTCCCCTGCATTGTAAGGTGGATTCTTTACTACTGGATCACCAGGGAATTCCTATTTTATTTATTTTTTTATTTCTTATGGAAGTACAGTTGATTTACAATGTTGTGTTAGTTTCTGGTGTACAGCAAAGTGATTCAGTTTATATATGTATATATATATATACATGTGTATCTATACATACACACACGTATTCTTTTTCTTTTTTTTTTAAATTTATTTATTTATTTTTGGCTGTGTTGGGTCTTTGTTGCTGCTTGAGGGCTTTCTCTAGTTGCGGTGAGCGGGGGCTACTCTTTGTTGCAGTGCACGGGCTTCTCGTTGCGGTGGCTTCTCTTGTTGCGGAGCGTGGGCTCTAGGTGTGCGGGCTTCAGTAGTTGTGGCATGTGGGCTCAGTAGTTGTGGCTCGTGGGCTCTAGACGGCAGGCTCAGTAGTTGTGGCGCACGGGCTTAGTTGCTCCGTGGCATGTGGGATCTTCCCGGACCAGGGCTCGAACCCATGTCCCCTGCATTGGCAGGCGGATTCTTAACCACTGCACCACCAGGGAAGCCCCATATTCTTTTTCATATTCTTTTCCATTTTGGTTTATTACAGGAAACTGAATATAGTTCCCTGTGCTATACAGTAGGACCTTGTTGTTTACCTATTTTATATATAGTAGTTTGTATCTGCTAATCCCAAACTAATTTATCCCACCCCATTCCCTTTCCCCTTTGGTAACCATAAGTTTGTTTTTTATGTCTGTGAGTCTGTCTCGGTTTTGTAAACAGGTTCATTTGTATTACATTTTAGATTCCACATATAAGTGATATCATATATTTGTCTTTCTCTGTCTGACTTACTTCACTTAGTATGATCATCTCTAGGTCCATCCATGTCACTGCAAATAGCATTATTTCATTCTTTGTTATGGCTGAGTAGTATTCCCCAATGAGCAAGTATATTAATCTCAGCCTCAGTCTTTAGAAAAAGACATGTATCAGTGATACTCAGCATGGAGTTTCCTGAGCCCCAGCTGTCCTCCCACTTAACCCACGAACACCGGGTGCCTGCCACTCTGTGCCAGGCGCTGGGATGGGAAACACAGCCCCTGTCCTCGTGAGCCTGCGCTCTGGTGGGAAGACACCTAGACCAGTTGTGAGGAGCGTCATAAAGGAATGCAGGGCCCGCTGGGAGTGCCTCGTGGGGAAGAACTGGGGTTTCTGTTTCCTGAAAAACTGCCACTGAAGCTGAGACCTACGAAGGGGTTAGTCTAAGTCAGCGTGGTGTGTCCCAGGCCGAGGGAGCTCATGTACCAGGGCCCCAAGGCCAGAAAAAGTAAGAATGACACATTCAAGCAGTTGAAAGAGGGCCCTGTTTGGCTGAAGGACAGGCAGCAAGAGGGAAAGTGGAGACAGAGGAAACAGGAAGGCGTCAGGCTCCAGAAGTGTCAACAGACAAGAGGATTTTTGACAAATTTCTTTATCAAGTAGATTACTTGGACTCATCTTCGCTTTAGACCAGGCATGTGAAGACAGTTTTAGAGCAAACACAAGCATCTGACTTGATGGGCTTCATAAAGAGAAGGGCTACTTGGTCAGACTCAGATCTCCTTCTGAGGCAAGCATTCCAGGAGCAACTGCTCTCAGATCTGAAGGACCAGAGCCGGCGGAACCACTGTTTGCCACACACACATGAGAATCCGCAGGTCACCGGGCAGGCCGCCTTGTAGATGATCATGCATATATACACACACGAGAAACAAAGCTGCACTCGCTCACAAACTCTCAATTTAGAAAGAAAACAATCTCTATTACCTTTGAAACTAAATAGAGAACAGGAGCTCCTTAAAAAGCAATTGTATTAAACGAGGCCTAGACAGGCATTCAAGTAGCTAAATGTCTTTGCTTCTACCTAGCCCTTGTTCACAGGATTACTAAGTTGACGGTGCAATTTCATTACTGTATATATAGGGATTTCGCAAATAACCAGTTGCGGATTAAGTTACATCTTCCAAGATGGCACAAACAGGGAAGGCATTTTAATCTTGGGAGCCAGCAGCAACTCTGGTGAAGTGAGTCCCCAGAGAAGCAGGGACGTTGAAGGTGTGAGTTTTCAATCTCAAAAGATCACAAGAGGCGTGCATGAGAAAGGTCACTGCGGTGCTGGAGGAGGCGGCTACCCACGACTGCAAAGACGGAGGCCGAGTGAGCTGGCCCTGAAAACTGTGGGGCAAATGACAGCTCTGGACAACAGCACATAAAATCTGTCCAAGCGCATCTATTTTCCTTTAAGAAAAGGTGAGCAGAGGCAAGTAGAGTGATTTTGTTGTGAAAAGACTTTCTCAGCTCTAATTACTCCCGATAGCTGTAATTTACAAGTTCTTGGTGGAGAGAAATCGCCAAGATTCACACGTTTTCAGACAAACAGCTGCCACCATTAGTGAGCAAATTGCCAAGTCTTCCGCGCGGTGGCAGCCCGCTATCTGTGGCAGTAAGGTGACAAACCAGGAGTGCAAAGAGACCGGCCACACCAAGCGGCCCCCGGAATTCCTGTTCCCTGTGGGACTGGTGACCCCAAGGCAAATCGTCAGGAGAGGAAAAACTGCCACCACCATCACAACAATTGTCAACCCTCCCACGGAGCGCAGAATGATACATACCGTGCAGAGAAGAACCCCTGTTTTGGAACGTGAGAATTCTTGGAACACTGCTGTTCTTTCCTACAAAAACAAGGAAAAATAGGGCCTTTATAACTCTGAGATCAAGCCCAGCAAGGTAGGCTTAGATTCTCATAACTCTCCCAATTTTCTACTGCTATAACTATTTTTAGGCACAGAGGGAGAGGTTTTGCCAAGAAAGAGGAAGAAGTGGATTCTTCACACCTTCCAACAAGACCTATACCTACACGACCAGGCTTCTTGGACTGCGGCAGAGTAACAAGCTTTGAGGGCAGCACGTTTCATTAAGACAATGCGGGGGCGGGGGGGGGGGGGTCGGTGGCCAACACCCAGAGCAAGGAGGGCCAAAGGCCACAAGTTCCTGCACTCAGGGTTCCCAACTCAGAATTTACTCTAACACCTTTTCTACAGGTGGTCTAGAGGCTGAACAACAACCAACCTTTCCTATGGGGCAATTTTCTTAAAAACTGATTTTTAAAAAGATTTTCAAATTATAAAAGCCATATATTTTAACTGTAGAAAAATTATACTTCAAGTCAAAGGAAGGAAATTAAATCATCCTACCACTCAAAACAAACCACCACCACTGGCAACACCTTGAGGTTTCCTGAGCCCCTTTCTAGGCGAAACATAACCAAATATGTGGCTTTTTAAAAACTGGCATCATGGTTCTTACACTCCTAACATGCTCTTATTATATATCAACTGAATGTGGACATCTTTTCATGCCAATAAATAGCCCCAAACCGCCTCGTCTCCCGTGACTATTCCACATGCAGCTGAATGGGAGCCGCGCCACCACGTGACCAACGCCCCACTCCTGACAACTGAGGTTGTCAACTGCTTACCATCACAGACAACGCTGCGATAAACAGGTCTGTAGGCAAGTCACCGTGCTCATGCTTAACTATTCCCTTGGGGTAAATTCCTAAAGGCAGACTTGCTGGACCAAAAGGCCTTGGGCATGAACTTGCAGGGGCCACACTGGGGTGTGTTTAAGTCACAGTGCTGCCAGCAGTTAAGACTTGGCCATGTCCCTCTGTCAGCAGCAACAACAAAAAGGAAATATATCCAAATCACTGAAGATTTGGAAAAAAGAAAGAAGTGAAGTCTCTCTTTCCGCTCTGACACCAAGGTGTACCTCGTTCTGGCCTTTCACGGGTACACGTCCCATCACGTGACTGGACCCCAGGCTGCACCTCACTGAGCGCAGTGGACAGTGACGACCGGCACGTAGGGAGTGCACCACGTACCAGAGGCTGGCCTGCACTTTATGTGTCTGAACGTATCCGATCCTCAAAGCAACCCAATGAGCAGCTACTGTCACCACCCTCACTTCCAGAGGAAGAAACCGAGGCACAGAGAGGTTGAGTAACTTGCCCAAGGCACGTGCATACACTGTTAATACAGGACTGAACTGAGATCTGAACCCAGGGAATTTATGGCTGCACTGTAGAGTCAAAATCAGAAAAAAATCAGGAAAGTTCATAAAAGCCCGTGAAACTAATCTTAAAGACCAGACATACTGTACTCAGGTTCGGAGTAAGGAACACAGCCACCAAAGCCCTGAGCATCCATCGCAGCTATCACGCAGCAACTTCTTCAAACAGCAGCTCCTCTCTGACGCTCTAATACTTGGTTAGGGTCACGTCAGTCACTTAGGGAGACCACACTAAGGTCATGTGGAGCAGGGGGCAGGGTGACAAGCCAGGAAGACGCGATGGGGGCGGTTTTAGCTTAGTCCCCTGGGACAAGACACTGCACCAATATTTAGAAAATGAAATACAGAGATCCTCCCTGCCACCTTCTACCCATCTCATAGGGAGGGTGTGAAGGCTAAACACTTAATAAACAAGACAAGTAGAATACTAACAATTGTTAAACGATGAAAAAACTGCACTTTTCCTGAAAGAGAAATAACAGCAATAATGGCACCTGACATTACCCAATGCTCACTCTGCACCAGGCCACGTACTAAGGACTTGATCTGCATTCACTCAGTGAGTCGTCACAACAACCCCAGGAAGTACGTACTACTGTTCTCTCCACCTCACAGGCACGGACATTGAGGCACAGAGAGGTTAAATGCTTTCCTGAGGTCACACAGCCAGTGAATGGCAGAGTCAGCACCAGAACACAAGCAGTCTGCCCCCAGAGCACACGGCTGTAAACACCCTACCCAGTTACCACCCTGTTACAATGACAGATGCACAGTCTGAAATAACCTAACTGCAGAATCTTCTGTTGACACATTCAAACCCCTAGATCCTTGAGTCCACATCCAGCTCCTTCATCATCCTCACACCTACCCTGCAGGATGGCTCTGCAGAAAACAGACCTACAGTATTGATAAAATCAGTTAAAAATAAAAGCAAACCCATAAATGGCATTACATTATGAAATCAACAAACTTGATTGAACTGGGGATCCTGAAGGTAAAAATTAAGAGTTTACAAAACTGAAGCTGGAATATTCAGGAAATTCTGTATAGTCTTGTGTTAAATAAGAAGCTGTGGGCTTCCCTGGTGGCGCAGTGGTTAAGAATCCACCTCCCAATGCAGGGGACACAGGTTCGAGCCCTGGTCCGGGAAGATCCCACATGCTGCAGAGCAACTAAGCCCGTGCGCCACAACTACTGAGCCTGCGCTCTAGAGCCCTCGAGCCACAACTACTGAGCCGGCACGCCTACAGCCCGTGCTCCGCAACAAGAGAAGCCACTGCAATGAGAAGCCCGCGCACCGCAACGAAGAGTAGCCCCCGCTCGCCGCTACTAGAGAAAGCCCGCGCGCAGCAACGAAGACCCAACGCAGCCAAAACTAAATAAAATAAATTTATATAAAAAAAAAGAAGCTGTGTCCTTGAGTAACCTTGAGCAACTTCACTTTTCTAAACCTCCGTTTCCTTAATTATTAAAACAAAAAAAAAACAAAAAGGGGGGCTGGACTTGATGACCTTTAATGTCTCCTTTAGCTCTAAAAATGTTCTGATTTTTAAAAGGCGGTTCTAGTCAAACCTTATTCCGATTTCTGGCTTTCTTTCAAGCTTTCTAATTTTCTAAGCTGCCTGGTAACCTCTGCTCTAGGACAAGATGGCTCCCGTTTCCAAGCCCTGCTTGTCCTTCCTGCCACAATTCCAGAGAGTTCATCTCATTCTACACCCTGCTCAACTCCCTAAATGGATGGCCTGCCTACCAGTAGTGGAATGAGAGTGAACGTAGCTAAGTACCTAAGATGAGGAAAATGTTCCACTCTTCTTCCTGATCAAAAATATTCGCCAGCGCTGAGCCCCTGCAGCCCCTCTGGAACCCCGCGTCCTCTCCCAACCCAAGTGTTCCGAGTGAAAGCGCTGCATCTTGTTGACAATGACAGCAGTCACGCTCAGCAGTACCATATGGGAGCCACAATTTAGCTCCATTAATGCTCTTAATTTGAAGACATCAAGCCCTAATTACACACTGGGTACTAAAAAGGCAAAACCCTTCCCTGGTGCCAGCTACTTAGTGGTACTCTGTTGCCGTAACAGCTGGTTGGGGTACAGTCAGGCCAAGCTGGGCCTGCGAGCTCTCTCGGGTGGCAGAGACCAGCTCCCGGAGCAAAAGCAAACGGGAACAATAGGCTTCCCCTCGCCCCATCGACACAGCCGTGTCACCCGCTTTGGCCTCTGGTGGGTCGCCCACTCTAGCCACGTTCTTTCCTGGCCCAGCGGGGCCCCTAGGGAAGCCAGGGCCAACCCGGGAGGACAGGCTCACCTCCTGCTCCAGGTTGCCGTGCAGCCGCAGGAATTTTAACCGCGTGGAGGCACATGGCAACCCACCTGGGGCCAGGGCCCCTGAGCCGCTCAGCAGGGTCTGGAGGAAGAGGTTGTAGTGGAAGTCCACCAGCTCGCAACTCGAGAAAAAGATGATCATCTTCTGGTCTCTCTCAAACTACATCGATACAAAGGGGGAAAAACCACCACGTGTTTTTAAGATCAGGTGACACTTAAAATGAATCTCTTTCTAAAACACATGGGCAGGCTAGCCCCGATTTGGAAACAGAGGTGACAGATGGCTTTGAATTATTTTTAAAAATAACAGATCCTCCACACTACAAAGAATGTAGGACAGGAAAATGACATAGCTGCAAACTTGAACAGGCCTCCTGCACCTGAGAAAAACAATTATGCTTCAGAGCGAAGTTGCCCTTAGCTGTGTCCCTCTCACTCACTCGGTCCCGCCACACACGGCACTCCCCGGCAGGGACTCTGCACACGCAGTCAGTCTTGAAGCTGCACCCTCAAGCCCTTCCACCTACTATCTCCCCATACACCAGAGAAAGTTATCACGTGAATCTAGTAAATATACAAATACGATGATTCTTGAAAAAAACACGAGCACAGGCCCCTGTATTGCCTCACATCCAGCATGTGTGTACCACCTGTGACATTCCCGGTATCAGTCCCAGGAAAGGTATTTGAGGCAGATCTTCAGTTGAACGTAATGGCCACCAGTGACCTCTGAGTCTTCACCGCAATCCTAGAACCACTGCCTGAAAAGATCTCTGCTAAGGTCTGCGCTTGCACCACAGCTCAGTTTGGAAGCTTCTGTGTGTGTCTCAGCTCACTGCCTCAATGCCCAACGTGAACAGAACCGTGGTCTTTTCCCGGATCAGGCTGCACCCAGTCCCCAGACCTACCTTGCATTTCTGCAGGATGAAGCCCGCTAGGGAGACGAGCCTCAGTTTGCTGGGAACCACCGTCACGTACTGCTCGAGGCTCGCTGGTATGGCAAAGCTGTCCAGCTCATCGCTAGCTCGTGGAGGAGAAGCTTCAGGAATGGCTTTGCTCTTTGGGTTCGACTGGTCATGGCTTTCATCCAGGACAGAAACACTGACTGGGTCGTGTAAACTGATATCAGCTAGCCACGTTACACCTTGGAGAAAAGGCGAAAAGGACAAAACAACTGACAGGCACACGCTGTAGAACTGGTCACACCTGCACAGCCCCCAACACCACACATCCAGGCTTATTAAGAAACTCCTGATGGGTATCCCCAAATGCCAGCACTGATCTGCCCCACTGTCAGTCCAGCGGAGACCCACCTATTTCTTCCCAGGGCCCAAAAACCCATCCACACCACCGGTGTTTCTAAACTCTGACCCATGGAAGACCACTGAAACAGATGTCTGCCCACCACCCCCCAGAAAGGGTTCTGTGGTCAAGTAAGTTATGAAAACCCTGATGAAAAGCTTTCCTGGGATTCTTTCCCAGGGTTTCCCGGGTTTACAGGCCTTCTCAGGACCTTTACTGTATAAATGTGCACATGAATCTCCAAGAGGAGGAGGTAACGTGTGGCATTTCCCCAACTTTTTTTTTTTTTTTAATAAATTTATTTATTTATTTATATTTATTTTTGGCTGTGTTGGGTCTTCGTTTCTGTGCGGGGGCTTCCTCCAGTTGCGGAGAGCGGGGGCCACTCTTCATCGCGGTGCGCGGGCCTCTCACCATCGCGGCCTCTCTTGTTGTGGAGCACAGGCTCCAGACGCGCAGGCTCAGTAGTTGTGGCTCACGGGCTTAGTCGCTCCGCGGCATATGGGATCTTCCCAGACCAGGGCTCGAACCCGTGTCCCCTGCATTGGCAGGCAGATTCTTAACCACTGCGCCACCAGGGAAGCCCTTCCCCAACTTTTTGAGCACAGAACCCCCTTTCCATGGATTATCTCTCTCTTTCTTTAATATTTATTTATTTATTTTATTTTTGGCTGCGTTGGGTCTTAGTTGCAGCACGCGGGCTCTCTAGTTGTGGCACGCAGACTCCGTAGTTGTGGCGCTTGGGCTCCAGAGCATGTGGGCTCTGTAGCTTGCGGGCACGCGCAGGCTCTCTAGTTGAGGCACCTGGGCTCAGTAGTTGAGGCATGCGGGCTTAGCTTCCCCGTGGCACATGGGATCTTGGTTCCCCGACCAGGGATCGAACCCACATTCCCTGCGTTGGAAGGAGGATTCTTAACCACTGGACCACCAGGGAAGTCCCATGGATTATCTCTTAAAGTCACTGTTAGTCAGGATACACTCTGAGAACTGCTGGTGGGTCACGTGGATGGCATGTGGTACGTGTGCACCAGAGCAGACTAGTAAACCGAGTAAAGTGACATAAGAACATGAGAGCTGAGTTGTCGCTCAGACAGGGAGTCACGTGCGGGGGGTCCTGGTGGAGAGTGATACAACTTTTCCAAGCCTAGGTGTTCCCATCAACAGAAGAGAGCTAAGAAATTCCATCTTACGATGATGGAAAGACAGAAATGAGCTTACAGAATATATTCTTTAGGACAGATTTCTCTTTAGGAGAAAGGCAGGGTGATTACACCAAAAAATGAGCTGGGACAGAGGTTACCACCTTCAGGACAAGAGCCCTGCTCTCAGCGGGCAGCAATCGCGATCAGAGCCTCACGAGACCACCAGGTGGGCGGCAGGCAGCCTCCTCGCCCCTCCACACCCTGACGGAGCACAGCAGCCTCTGCCTCCTGTGAGGGCTCTGGGCCTGGGACCTGCCCCCTCCCCCTTTCCCCACGTGCTGGGGACCAGAGAGTCAGGATGATGGGAGAGGGAGGCCGGGAGCACACGACACACGGTTTGAAGAGCAGTCCTCTCGGGACACCGTCCTCCTCGCCCGCTCCCCACCGAGGCTGAGAATCGCTGCTGGGAAACAACGCAGCTCGTATCTAGGCCCGTCCCCTCCATTGAGAACAAACAGCACTTCTTCCCAACTCACCTTCCGTGAGTGTTGCCGACAGCAAGACGTTCTGTCGTTCCTGGCACTCGGCATTTACAGCGTTGAGTATCACCGTGATGTCCTTTTCAAAACCCAAATCCAGGATTCTGTGGTGTCAAGGGAGGAGTTTTAATCTACGTGAATAAAGGGAACACTAAGGGGCTCCAGAAGTTTCGGCAAAGACCACAGAAACAGCCCTTTCCCGCTTCCTGGAAGGGCTCACCTGTCTGCTTCATCCAAAATCAGCCACTGGATCCGACGAAAATGAATGTTCTTTGTGGATTTAATATGATCCACGAGGCGTCCGGGAGTTGAGATGAGGATATTTATTCCTTTCCGGAGTCTGTTTAAAATTATGTATCATAAAAGAAAGTAAATCAGATGGAACCATAGCAATAGAAAACACAGGGAAAAGGCTAAGGAGGAGACATTCATGGCCAGCGCCAACATGCCACAGCTTGAAACCATGACAAGCGTTAACGACAAGTGGATACAAAGATATATTTAAGTTCTAATTTTTCTCTGAAGTTTCTCTGTCTTACAAAACATAACTGTAAGATCTGAAATCCTATTAAAATTATCTCAGAGGAATCTTTACTATATAACCCAATGCCCTTTATCTGATCCATAGATGCTTCCTAGAATATTCCAGATAGATGGTCACCTAATCTGTTCTTGAAGGCATCTGTGCCGGGGAACCTCCCACCTGAATGCATTATCCCATGCCAACGTGCTTTAATGGTTAGAATGCTTTTTTCTTATATTGGATCCTTGTTGTAACTTCCATGCGATAGGCCTAGCCTTGCCCCACGGACCAGGTGGAATAAATCTAACTTCTTACTCCACAACCATCCTTCATCCCATTAGTCCATAGTAATAAAAGCCTACAACTTTTAGCTGAGTACATTTTCCAGCTGCCCTTGTAATTAAGTGGGCACGTGCCTATGTTATGGCAATAAGATAAATGGATAAAGGGAGCATGCAAATCCCACCAGAACCTTTAAAAAGAGGAGGTATGATTATCTTTGTTCCTACTGGCAGGAAATCAGATACAATGGCTGGAGCTCCAACAACTATCTAACGCTATGAGGAAAGCCTGAAAATGGAAGCTTCACTTAGTGGCACAAAAAGCCAGAATGAGCCAGGGTCCTCACGCTGGCGCATGCACCATGCCAGTCCCGATGGCTACCGTCACGCTTCTTAAATGTGAAAGAAAAAGAAAAAACTTCCATATTGTTTGCGCCACTGCTGTTGTTAGTTACAGCGGAATCTTACCCTAACCAATACCTGAAGGTTTCAAGTTGAATATTTGCTCCTCAGTTACAGACTACACACATAGTTGAGCATAACTACTAAGCATTAAGCTATAATAAAATAAAAACGTTTTTAAAAGGATGCACAAAATTTGGAATTTACTTCTTGCAACAATTTTCTACTGACACCCATTACCAATTCTAACACAGAATTAGGAATCAACGTATTTGGGTGTAGAAAGCAAGATGCAAAGCATTAGGTAGGTTTATAATCTTGTTTCTGTAAAATCAAACAACAAAAATCCCAAACTCCCAATATCCACAAAAGGGAGTCAAGGGGGACGCATCCTTAACAAGGGGGGACCGTGGGTCTCGGGGGCGGGGTGGGGGTTGAGATTTAAGAAGGTAACGATCTGTTACTGACCACATCAAAAGGGAGCCCCTGGTAGGTTCACCAATATTTAAAAAAACAGCACCGTTTAGAGTGACCACTCCCTGGGGACTCAATCTGTCCCCACACACTGGGACTAGGAACCATCATCTGAGACAAGGCTCTCCCAGGCTGAGAAGGGCCAGAGTCTTACTGAAGAGGAAGACAGGACAGCCTTTAAAAGGAATTAACAACAAACAAACCTCCCCCTACCTGGCTTTTTCTGATTTTCTCTTCTCTCCTCCCATTAACACTCCAGGCACAATCCAGGTAAATGGCTACAGAAAGACATCAGACCAAAATCAATGCAAAGCCCCATTTACTGCAGAGGCTGATTCCAAATTCCCTTTCCTTAAGGAGGTCGTGAGGGAGGACTCGGCTTTTCATTGCAGGAGGTATTACTGTGCAGACACAATTCCTAGGCCTTGCCATGCCCATGGATATTAGCAGTAACTTAAATTATACCTATGCGACTAGCTTCCGACACTGTAAGAGAGAAATGTGGGCTTTTTAAGTGATTCAAGTAGCTTCTCTGCCTTTCCCTGTAGAGCCTGAATTGAAAACACAATTCAGTAAGTCTATTGCCTTTTTTTTTTTCCTTTTTGGTTAAGATCAAACCCAAGTACAACGCTTCCTTACTCCCACTCGTGATAAAAGAAAGGAAAGATCAATTCTCAGTCTAATTCGGTGGGCTGGCAGCCTTTGGCTTGGAAGCTTTCTCTCCCTTCTTTCTTAAACAAACCCTACTTGCAGCTTGTTAAGTTGCTTTCACTGGATCACCTTAAGGTTGTACCTGTGAGTCTCTGTAGGTGGCTTGCTAGTGACTATGATGAACAGATTACAGGACCCGAAGTACCAGGAAACACTAATAATCTCACTAAGCTAGAAATTGGTGATTCGTAAGGTTCAGATCAATAAAAACCTACAAACTGTATCTGGGGTGAGCAGAGACATCCAGGGAATACAAGGAAAACTGCAGTAATTCCTAGCTCTTTGAAAATAAAGAAAAGACTGTGGTATCTTTCTCTTTCCTCAAAAAGTCAGGAAAAAAAGACAAAACTGAACTCATGGCTTGCCTTACCTTAAGCAGTTTCTGGACAGTATCAAAGCTTTGTAGGGCCAGCTGTAAATATTAAAAAGTTAGAGTTAATGAGCAAGGTCCCTTCTTACCATTTTATTTATTTTTAAAAATTTAGACAGTGTAAAGTGATAAGGATCCAACCTTGGACCTCAAGTTAGGATTTTTTTTAAAAAGCCCTATACACAGAATCTACTTGGGAAATACACCTTGTTCTTAGACTGATTCTGAAAACTGTCCGTCTGGAGAATGTGGCTAGAGACATCACATCTATTTCTCGGACATACACAAACACAGTGTTCTGTGCTCCCTCTGCTGGCTCAAATTCCCAGAGTACCACACAGAAAAGTACAGTCTATGGTACACAAGGATGGAAGAAAACGAAACAGAGTCAACCTGAGCCTGGCTCCCTTTGGAAAGAGAGAGAATGTAATATGTGTGAAGGGGTAAACCACACAGTGACGCAACAGGCTAGCCGTGGGAACGTTCCTTTACAGGTGACATGACTATATCCTAAGGCTATGCTGGGGCAGAGCAGTAGCTAAAGACAGAGATGGTCATTTCCCAAGTTTATTAAAGGGGGAAAAAAAGAAAAAACCAACAAGCCCAGTGGAAACCAGAGAAAGAGAAAATTAATGTACTGAATAGTTTATAACCATTAACAACCATCAACAAAGCCTCTACATAATCCCTTTATCCAAGGATATATATACAGTTTCCACACGTTTTGTATTCAGGAAGCATCCCAGGGAAGTAGCGAGTTTGCTGCTGTAAAAATTTAAATAGCTCCGTGCCCGCTCCTTCAATGGATGGAGCTGAGACAGGATGCTGCAGGCTGTACAGAAACCTCCATCGCCATGATTGATTCTCTGCAAGGAAGTGATTAGCATTTGATATAGGAAACAGATACCCTAATCTGAAATTGCCTCTGAAGGCAAATAAAATAAATCGGATAGAAGAGATTTCCACCAAGAAAGAAGAAAAACATCAAGAAGCTTAACTTTCAGAAACGAGTGAAATTTTTGGTAGCTTCTTAAAAAAATAAAAGTTCATTTGTAGGGTCAACTGCTTTTATTTTTTAATTAAGTTGTAAAAGAAAAAAACAACGTACAAAAATGTGATTATTCCTTTTATAAGGACAGAAATTTATAGTGTCATTAGTTTTTAGATAACAGAGAAACACTTTTCCAAAACCAAAAAACTTCTGGTTTTCAAAGAGTACTTGAACTTTTCTTCTTGTCAGGAGCCAGAAGGATGGTTCCTGGGCAAAGGAAAGGGTGTAGTGATTTGTGCAGCAGGGGAAAAAATGGTAAAAACCACTTTTAAATTCAACAATATCACTGAAAGTACTTGCTTAGCACTCCGAAAGTGGGACTGCTTACCTCTCTTGTTGGCACTAGTATCAGAGCATAGGGGCCGTCACCACGCTGTTGACACAGAAGGAAAGAAATGCCATTAGTTGAATGAACGCAGGTCACAGAGGTCCAGACGGGGAGATTAAGGGTGGCCACTTGTAAACATCAGAAGCAGTTCATTAAAAAGCTAAGCCTGCCCACGACCCTCATGATTATGCAACATTAATCTAGAAGTTCTGGCCCATGCAATCAGAAAAGACAAAGAAATATGTATAAATCTGGAAAGTAGGAAGTAAAGTTGTCATTATTAGCAGATGATATTTTATCCTAAAAAAACCCAAAAACCAACAAAAACAAAAACAACTTAAGAAATCAGGACTTGAGGACTTCCCTGGTGGTGCAGTGGTTAAGAATCCGCCTGCCAATGCAGGGGACACGGGTTTGATCCCTGGTCCAGAAGATCCCACATGCCGCGGAGCAACTAAGCTCGTGTGCCACAACTACTGAGCCCACGTGCCACAACTACTGAGCCCGCATCCTACAGCCCGTGCTCCGCAACAAGAGAAGGCACGACAACGAGAAGCCCGTGCACAGCAACGAAGAGTAGCCCCTGCTTGCCGCAACTAGAGAAAGCCTGTGCGCAGCAACAAGGACCCAATGCAGACAAAAATAAATTAATTAAATAAATTTTTAAAAAAAGAAATCACTTGAAAATCTACTGCAAAAAAGACAAGTCAACTAGCTGAATACAAAATTAATACAGAAAAATCAACAGCCTTCCAACACAGAAAGTTAGATGGAATCACACTTAGAATAACAAAAAAACAAAAAAGGTGAAAAAAAATAAGCTTCACAAAAAATGTACAAAATCTATACAATAAAACATTTTAAATACCTCTGAGGCACATAAAATAAAATTTGAATAAATGGAACAATGTATCCTATTCTTGGATAAGAAGACTCAATATTATAAATAAGCTAATTCCCCCTAAATCAATCCATAAATGTTATGTAATTCTAATAAAAATGCCATGAACATGCATATTTATGCATATGTAAAATATTTATATAATGTATATATAAATATATAATATTTATAAAATGCCCCAAGTATACATACATATGGCTATAAAAAATAATATATATAACCAGACAAGCTGATTTCAAAGTTCATATGGAAAAATAAATGTGCAAGAATAATCAAGACATTTCTGAACAACATCAGATGATAAGACAATTTCAATCTACAATAGTTTTAAAAAATTGATGCTAGCACATAGAGATTACAATAACAGATACAGCCTAGAATAGAATCAAATACATATAGAAAGTCAGGAAATATGATAAGAGGCAATTTATATCAGCAGTGAAAAGATGGAAAATTCAAATGTCCTTTTAGAAAAAAAATTAAGTTAGAAAAATAAAGTTGGAATTAAGTTGGCCTTTTTACAGATGACATAAAACTCAGAAACTATAAAACTCTGATAAATTTTATTACATAACAATTTTTAAATTTCAGAATGGAAAAGTAATACCTAAAGAAAATTGAGTCAAATGACAACGTGGGGAAAAATATATGCCACATATAAGAGAAAGGGCCAATTTCTTAGTTTATAAAGAAGGTTTGTAATTCAATTAAAAATAAAAATAAAAAAGACCAACAACTCAAATAGAAAAATGGAGAGGGATATAACAGCTAATTTATGGAAATAAGAATTCAAAATATGGCTTTTAAATGTAAGAAAAGATGCTCAACTTTACTCCTAAGAGAAATTCAAATCAAAACTATGATACAATATTTTTCCCCTGTCAAATGAGCAAAAATAAAACAGCCGATAGTGTTGATAAAGGCACAGGCACACAGGAACTCTTATACACTGTTGGTGGGAATCCAAGTTGGTATAACTCCTTTAAAGATCAATTTTGGTATTATCTACCAAATAAAAATGCAAATTCCACTTATAGGAATTTCTCAAAAAGAGAGACTCATACGTGTGTATAAAGAAGTTGTTTGGGCTTCCCTGGTGGTGCAATGGTTGAGAATCCACCTGCCAATGCAGGGGACACGGGTTTGAGCCCTGGTCTGGGAAGATTCCACATGCCGCGGAGCAACTGGGCCCGTGAGCCACAGCTATTGAGCCTGCGCTCCGCAACAAGAGAGGCTGCGATAGTGAGAGGCCCGTGCACCGCGATGAAGAGTAGCCCCCGCTCGCCGCAACTAGAGAAAGCCCTCGCACAGAAATGAAGACCCAACACAGCCATAAATAAATAAATAAATTTATTAAAAAAAAAAAGAAGTTGTTTAATTGCTTTGTTTGTAGCAAAATGTTGAACACATGTAAATTCCACCAATGAGGGAATGACTCAATAATTTATGGTACATACTTACAGTGGAAGACTAGGCAGCCATTAAAAAAACAAGGCGGGTCAACACGGTAGTGATAAGAAACCATCCCCAAAACGTATTAAGTGAACAAAAGCAAGGCACAGACAATCATGCACAGCAAGCAACCATTTGCGTATCAAACAAACAAAAACTTCAACAAAAGGGGGAGGGGAACTATGTATAGTCAGATTTGCTTTATATGCAAAGAATATCCTTGGAAGGATTAAACAAGAGACTGGTGATAAGGACCATCCCATCCTGAGAGAAGAACTGTGCCACTCAGGGCAAGGGGCAGTAGAATGACTTACTTGTCACTGCATATTTTTTGGTGCTCTTCAAATTTTTTTAACATGTACATTATACCTACAAATAACAGTAACAATAATAGAAGAAAACAAAGTAATCTCATAATAAGGGCCAGGAAGTCAGCAGTGCCTTGCACCTCCAAAGCGCTCACAGACACTTAGGGAATGAATCGAATACGTTAGTGCAGAAGCTAAGCACAGATTTAGCAGCAAACTAAGTTACAAATATGGTTTTCATATTTTGCATAGGAAACATTTACCCACAAGGAGAAAAGGATTTGGAATTCAAACTACAGCCGTCTGTACTCAACATCGACTTTGCGAGACTGCCCTGAAGCCGGGCGAGGAACAGTAAACATGTTAGTACAACGGTATCAACACAGCAGTGTTAGAGATTCTGACATTTCAAAAGGTGTTACTACACAGAGAAGAAGAAAGACCAATCAATTCCTCGCAGGGCAGAAGTGAGTGAGGAAGGACGGATGGGATGTTAAACAAAATCAGAGCCCAAAGAGCTGAAAGTGTGAAAACACAGAAAAGCAGTCCATTTTCATTCCGTCACTAAAGTAACTGAAGACTCTGCCGGTGCCTTGAATTTGCTGCTCCCTCAAGATAGGTTTTTTTTTACAGGTCAAATCTGTTTACAATGAACTCCAAGGGCCTGTACTGAGCATCACTTGAAATAAGTGAATTAAATTTGGGCTTGTTAAATCATCTCTACAGAATATTCCAATCTTTAATAGAACAAGCTGTTATTGATATTAAAAAAATACTTCAGTAAATAAGAACAACGACATGGCTGGTTAATGCTCTGAATCTAAGCAATTCAAAACACTGCCCTTGGGCTTCCCTGGTGGCGCAGTGGTTGGGAATCTGCCTGCCAATGCAGGGGACACGGGTTTGAGCCCTGGTCTGGGAAGATCCCACATGCCGTGGCGCGACTAGGCCCGTGAGCCACAATTGCTGAGCCTGCGCGTCTGGAGCCTGTGCTCCGCAACAAGAGAGGCCGCGATAGTGAGAGGCCTGCGCACCGCGATGAAGAGTGGCCCCCACTTGCCGCAACTGGAGAGGGCCCTCGCACAGAGACGAAGACCCAACACAGCCATAAATAAATAAAATTAAAAAACAAAACAAGGGCTTCCCTGGTGGCACAGTGGTTGAGAATCTGCCTGTCAATGCAGGGTACACGGGTTCGAGCCCCGGTCTGGGAAGATCCCACATGCCACGGAGCAACTGGGCCCGTGAGCCACAATTACTGAGCCTGCGCGTCTGGAGCCTGTGCTCCGCAACAAGAGAGGCCGCGACAGTGAGAGGCCCGCGCACCGCGATGAAGAGTGGTCCCCACTCGCCGCAACTGGAGAAAGCCCTCGCACAGAAACGAAGACTCAACACAGTCATAAATAAATAAATAAAAGAACGTGAATTTCTAAAAAAAAAAAAAAAAAAAAAAGATACCTCTCAAAATACTTTAAAAAAAACAAAACAAAACAAAACAAAACAAAACAAAACAGGACACTGCCCTTCAAACCAGCCACACGTCCCTGTTGCTGACAGTGATAGTGGAGACTCAGCGAGCGGGTACTATCACCACTAGGCGCTTGGAAGCAGGTCTCAACTCTCCCCGTGCGCTGACCCCCTGAATCCTCCTGGCAACCCCAGGACACAGGCACCGCCGTGATCCCCCACGAGGCACACAAGGATGAGGGGATGCGCTCACGTCACACTCAGACCCAGGATCTGAGCAGAGCCCCCAAAATGCTGTCCACCTGGGGAAGGTAATCACAGGTCTCCTGTCCTCCGTTCACGGATCCAGCAAATGAGACAGCTGGGCCAGAACTGTAGGACCCACGCCAGATCAAATAGACGCCCAAACTCTGCAACTTTCCAGGAAGAAAAAACCCTCTACTAGAAGCTCTCCTGGAGTATCTAAACGGATGAGACTTTACCACACTGGTCTAATAATTCACATTTCTTCTCTAACCTACACCGGGTACGATGCTAAGGCCCTTGTATGAACCACCGCATTGCAAAGTGCCCAATGGAAGAAAACATCACTCACCTGCAGGAAACAGAATTCCAACTCACCCACCTCAGAGAAAACCAGCATTAGATTGAAAAGTTATCTTTCTCATCTTTGTGTGTGTACACATATATATATATGTATATATATATAATTATTAGTTATGAAATTGGAGTCATATTATACATACTGCTTTATAACCTGCCTTTTTAACATAGCAAGAATGCCTGTCAAGTGCACAAATAGTAATTGAAGAAAACAGCACTTTTAATAACTATATAGGGTTCCACCATTTGGATGATTGTGTAGCATTTATTGATTTAAAAATCATTTAAATAAAGTTTAAATAACATTTAAACGTATTCGTTCTGAAATAATTTCAGGCTTACAAAAAATGGCACAAATAGTTCAAAGAACTCCCTTACACCCTTCTCCCAGCTTCCTTATATGATATTGATTCTCAAAATCACAATACAATGATCAAATAGGAAATTAACATTGATTCACTACTATCAGTTAATCTATAGACCTTATTCAAAGTTCGTTAACTGACCTATTAACATGCTTTTTCCAGACTAAGACCCAATTCAGGACCACGTAGCATTTAGTTGTCATGACTCCTTCGTCTCTTTTACTCTGGGGTAGCTCTTTAGTATTTCTTTGTCTTTTGTGACCTTAATACTTTTGAAGAGTACTGGCCAGTCACTCTGTAGAATGTCCTTTGATTTGGCTTTGTCTGATGTTTATGATTAAATTAGCGTTGTGCATTTTTGGCAAGAAAACCAGAGAAGCGCTGTTTCATCCTTCGTGCACCTATCAGGAGACACATTAGGCCAACACATCCCGGCACGGGTGAGGCCCCATCCAACCACCTGGTTAAGGTGGCAGCAGCCAGGCTTCCCCACTGTAAATTACCATTTTTTTCCTGTATCTTCTGGATACATACTTTGAGACTGTGTAAATATTCCATTTTCATCACACTTTAATCCACTCATTTTAGCATCTCTGATGATTCCTGTGTCATTTGCCAAATGACGATGTCCTACAAGTAAGTATTCACTGGAATTCTAGTATAAGGAAGGGTTTCCCCTCGTCCCACCTACTTATTCAATAATTCATTTATATGAGCTTGGACTCAATAGGTATTTGTTTTAGACTGTGGGCTGTAATCCAACACCATCATTATTTATTTTGTCATTCAAGTAACAGGCAGGCTCAATACACATCTAATTCTGCATGTCCCAACTGAGGAAAACGTAACCAACTAGCTCGTCATCTGTTTGTGAACCCATCTCTCTTCCTATTTCTGATCTCACTGTCTCCTCTCAACTGAGAATAACCAGGGTGTATCTGTGAGATTCTGGGCTGGGTTTTAAATTTATTTATTTAATTAATTAATTTATTTATTTTTGGCTGTGCTGGGTCTTCGGTTCGTGCGAGGGCTTTCTCTAGTTGCGGCAAGTGGGGGCCACTCTTCATCGCGGTGCGCGGGCCTTTCACTATCGCGGCCCCTCCCGTTGCGGGGCACAGGCTCCAGACGCGCAGGCTCAGCAGCTGTGGCTCACGGGCCCAGCCGCTCCGTGGCATGTGGGATCTTCCCAGACCAGGGCTCGAACCCGTGTCTCCTGCATTAGCAGGCAGATTCTCAACCACTGCGCCACCAGGGAAGCCCTGGGCTGGGTTTTGAGATGACACCTATGCCTACAGAACATGGCAGTCACACGGCCTCCTAGGGGACCATTCCAAGGAACCCAGTTCTGGCCCCTCTGGCCCAGGTGCTAAGTGTGTTTCGCAACTAAAGATAAGTCCTAGAAAATACTAAATACAAGGAGGCCCAACTGTCACACCCGCTAATTGGGTACTTATTTTCACTTCTACTATTCATGGGAAACCACTGTTTTCAACACAATGTTCACGTTTCTCAGTCAGAAGAGCTTGGCCTCTGGAGCCAAAGAGAATGGAGGTGGAAACCCAGCTCCACAATCACTCCCCGCATGGCCTTAGGAAGTTATTTAACTTCCTCAAGCCTCCTTTTTTTTTTTAAATCGAGGTAATAGTACCTTCCAACTCAGTGGGACTGGGGTAGTTAGAGAGTCAAGAAGACAACACAAGTAAAGCATTCGGCACGATGTCTGACACAGGGGGAGCATCTTACAAACATTCCCTATTAGACCTACTAGGATGATGGTTACATTTGTTTATATTTATTCTATTCCACTCTGGGCACGGTCTTCAGATGCAACATGCTTATGTAATAAATGAACTAAAAAGAGGTGGGAAAACAAAGCTAAGCAAAAAGATTCTTTTGGTCCCAATATTCCTGCTTTGGTTCAGTCTGATGGCTTCTTACGCACTGTGAACAATAACAGAAAAACACACTTTCTTTTCTTTTTTTTTCTTTTTTTTGGCCACGCCGCGTGGCTTGCAGGATATTGGTTCCCCGACCAGGGATTGAGCCCAGGCCCTCGGCAGTGAAAGTGCCGAGTCCTAATCACTGGACTGCCAGGGAATTCCCAGAAAAACACACTTTCTACTCACCTGTATTTTGGATTTCATTGCTTGAAGAGACTGGACCACAGGGATGCAATAGGCAAGAGTTTTACCTTTTAAAAAAGTACAAGAGCAATCAAAATCACAGAGCCTGTAGATGTCAGAAAACCAAAGACAGTAAACGAACCGGCGCTGCTACCTCTGGGCCATCCTAAAGTCTGGGGACAGGAAAAGTGCACTCACATCCAGGTGGAAACGGAAGTCACCTGTCTGCCACAACTCCTAGCGCTGCTTTGTAAATTCAGTACTTCTAACAAACCTGCACCTTCAGCTCCTTTGACGTCTAACAAGGCAGACAATGATACATTTCCGAGGTCACACGGAAGCTCAACTCAATGACTGTCCCTAGAAACTAGAAAACTCCCCCTCTGGGGTCACCTCAACCTCTCAAAGGGGCTTCCGTGGCCAAGTAAGTGTCTTCCGTGGTGCTTTCGTGGTGAGGAGCCAGCCAGTCTGAAACCCCAGAGCTGGCCTCTAAAGACCAAGGAGAAACCAAGGATGGCAAAAACTTTGGGCTTCCACCCACCTGAAAGGTGGCTGAGCTGGGGGAGCAGAGAACAGCTGACCTGCCACTAAGAGCACACGAGGGTCAGAAGAGCAAGTCCAGCCTGTTCTGGAACGTGCCAGAACGGTGTTCCGTGTTCTAGCAAAACAACTAGCATCCGATCAGCGTGTGCTCACAGCAAGACTGTTTTAATACCTGAAGGAAAGAGTCATCGCCCACTGGAGTGAAGGCAGGCAGCTCTGGCCATAGGTGGTGGGACCAGGCAAAGCCCTGAGATGGGCTGTGAGAAATGATAGCGGACTTGACTCCTTCCTGATCATTCCTGATCACGGGCCCCATTGATCATCCCCTTCCTTTCAGGGCTCTAATCAGAAGCAAGTGTGGCCGCCCCTCCCCCAAACCAAACAAAGCAGCCACCACCACGACAGACACCTCACTACACAACCCACCACACGAGGAAGGGCAGAGGAAGGGAGGAAGGAAGGGCAGAAGGAAGGGCAGAAATCAAATGACAACTGACCTGAGCCAGTCTGGGATCTCACAAGAGCATCTCTGCCTTCCAGCAACACAGGGATACTTTGCTTCTGAACGCTTGGGCCGCCCAAAAGAAAAAGCACATGATTATCTATAAACTACCACCTGCCCATGTTTACACGCAGAGATGCAAGATACACAAAATGCAATGACCCCAGGCTCTATCACCTGCCGCCTCAGAGGTTACCTAAACAGTCATGGGAAGGGCTGAGAAACCTTTGACGGTTAGAAGAATAAAACCTCAGTTAAATTTTTGGAACTTTTGGGGCTGCAAATGTTGAGGCAAGCCAGGGACTGGCCGCTCTATTAGAGTACTTAAAGGGAAAAACGGGACAGGCGTGATGACAAGCTGGAGCTACCACAAAGCACATCACGCACTCTCCTGCCTTCTGAACCAGGGAATAGGAAACAATAAAACATTATGCAAAGATTCCCAAGCAGAAGAATGAAAGGACGCTTGTGAGCCACGCAGACAGCCAGCAACTGCTGTCCGTTCTCTAGAAAACCAAATCTGACTGTTACGGACACAGTAAGATGTGTGTCCACGTGTGTATTCAAAAACAAACAACTAAAACAACAAAGTCCTACTGTACAGCACAGGGAACTATATTCGATATCCCATGACAACCCACAATGGAAAAGAATATGAAAAAGAATATATACGTATAACTGAATCACTCTGCTGTGCAGCAGAAATTAACACAACATTGTAAATCAACTATACTTCAATAAAATTTAAAAAAAAACCAAAAGGGTATGGAAATCACTTAAATTTGGTTGATAATACTGAACAAAAAAATAATAAAGGGGTTCCTTATTTTATTCTTTGATACTCTTATTAATGTTTACTTTCAAGTGAAAGGTGACTTATTAAAATGTACAGAAACATACATACTCAAAGAGAGGGGGTCATCTCTGCCCCACACCTGTCACCACTCTTTTTCTGTTTTCCAGGAGTTGTCACTAACATTTAAAAACTTTTTTCAGCATCCCATTATATCCAACTAAGTATTTACTCCTATCTTGTAGCTGACTCTAATTCTTACTACTAAGAAATGACAAGATAAATTCTGTATTCTAGACAAGTGATTTTCAGGAAGCACAGACAACAGTGGGATCTTATGCAGACCATCTTCTGGAGCAGAGATCTCTTACAGTTTAGAGCTGAGGGCAGAAGGGGATGGAGACCCAGTCCCTCCATCTCTCAGGTGGGGAAGCTGAGCGGCTACCAAGCCCTCGAGGGTCAATAATCTGGCCTGTTCTCTAATGCCACGACACGAGTTTGCTGTCCTTCACAGACAATTCAGATTTCATCTGTTTATACCCACTTAAATCCTGAGAAAATCAAGACTGACCCGGAGCTCTTACCTGGTCATACTAGACATTTTTAAGACCGTATTTATTGTGGAAATCTAAGAGAAAAGACAAAAAAAACAAACAAAAAAACTTTTCTTTAACAAATTTTTGGTACAAATATATTTAATACAAACAAGGATGCAAAAAAGGGGAAAATACTGGGGTAAAAATGGATGACCACGATCAAATCAAGTTCCTCTAACCCAGTGGTTCTCAGCTGGGGGAGGTTCTGAGCACTGCCTCCCCCGGACCTCCCAATGCCTGGAGAAATCGCTGGTTGTTACAACTGGGGGTGGAGGTGCTACTGGCGTTAAGTGAGTAGCGGCACAGGACGCCGCCATACATCCTGCGACGCACGGGGCAGCCTCCGTCACACAGGGTCCCCATCCCCAGACGTGCACGGTACCCAGGCTGGGAAACCCCACTCCAACCTGTAGGTGAGAAAGCAAGTAGAGGTAACCCAGCCGAAAGAAGGAGTAGGTAAGCCATGACCATATGAGCCAAGGAAATCCAGACTCCCTAAAAGTGAATGTATGTTTCTCACCTCGCTCATAAATAAGGCTGGAACACTCATTCACGGTTTTTTTTTTTTGAGTGTCCATTTGTTTGTAGCAAATGCATGTTTAAAGAGCCCCTTCTTCCTTCAATTCTTTATAACTCCCTTAACAGCAAGATGCCGGTTCAGTTCCCTCTCCTAAGGTCCCTGTGACATCAGCCACCCAGAATAGCCCTGATGTCGTTATCTATCCAGTAATATGAGGTGGATTTCAAGTTCGATATGTGGAGTCTCAGTCCTAAAATGAATTAGGTGAGGAAAGTCTTCAGAGTTCTTTAAAAAAAAAAGGGGGGAGTTGGGTGGGAACAGTGAACAGACTCGTAAGTTCACGTGAACGGTCCTGGAAGAGCATCTTATCAATCTGAGTTCATCCAGGTAACTTGACTCAAAAATAACCATTCTTTGATTTTTTTTCTTCCTAGAACTGTCATTTCACAGACATTCTGAATGAACAAACAGACCCAAAAAATCGACACACCAATAAAACACGGAGGGATACTTACTAGATGTGGGTGGAGGTCCAGGGCTTGAAAAGCATCTGAAGTGAACACTGTTTCTTGCACCTGCTTTACTACAGGTCTGCAAATGACGAACAAGACGCAGGCATCAGTTCCAAGAAACAAAGAAAAAGGCAGAAGACACTTAATTCCTTTTATTCTCGAAGGGCGTCTACACGTGGACATACCTGTGGAGTTCTGGAATCTCAGGGTTGTTTCTAAACAGGGATGAAGTCTTAATGCCCGGTTTCCGTTCCTGGTTTCCATCACTCGCACCACCTGAGGACCTCTTGGGATAAAACGTTTTCTTTGCCTTCCCCTTAAAAGTCCTTGGAGTTTCTTTAGCAGTAGTTTTCTTGGCCGGGAGAAATGATGTTTCACTCCTCCGTTTCGCTGGGGGAGCCTCACTGGACGCTCGGTATTTTCTTTTGGTGGCCGCTGCTTGCTGCATCGTTCCCAAAAGGAAAGAGTGACAAGAGATGCATTAGTCCATGAAAACAGACCTCAGAGTGAAGCCTGACTGCCCACAGAATTGCATCTCTCCCTGCAGAGACCATTACGCCCCATATGTCAAGCAACAGTTTAGGGTCTGCAATCAGATTCTTTGACTCAGCCTTTTTTTTTCCCCCAAAAAGGGAAAAAAAAAACACCCACAAACCTTAGCTGATCCATCTACTAGACCTCACCAATCATCTTAACCTTCAACTCCACCAAGATAATCAAGAAGGGAGAAACATTTTTCAGGCTGAATTTTAACAAATGGGAGTCTGTTTGCGGGGAGGAGAGGACCCACCTTGCGAAGTGTGCAAGCTGAGTCAATCCAAATCTCTAGGAATCCATGCACATGACAAGGACGAGGAAGAGGGGAAATGAATCTTTTCTGTTGCCGCCAACAAAGCCCATCGGTGACGACATGTGGGATGCTGCATCCCAGCTTATGCCCAGGAAGCGGAAACCTTTATTACCGCTCCACCCCAGAGCGCTTGGATCACCATCATTCTCTGCCCTCAAGCTGCTCCCCCAGATTCAGATGGCTTGGAGACAATTCCTCCTCACCGTTTCCATTCCAAATGAGAATTCAGCTCCATCCATCACCTCTACTGCAATTACTTCCAACTCTCCTCGCCTTTCCATTCCCTGTCTGATCGCCGATTACAGGCTACAATACGAGACATTTTCTTGCCTGTTGCTTCTCATTTCCATAACATGAATGTTGTTAAATGTATGATGTCCAAACTTCCCCTAGGAGAAGTTCATCCAATTCCTCTATTTTCCTTGGCCTTCTCTTCCAATTTACATTACACATGAATATAAAAACATCCTGTGAGTAGCTAGGAATTGTTACTGTGGAGTTCTGGTTTCTCTTGGAATATGTTATTTTCCTCTTGGCTTGAAATCATGACTTCTGTGTACACATCAGCTTGCTTTAGCCATGACTGTCAGCTTTTGACTAACCTAGCAATAACAATAGTTCTTTGTTCCTGGCAACCCTAAGGGCTCCTATAGATAAGTAATTCGATACATACAACTTCAAATATTTAGTATTAATATTTAGTATTAATGAAGTAGGTACTGACCTGCTTCATTTTACAAATTTTACAAATTTATTTTTACGAAGTCCCAAATTTTCAGACTAAAAAGAGATGAAGTCAAGTTTCAGGTCTCTTGAATCATTTGTAAGACGGAATGAAATGTGCAGATCTTACCTGGTTTACAGACCCACAGGCTCTTGGAGCACAAAAAGGCCCAAAGGCCTCTCCCCCCAACGCATGTGTGGACTTCCCATCACCAGACCCCCTGACAGGTGGCCCTGCAGCTCCTGCCTACACCTCCTCCTACTGTTCTCCATCCCATGAGGCAGCCCATTCTGTCCCCAACCAAGTTCTAGGGGCTGGGAAGCTGTTTCTGACATCCAGGCAAGACCTGTCTCCTGGAAGATCCAACTACTAGTTTGCAGTTTGCTTTCTGCAGCAACTCTTGTATGTAACATTCCTTCATTCATCACAGAACTCCTCTTTTTCCTCCTTCTTTGGACTAAATATCCCAAACAGGACACAAACTTTAGATCCCTTACCATCCCGGTCACTCTTTATTCCCATGTCAACTTCTCTCTAAAAGGCAAGTGTTCCGAGTTAAGCACAGTATCGATAGGCAGGCTTTCCACTGCTCGGCTAAAATTGAAAATGTGTAATGCGAGCTACAAAGCCCTTTAGAATCTAACCTCTGCCCATCTCACCAGTCTCAGCTTTACCCTCTGCCATCCTGGACTTCCTTAAATTCCTAGAATGTACCAAGCTCCTTCTCTCCTCAGGGCCTTTGCACATGTTACTCCTACACCCATGTCCCCAGCCCTCCCCTCATACTCATTCTTCAGATCTAGGGCTACCTGCTGCGTCCTCAGAAGAGCCTTTCCTGACCTCTCTCCACCTGTCAAACCAGGGTGCCTGTTCTTGGCTCTCCTGGCACCCTTATTCTCCTTTGCAGCACTCAGCAAAATAATAAATATAGCATGTAATTCATTGTGTGATGTCTGTCTTCCCCATTAGATTGGAAGAAATGGACAAGCCTGTCCCAGATAGCACTGAATTCCCTGCACAGGACCACGTCTGGCACAAAGTAAGTGCTCAATAAATAATTGTAAGATTAATGAATAACATGTGACGGAATTATCCTTTTCCGTGATCTGGATCTATTCTACTTGTTAGTTCCCCCGCACCCCACCAGCATCCACAACACATTCATTTAAAAAACTGACCACCGTCAAGTAGCTTGGTTCTGAAGATACAAAGATTAGACAAGCCCTTGAAGAAGTCACAGACTAGTGGAAGGGACAAAAGTGTAAAATCACAAATCCAAACCTATATTTGTACTACAGAAGAGGTATGGACAAAGGGTTATTTGGGCACAAAACATGAAGTAAGACTACCATGGCCCACAGCGAGAGGAAGGGAGGCAAAGATACAGGAATGCTTCATGAGGTGGCATTTGAGCAGAGAAGAGCAGGGACACATCTGGATCTTCTAAAAATAAGCAAGTCCCTGAGTCTGCTCCCACACCTGCCTAATGAGGGGATTATGGCAGGTGACCTCTAGGGTCCATCCCGCCCTAACAGTCTACATGCCATGTCTTTGATATTAATAAACGTATTCAGTAGTTACTATACACCAGGGATTATGCTAAATACTTACATGAATGATGTCATCTATCCATAGGGTACTGGCATCATCCCATTTTAAGATGAGAACACGGAGGCAGAGAAGTGAGGTAATCTGCCCCAGGATCACTGAGGGATCAAGGCTTTGCCCAGACACTAGTTCTACGCCCTGGGTTCCTAACAACAATGCTACAACACCATCTAGTAAATGTATCCTGTATGGTTAGAAAATGTATCCTGTTTGGTTAGAAAACACCATGCATAGTTTGATCCCAATTTTGTTCTGCTTGTTTTCCAGAAGGATATATACCACAATGTTACCCAGAGTTATCTCTGAGTATGACAACCATGGGTGGGTTTTGTTTTTTTTTTTTAATCTACTTTCCAAATTTCCTACAATAAATTTGTATTTTTTTCTTTTCTTTTTTTTTTTTTTTTAGAAAAAACATTCTGCATAGCATTAGATAGAGTATAATTTAAGCTGTCAAGGTCTTTCCAAGTCCAGTATATGAGCTACTCAACCCAAATTCAGGCTACTAGCAAATGTGATCAGCATATACATAATTCTCATTCAAGACATAAACAAAAATGTAGGTGCAGACAAGGCCACTGCAGACAGTGATCATCACCTGATTAATATCCTTTTGACACAGTGGTTCAAGCAATCATAAAACCAGATAGCTTACATTTATTTATTCAACTCACTCCACAAAGTGTTACCAAGTGCTTTCTATGTGTTAGTTACTAGGCATGTACATGGCACAAGCACCCTACTGACCTCCCGATGTAGCAATTCTATTACCCAAAATGGAGCCAATACGACTTTTTAAAAAAATAATTGACATGTATTAAGTGCTCCTATGGGCCAGAAAACGTATGGAGTCTTTATGTATATTATCTCATTTAATCTTCATAATAGCCTTATATGAAGTAGAAATTATTGTTCTCATTTTATGGATAGGAAAAGTGAGGATCAGAGAGGTGAAGTAATTTCTTCAAGGTCACAGAGCTAGCATGTTGCAAGGTCAAATCCCAGGTCTGTCCCACTCCAAATTCCACGTTCCCAATTGGCTCTTTGGTACTGATACTTCCCCGCCCCCTCGGCATAGATGCAGCTACATCACCCAGCTGAAAAGTCCTTACAAGCCTCTAAATCCTGAAGTTGATTATCACTAAAAAAAATCTAGACAATAATCCAGACAGTGAGTATGAGCTGATGTAAGCTTATATGAACTCAAGGAGTTTCAGCGTCACCACATTGGTTGAAAGGAACTGAACCGAACTTCGGCAATTTTTCAATGGCATAAAGTGATGCTTGTTCGAGAACCGCCCCCCCGCCACACACACACACACACACACTTTCCATGGCACCAAACTGTAACCTTCCTGGTCATTAAGGCAACATGATTTTCCAACAGATTTCTGCCCTGCAGCCCTCCTCTTTCCTAGGAGCTAAGCCAACCATCCTAAACCAATTTTCAGCTCGGGCTTGGGTTAAATTTAAGGCATCTTTTTCTCACGTAATGAGGGGATTATATTGATGAGTTGTATTTTCTTTTCCCCCTTCACTGCACGTGGATGAAAATACACCCCAGTTTTGAAAACTCTTCAAAGAAATTTCTAGTCTCCAGTCCTCATTCCCGAAACAAACGACCCTTAGAGTCGAGGAAAGGGCGGCTGAAAGTTTAGAGATGCGCTTGGTAAGTGACAAGCTGGGCCTCTCGCGCGAGCGTCAGTTCCTAACTTCTCCGAGTGACAGTCTCAGATCCCTGCCTCCAATTAGCAGCCCGCGCCAGCTCCCGCCCGTCTACACCCGCTCCGCTCCCTCCAAGAACTTCTCCGCAGAATGGTGTCCCGGTCTCAGACACGTGTTGCTCAGCGACTCCAGGAGCTGCCCGATATCTGACTTTCCCCTCTTAACTCCGCAAGTAATTCGAACCCCGACCGAGAGGCAAGGCGGTAGGTCCCGGCGCGCCGCGGCCCCGGGTGCGAACGAATCCGAAACCGGGTCAGAACTCACCCGCCTTGACTGGGCTGGGCGGGGTCTGGAGGACGTCGTGGGGACGGCGGCCCGGGACTCGGGAACGTGGGGAAGCACTCCGTCGGCTGCTGCCATGCCGGCGGAGAGGCGAGTCGAGACCTCGCGAACCGGGGCCGCCACTCCGCTCGGACCCACGTGAGACGTGCGCGAGGACCCCGCGTAGCTGCCCCGCCGGGTCCTGCGCCCGCGCGCCTTCCGGGTCCCGAAGAGCCCGCGAACACACGGCCCCGCGCTACTAGAGACTGAAGCCGCGGCCCCGGGGCCCCAGGGCGAGGCGGCCGCCCCGTTTGGCGTCCCTCGTGGCTTGGCCTATGGCAGGGGGTGTCAAGTCATACTCAACCCCACAGTTCATGCCGTGCAGTTCTCTGAATTCCTTTGAGAAACAAGAAGAGACGTGCCCCATCGAATCAATGTTTCCTTCCTTTGCCGCCGGGTTACTGTTCCCTCAGCACCTTAGTTGCCCCGGGAGGTCCCTAAAAGGGCTTGGGGACTGGTCACGCCGCGGCGGGGGTGGAGGTGGGGGTAGTCCCTGCCCCTCGCCCACCCGCTGTCCAGCCCGGGCGCTTCTGTCCGGCCAGCAGAGGAGTAGCGTTTTTTACAGGCAGCGCCTTGGCCACCTGGCAGGGCTGCGTCGCCTAGCAACGGCGGGGTCCTTCCTGGCTCGGCGGCGCTCCGGGCCTGAGGGGACGCTGGGGGCCGGCGGCCGCGGTGCGGGAGGCGGCAACGGGACGGCGACGCGTGGTTGGCGCGCCCGGGGTCCGGCTTCTGCATCCGAGGAGAGATGAATACGGCCAAGGCCCGGGTGGGGCCCGCGGCCGACCGGCCTGCGCCACCCGAGGAGAAGGAGGGCGAGGCGGGCGGGAAGGAGCCGGGGGAGGACGCGGCCCCCGGGCCCAGCGCCGCGTTCCGCCTCCTGGTGACTCGGCGGGAACCGGCGGTGAAGCTGCAGTATGCGGTGAGCGGCCTGGAACCGCTGGTGTGGTCCGATGACCATCGCGTGTCGGTGTCCACGGCCCGCAGCATCGCTGTGCTGGAGCTCATCTGCGACGTGCACAACCCGGGCCAGGACCTGGTTATCCACCGCACCTCGGTGCCTGCGCCTCTCAACAGCTGCTTCCTCAAAGTAAGTCATCCCCGGGCCGCAGCCCTGGGGTCTCTTCCTGCTCCCCTCCCGCGGCCGCGTCACGGGTCCCCGGGGAATCCCGGCCCACGCCTAGTCCGGGGATTCCCCTCCTCGTCTCCAGCGCTTAGGGTCACGGTAGTTTAAAAAACAAACAAAAAACCGTTCAGCCGTTTACGCCCGATTTCCCGGGTCACCCATCCACTCCCGACACACGCACACGCACACGCACACATCTCGGGAGGTCCCTCTCGGAGCCAGGCTTCCCCTTTGCCCCAGCGTCTGGCCGGCTGCAGGCGCCGATTTCTTTCCCCGGTGCTGTCTGAGGCTCCACCCCCTGTTGACCCAACCCCAGACCTGCATCTACCGTGGCTCCTATTGTCTGAGGCTTGCTCCCCGAGGCCTTTGGCTGGCTTTGTTTACTGTGTTGTGCCCTCCCCTTGCGCCTCTTTTGCTTTGGAGGAGAAAAACTGGTTCTTTCCATTGTCTTAACTGTTTCAGTGACTTTATTATGAATGGTCCTTGCTTCTCATCGTGCGCAGATGCGTAAATACTGGATGTCGGGGTTAGTACTCCAGTTTTTCTTCAATAACTAGGAGGCTTTGGGATGTAGAACGAAAAATAAAGCCTCTGGAAAATAAGTGCAGTTCTTACACTTAAAGCCCGAGATCTCCGTGTAAATTTAGTGCTTTCGGCTTCATATTAACTAAGTTTGCCTTCAGAACTTTAGGGCTCCTGAAGTTTTATTGTTCTATCATCACCATTTGCAAGTTTTTTTTTTTTTTAAGTAAGAAGTCGTATTGTTCATTTTAGTGGTTTAAAAGTACTAAAACTTTTGCTGTTTCTTTTATAGATCTGTATGCATATATGTGACAATCAAAGTGTATATTCATTCTTTCAACACATTTTTGAATACCACTATGTATCAGCTAGGCACCAATCTAGGTTCTGGAAGTAAAGCATTGTACAAAACAAAGTCCCTGTCCTCATGGAGCTTACCTTCTTTTCGCAAGTCGTGAACAAGTAACAATGTAATAATGGGTAGTGATAAACGTTGTAAGGGTATGTATCTATATAAAGAGAACGTATTTTTGTGAACTTGAAGTTTTTTTTAAAAAACTCTTACCCTGCACAGCCATTTAAAGTAGGAATCACTAACTGGGTAGGGTGCAGGGAACCCACACCACTTTTTAGGATACTTAATCCAAGTTTGAAACTGATAATTTGATGTTGAATTGGATCATTGGTAAACCTGTATGACTAAGCCTTCTAAGATCTTGGACAAGATGTGAACAAATTGATTCAAGTATAACCAATCGGGTGGATAGATGTTCGTAATGCTGCCGAACTGAGAAACACTCAAGGAGGGAGGCAGAACAAAGGGGTTTTAAAAGGTGTATCCTCTGCTGAAAAGAAACTTACTGTTGCTAAGGATGTTCATATGCACATCAGCTAGAGAAAATCTTAAGTGTGTGTCTCAATATGGTAGAGATTTAATACTTTAGCAGAGAGAATTTAAAGAAAGTAAGGAATAGTGACGCGAGATGCTTTTATCAGGGAAAGTTATTTGGTGGTGAATCTGCAGCAGACCTTAAAAAAGGTAGGGTTTGGGTTGTAAGAAGTCCTCCGGAGGAAAGGGTCATCCAGATGGCAGGAATGAGGTGCCCATCTCACGCACATACGTGTAAATCATGAGCATAACTTGCTGCTGTTTGTGTAAATAATGATGGGTCAACAGTTGAGTTCAAGTAACTTTCCTAGAGAGTCAGAGGAGGTAAAGTGAGGCCAATTTGGGAATTTTGAAGGTCAGTCTGAGATGGTTGACTTCAATCTAGGAAGGCCTAAAGTGCTGTTACAGTATCATAGACGTGGACTGACCTGGTGTGGTTCAGGAATATGAATCTGGCTGGCCTAGAGGCAAGTAGATGATTGTTGGGGTCAGTGTAAAACAGCGGTTAAGGGATTGCACTTTGGCACCAGATAGCAAGATAGGCCTGTCTATAAAAGGAGGGTAATAAAACCTACCTTGTTTAGAATATTTGGAAGATTCAGTTAAATATATATTTATATACGTACATACATGTACATACATACACATGTGTAATTACTTAGCACAGTTCCTGGCACATTGTAAATGCTCAATTGAAAAAATAGTCATACAAGTATGAAGGAAGGAGTCTGGGTTAATGCTATGGCTGTGGATATGAAGTTATTTATAGTACTGTATTCTGATAAAAATTTGACTCTGTCGTTGGTTCCACACCTGAAAAATGAGTAACAGGAAATCTTTATATATCCCTCTGGTAATTGATTGCTTTCCTGAAATTAATTAGTGGCATCTTCCCCTTCTGCACTGTTCTTTGGTATGCACATCACAGAAACCACCAATCAATTAGCAGTCTTATTAGCCTAGCACTGCCTGGTGAATGAATGCTGAGTTGTCCTGCAATTCTAAAAGAGGCTTCTGTGGGATAAAACTGGAGTAATGGTAGGAATGTAAAGAAGTCTCTATCTGTACTTTGATTGCACGACCCGTTGACAGTCCCTGTGGATTTAAATCTACTTGGTGCTGTCCAGCTCGCTCTAACATGAAAGACGGACATTCTGCAACCTAGATTTCAGTATGTAGCACTGCTAGAAGGTAGATACTAAACCTCTTTGAAGCTTTTGTCTGATCGTTATTTAGATTATGAATTTTTGCAGGAAAATATGCAGTTAAATAATAGTTGACATATTATCTGCTATTTGCAAGTTAGTGTCCTGGGCACTGAGGTTACGTGATATAAAGGTGAATGATATAAATCTGAAAAGCAATAAAATAGTGACTTAAGAATAAGTTTGCAGGGGCTTCCCTGGTGGCGCAGTGGTTGAGAATCTGCCTGCCAATGCAGGGGACACGGGTTCGAGCCCTGGTCTGGGAAGATCCCACATGCCGCAGAGCAACTAGGCCCGTGAGCCACAACTACTGAGCCTGCGCGTCTGGAGCCTGTGCTCCGCAACAAGAGAGGCCGCGATAGTGAGAGGCCCGCGCACCGCGACGAAGAGTGGCCCCCACTTGCCGCAACTAGAGAAAGTCCTTGCACAGAAACGAAGACCCAACACAGCCATAAATAAATAAATAAATAAATTTTAAAAAAAGAATAAGTTGCGGACTTCCCTGGTGGTGCAGTGGTTAAGAATCCGCCTGCCAATGCAGGGGACACAGGTTCAAGCCCTGGTCCGGGAAGATCCCACATGCTGTGGAGCATCTGAGCCCATGCACCACAACTACTGAGCCTGTGCTCTAGAGCCCGCATGCCACAACTACTGAAGCCTGCATGCCCAGAGCCTGTGCTCCGCAACAAGAGAAGCCACCGCAATGACAAGCCCACACCCCACAACGAAGACCCAACGCAGCCAAAAATAAATTAATTAATTTAAAAAAAAAAAGAATAAGTTGCAATTTCTTTTCCCATTGGACTGCTGATTTAATGAATCATCTAGTTGTACACAGTTCCAAATTCTAATAATATGTGCATAACTAATTTGTATCAGTTGTTAAGAACGTTAGTAATATTAACTCCATCTACTACATTAAGTTAAATAACTATTTCCTGTCTTTGGAATTATATTCCTGCCCTCAAGAAGTTTTCTGTCTAATAGCTTCAAATGAGTTTTCATTTGTTAGGTGCTTACAAACTACGTAGCTATTAGTTGTAATAGTGGCCAACTAGGAACAGGATAGTGATAGTCAAATGATTGGCTGGGGGTCAGCCTCTGGGAGCTGGACTCTTAACTGGTATGCTCCTAGGGCATCTGAGTACTTGTTTTGATTTGTTAACTAGTTTTGTGATATGGAGAGTTGAGGGGAGGTGCAGTAGGCTAATTCAAACTACCTAACATATTAGAAATTACTGTACAAAAAACCCTAAGGATTTTCCCTACTGTCTGACATCCACACTGCTCTCCATTCCGTCAAGGATTCTTCCTGCAGTGAGTAGGACCAAGCTTGAGCTTCCTTTATTTCATTCTGTGCTGCTGTTTGGGGTTATACATTCTGTAAGTTTACTTTCAGTTCCATAGTAGCTTTTACTGTAATAGTAAATTGTCCTAGTCTGAGGATTATTGCTTAGTTTACAGGATTATGGGATTTGGTGAACAATTTTATATCTACCCTTCGTTTGGTGGACAACTTAATACCTACCTACCCTGCATTTTACACACTTTTATTAGGTCTCATTAACATTTACTTAATCCTCAGAGAGTATTAATAATTGTCATCATAGATAACATTTATTGAGTATTTATTAGTATGTGCTTTACATACATTGACTTAATTAACCTTCCAAACTCTATGAGAACATGTATTATTATACTCTTTATAGACGAGGAAATTAAAGCCAGAAGGTTTAAACAGTTTGCTCAGGGTCACAGAGCTAGTGTATGATAGAGCCAGGATTGGAATCCAGGCAGTCTGGCATCACAGGACAGATTTTTACTCAAATTTTATATACCCATCCAAAGCTCTGGGCTTTGATTAGCATTGTTTTATTAACAGGTTAGCCAGTGACACCTGTATTTAATTGGAATTTCCAGTCTGTATTTCTCCAGCATGTCTGTAGGTATAGCCCAGAGACTACCCTAAAATCAAGATACACTGCCCAAGGCACAATTTCCAGAGATGACAGCCCCCCGAAAGGTTCTATTGTTTAAAAAAAAAAAAAAGTTTGGACGTATGGACACCAAGGGGGGAAGGGTGGGGGTGGGATGAACTGGGAAGATTGGGACTGACATATATACACTAATATGTATAAAATAGGTAACTAATGAGAACCTTCTGTATAGCACAAGGAACTCTACTCGATGCTCTCTGGTGACCTAAATGGGAAGGAAATCCAAAAAAGAGAGGATATGTGTGTACGTATAGCTGATTCACTTCGCCGTACAGCAGAAATTAACACAACATTGTAAAGCAACTATACCCCAATTTTTTTAAAATGGTAAAAAAAAAAATAAGTAAATAAAAAATAAAAGTTTGGATAACTCTGGTTACATAAGTCTCTTCAGTAGCTCCCTGGCTGTAACTCTTGAAGGGGGAATAATGTATAATATATAGCATTTTCAAAACTTATTTGGTTATAGACCTCTTTTTCAAGGGGCAATTTAGGGGAGTGATGTTCTGTTTAACACACTTTAGGAAAAGTTAGTCTTCTAATTCATTTGTTGGACTTTACCTTTCATTTTATATGCTTATTTATTATGCAATTTAGCAGTTAACTATTTGTTGCATTATGGTTTTCTGACACATCTCTGGTTGTCCAAGCTTTATCGAGGAATGTAATGGTTCTGAGTTCATCTTCCAAGGTCTTTCTGTATTCTGGAGTGTAATTCCTCTGGGCTTGGGGGTTTAAAGTGAGTTTTGTTATATCCATGTATATTTAGGCTTGAGTTCCTTTTTAATCATGTTTAATCTACCCTTTCCCGTTTAAAGATCAGCCTCTATGTAAAAGAAGATTGACACTAAAAAGGAATCGAAAGATTCTGCTTTCTCTGTTATTCATTTCTCTAAAGACAGTGGTTCAAGTCCTTTTCTTCTTCCTGCTTCTGACATAACGGAAACCATATTTTAATTGACCTGTGTTCTTTTTTGGTTTTAGCCTTTCTGACTATTTTCTTATAGCTCTGGACCACTTTCTTTTGGTCATTTATCTCTCCTCTGTCTTTAATGTCCCTTTAAAATCTTTCTAAAGAGCTCACCATTGTACACCTAGACATTAAATAAATAGCACTGCTCATGTATGTTACAGACTTGGAGGAGGGAGAGATGAATGAAAGCTAGAATGATCTCAGAAGGCTTCATAGAGTTTGACCTGGTAGGAGGGATGGGATTCAGATAGGAGGAACGAGAGCATTCTACACAAGGGAGCCAGGGAAGGCAGAGTGGGATTGTTCAGGGAACGGCAAATTGTCTTAACGGCAGTGGACATTATTCTATAGAAACAGTGGACAGGGACTTCCCTGGTGGCGCAGTGGTTAAGAATCCGCCTGCCAGTGCAGGGGACACGAGTTTGAGCCCTGGTCCGGGAAGATCCCACATGCCACAGAGCAACTAAGCCCGTGCACCAAAACTACTGAGCCTGCGCTCTAGAGCCCGTGAGCCACAACTACTGAGCCCACGTGCCACAACTACAGAAGCCCATGGGCCTGGAGCCTGTACTCCACAACAAGAGAAGCCACCGCAGTGAGAAGCCTGTGCACTGCAATGAAGAATAGCCCCCGCTCACCGCAACTAGAGAAAGCCCGCACAGAGCAACGAAGACCCAATGCAGCCAAAAATAAATAAATAAAAATAAATTAATTAATTAAAAAAAAAAAAGAAAGAAACAGTGGACAGAACTGTTGGAGTTGGCTCTCAGCGTAATTTGTAAATGAAATTTTAGGTAGAAAACTTAAGAGCTGACATTTGTATTACAAAAATATTGTTAAAAATGCAAACATCTAATTGTATCAAAGATGTATATAGATAGATGTTTTTTCATGACTTTCTCCTTTATTGTTTTGTGACTAGTTCAGCAGAATGCTTAGCTGACTCTTTAGAATCAAGTACATCTCTGTCATTGCTACTGCATATGTCAATTCTGAGAACAATGTGGGAACGAGGCTATGAATAATGACAGTACTTATTCTGACCCTTAAAAAACAATTGCCATAAAAAAAAAAAAAAAAAAACAATTGCCATTTCCTGAGTGAATGCTCATTTAGTCTTAGACATGTGCTTGATCTTTTAAATGCATGTCATGCCAAAATTAACAGAACTGATATCAAATTACTGTTTTACATATTTATAATATGTAAACATGTAACTGATTTATATGAATCAGTTAATTCACCCTAAGCAATGTACATATAGTCCTCTTAGAGTGAAATATTTATCTGATAGTTTTTATATCTCTTATTTTCAGGTTGGCTCAAAAACGGAAGTTGCTGAGTGTAAGGAGAAATTTGCCACCTCTGAAGACCCCACAGTCAGTCAGACTTTCATGTTGGACAGGGTGTTCAACCCTGAGGGGAAGGCTTTGCCACCATTGAGAGGATTCAAGTACACTAGCTGGTCCCCCATGGGCTGTGATGCTAATGGCAGGTGCCTCCTGGCAGCACTGACCATGGACAATCGCCTGACCATCCAGGCTAACCTCAACAGACTGCAGTGGGTCCAGCTGGTCGATCTGACGGAGATTTATGGAGAACGTCTTTATGAGACCAGTTACAGGTTCTCTAAAAGTGAGGCCCCAGAAGGGAATCTCAGGGATTTTGCTGAGTTTCAGAGGAGACACAGCATGCAGACACCAGTCCGGATGGAGTGGTCAGGCATCTGTACCACTCAGCAGGTCAAGCATAACAACGAGTGCCGCGACGTGGGCAGCGTGCTCCTGGCCGTCCTCTTTGAAAACGGTAACATTGCTGTGTGGCAGTTTCAGCTACCATTTGTAGGAAAGGAATCTATCTCTTCATGCAACACGATTGAGTCAGGAATCAACTCTCCTAGTGTTTTGTTTTGGTGGGAATATGAGCACAATAATCGGAAAATGAGCGGCCTTATTGTGGGGAGTGCTTTTGGACCTGTAAAAATTCTTCCTGTCAATCTCAAAGCAGTTAAAGGCTATTTCACGTTAAGGCAGCCTGTCGTCTTGTGGAAAGAAATGGACCAGTTGCCAGTACAGAGCATCAAGTGTGTGCCGCTGTATCACCCTTACCAGAAGTGTAGTTGTAGCTTAGTGGTGGCCGCAAGAGGACCCTATGTGTTTTGGTGTCTTCTTCTGATCTCCAAAGCAGGTCTGAATGTTCACAATTCTCACGTCACAGGCCTGCACTCACTGCCGATTGTCTCCATGACTGCAGACAAGCAGAATGGGACGGTATATACTTGTTCCAGTGATGGGAAGGTGAGGCAGCTGATTCCCATTTTCACAGATGTTGCACTGAAGTTTGAACACCAGTTGATTAAACTCTCGGATGTGTTTGGCTCAGTGAGGACACACGGGATAGCCGTGAGCCCCTTTGGTGCGTACCTGGCCGTCATTACCACTGAGGGCATGGTCAATGGCCTCCATCCCGTTAACAAAAACTACCAGGTTCAGTTCGTTACTCTCAAAAGCTTTGAAGAGGCAGCTGCTCAGCTTCTGGAATCTTCAGTTCAAAATCTCTTTAAGCAGGTAGATCTAATAGACCTAGTACGTTGGAAGATTTTAAAAGATAAACATATCCCTCAGTTTTTACAAGAAGCTTTGGAAAAAAAGATTGAAAGCAGTGGGGCCACCTATTATTGGCGTTTCAAACTCTTCCTCCTGAGGATTTTATACCAGTCGATGCAGAAAACCGCTTCAGAAGCCTTATGCAGACCCATCCTTGAGGACTCAAAAATCTTACTGGTTGACTCACCTGGGACGGGCAGTGCTGAGGGTGAGCAGCCGGAAGAAGGCACTTCCTCCGAACAGACGAATAAGCAAGGCCTTCAGGAGAGGAGCAAAGAAGGTGGTCCGGAGGGCCCCACAGATGACTCACTCGCTCAGGCTGGAGACATTGGAGGCCGAGAGCCAATGGAAGAGAAACTCCTTGAAATCCAGGGGAAAATTGAAGCTGTGGAAATGCACTTGACCCGGGAGCACATGAAGCGAGTCTTAGGCGAAGTATACCTGCACACCTGGATCACAGAAAACACTAGCATCCCCACCCGGGGACTCTGTAACTTTTTAATGTCCGATGAAGAGTATGATGACAGAACCGCACGGGTAGGTGTTGATTAACAAAAGCACTGAAACTGAAAAGTCTGCTTTCTTTGTAAGAAAGAAGTGACCTAAACTTAATTCGTAAAGCTCAACTTCTGCTTTGACATTTTGTAGGTAATTGATTGGCATGAGGTGCGGGAGAATAAATAAGAAACAGATGAATGCAGAGGGCATATTCATATCACACAAAGAATATTTCAGTTCTTACTCTCACCGTGGCCTTGATTGATACGCAAGGTTTGGGAGATTTCCAGGCTGTGGATGAGCTCCAGAAGCAGACTGCGTTGTGATTGGGCAGACCCAGCAGGGGAAGTGCGGCACACCCTCCTTTCCCTTCCCGTTTGCAGAAGGTTTGGGGAGGACTGGCCGGGATTGTTTCCATTTGATAGTACTCGCGGGGGTCTTCTGATTTAGTCTAGAAGGGCATAGGAGGTAAACAAATGATTACTTATACATTGTTGTTTTGTTTTGTTTTGTTTTGTTACAAAAACTGGGTATCATCTTTATTTTGATGGTAGAACAATCTTACAGTATTATCCAAAATGTATTTCACAGAATTCAAGTTCCTTGACAGAACAGCAGGGTTCCAAGCTTGGGGAAATACTGCATGCTCTGTACTCCTCTTAAAGGTTCCCAGTGTACATCGTCCTTCTGAGGGTTCTGGGAATTCCTATAGGAAGGAAATCATTTAACTTTGTGTAGCTCAGTGTTATATAGACTTAGTAATCAGGAATCCTGAGCTAACAGCTTCTAAAATCCTGAAGAATTGGGTTTTAAGGAACATACTGTATACTAAAATATTCAGGACCACAGATGTCTGTGGTTCTTTTTACTCTGAAGATTGATATTTATTCTCACTGCCTAGAGTCTTATCTAAAATATTAATTGCAGGTAATAAATTCAGATATCTTCATGCCTCATGTTAAACCATTCGCGAATCACTTGTTGCATTTTCTTGTTGGAAAGGTGTGTGTGTGTGTGTGTGTGTGTGTGTACCCGTACACCCCTAAAATTATTTCTTAAGGATGTTTGCAACAATCTGATGTTGACTGAAAAACAATACACAACCTAAAAGTTCAGAGTTACATTTTATTCAGCAGACAAAACTGAGGACTTAAGCCTGGGACACAGCATCTCAGATAGCTCTGAGGGACTGCTCCCAAGGGGCAAGGGGGTGGAGCCAGGATATATTGGAGTTGTTGCAACAAAGACCAGGGTAGTTGGAGCATTAAAGGTTACTGTTAATTAAGGAAAACCAGATATCTGAAGTTAAGAAATTTAGCGCTTTTCTATGTATGGGAAGCTGCAAAGTCTGGGCTCACTGAAATCATTCCTTTGATGTGCACCTCAGCTACATGGGGCCAGTATCCCCATGTGCTTCTCATCCCGAGTCTCCTTGGTGCACCGTCGGGGGTGGCTGTAGTGGCTGACTGCTAGGGGCCGGGGGCGGGGGGGCGGGGGGGGTGCATCCTGCCTCCATCCTGAGTTCCCTCAGGGCTCACCGACGGGCAGCTGTAATGTGATGGCTCGATGGCTGCAACATCCTTTGTTTACTGATATGGCAGGCAGTGCTTTCATTCACACTCAAGTAGTTAAGATGTACTGTTCATGTAATGGACTTTTCATCTTTGAAAGTCAACTTTTAAGAATTGTTTCATTGTGGTCTAAATTGTGTGGAAGAGTTTTCTGGTATCACTGGTTCATAGGACCTAGCAGGGATGTTATAAGCGTAAAATATTAACAAAAACATTTTAGGGAATTTGTAATGGAAGCTGGTTGGCAGTGATTCAGAATAATTGTCCAGATGCTGCATGAGCATGGAAAGCTACATTTAGCATAGTTACTTGGTTCCAACAGAGCCAATTTAAAGAAGGGAAGATTATACTTCTGCCCATCTACAGCAACTGAGTTTTGATTGAAAACAATACATTTCATGTTTTAAAATCCTACTGCATAAAACAAATGTTTTTTGTTTTGGAGTTTACTAGTTAAAGGCTAAGGAGAACACTTACCTTGTAACTTGGAATTTATAACTTTCTTTATCCCCTGCTTTGAAGCTTGCTTGTGAAATCTGACAGTAAATCATTGGACAGTTTTCTTAATAAATGCATGTATTTTGAAAGACAGGGAATAAATTTTGTTTTCAACATCTAAAAAATAAAGTAAAATCCTACTGTGTGCATAAAAATGAATCTTTTCAAACCTAGTACATTGGTTGTCCCTGCTGTAAGGGACCATAAATTAGAATTTTCAAGGCCATAAAGGCCAAAAGTTAATGGGCTTTAAATTTGTAAATTATATGTAGAGTAGGTAAGACACCCTTTTGATCTATTAAGATACCATTCAGAACTTCAGTGAACTAATTTTAGTGAATCGCAGACTAAGAAGTTCTTACACAAGAGCTTAAGTGTCAATGGATTAAAACTATCTGCTAGTAAGACAAGGTGGTTCTTAAGGATTGGTGTATCCCATGCCTCCCAGTAATATAGCTGGTAAAGGTGTTTTTCCAACAAAATAATGAAGTAGATCAGTGTTTTTCAGACTTTCATTTTTGGAGTGATGCAATTCTAATAAACAAAGCAGAGAAACAAGCAAAGCTGAAGTAGGGCCAAGGCCTAGAGCCTGTCCCGTCCATCTCTCCCACTCCCACGGTGGGTCCCGCCATGCCTCTGCTGTGAGGTCAGTTGGTCTCCAATTGCAGGCTGACTAGATTGGTCATGGGTCTTTGGGCCATCAGAAGGGGAAATTATTATTTTTTAATCTTGATTATCTTTTTACTTTGTAAGCTTTTCTTAAATAGACATTTGTATAGTTCTACAGAGTTAGTGTTTCACATGATATTTTGCCTATAGAGATTATGTTTTTCTTTCTTAAAGTCAAAACATTGTAAGTGTAGCTGAATACTTTGTCTTCTAACAGAACTCTGAAGTCCTTGTTTCAGAAGCAACTAAAGGCAAGTAATAAGATTTGCGTTTTCAGAACAGTTTTTCCTTTAGTGGGTAAAGTTCACTCTGTCGTCACAGGGTGCCTGAATGAATTTATTTTATTGTACTCAGCCAGTTGACACAAGTTGAAGGTCCAGCTTTTTTACTTTTCAGAGAGCGTGATGGGCCTACGTGGAGATGCAGAGCTCCTGTCTTATGTAAGATACCGTGTAGTTTTCCATTTCTCCTTTGTGTCGGGAAGCCCTGCGCTCACCACAAAACACTGCTGACTGCTTTGTCTTACTAGGTGCTGATCGGACACATCTCAAAGAAGATGAACAAGCAAACTTTCCCTGAGCACTGTAGTTTGTGTAAAGAGATTTTGCCGTTCACAGATCGCAAACAGGCGGTCTGTTCCAATGGCCACATTTGGCTCCGGTAAGCGGCTTTTGCTCATTTTCCAGTTTTGTGTCACACAAACCACTGTAAAGTGTTTATCCAAAGTATATGTTGCCCATGCCACTAGGTTGGAGAAAAGCTGCTACTATAAAACCTGGTGTGGGCTTTGTACCATCCGTTTGACTCAAGCAAGACACCCTTTAATGATGGGTTTTTTTCTGCTTCTTGTATATAGGGGTTTATTTATTTTGGTAATATTATTTTGCTTTGAAGTAGCATTAAATTTTTAAAAATCAGTATGACAAAAGCAATACCTGCTGAAGTTTATAGACTATAAAGTGCTTCTGTACTCTGGTTTAACTCTAACAAAAGGTAGAGGTCTTCTCAGTCTCCCTCTAAGAGGGAACCTTGGCGTGTCCTCATCTTATGGCCCCACGGGCTGCATGTGACGCAGTTGATCACTCCCTCTTCCTCCTCCTTAAAGCGTTTTGTTATCACCTGGCCCTCTGGACACAGTGTCTCCTTGATGTCCGTCTTTGGACCTGTCTTTCTTCTGTCAGCACTCTCCCTGGGCTGTCGCCTATAATCTGTACACTGGTGACTTAAACATATTGCTTTAGTCTGAATTGCTCCCCTTCAGTCCAGACTTCATATCTAAGCACCTACTCAGTTGCTCTGTTTGGAAGTTATAAAGGCATTTCAAATTTGAATCCAGCCTTTTCTTGCTACCTCCACCTCTACATCCCTGGTCCAAGACACCATCATCTCTTGCCCAGATTATTATAGTTATCTCCCAGCCCATCTTCCGTGTCTTTCCTTGCCCCCTCCAGGCTGTTCTAAGTAGAGCTGAGGTTGTGATCCTATTACGACCTCATCAGCTCATGTCACCCCCTCTGCTCAAAACTCTCTAGTGGCTGCCCATTTCTGATGAGTAAAAGCTAAAATCCAGTCAGTGGTCAAGACTCCATGGCCTGGCCCCCATCCCTTCTCTGATCTCGTCTACATTTTCTCCGGCTTGCTGACTTCACTCGAGGTCCACTGGCCTCCTTGTTCCTCAGGTACACGCAGCACCCCTCCCACCCTGGACGTCTGCACTGGCTGTCCTCTCTGCCCGGAGTGCTCTTCCAGCAGGTGTCCACAGGGCTTCCTTCCCGGCCACACTGCCTAAAATCGTGACACCTGATGACATCCCTCTCCCCTCTCAGTATATAGTCTTCATCCCTCTTCCTTGCTTTATTTTCCTCCTTAGTAGTTATCACCACTTATATATATATAATTTTTTTTTAATGAAGAACCTTTTCTTTCTTTTTTATAAATTTATTTTATTTATTTTTGGCTGCGTTGGGTCTTCGTTACTATGCATAGGCTTTCTCTAGTTGCCGCGAGCGGGGGCTACTCTTCGTTGCGTGACGCGGGCTTCTTATTGCAGTGGCTTCTCTTGTTGCGGAGCATGGGCTGTAGGCGCGTGGGCTTCAGTAGTTGTGGCACGCGGGCTCTAGAGCACAGGCTCAGTAGTTGTGGTGCACAGGCTTAGTTGCTCCGCAGCATGTGGGATCTTCCCGGACCAGGGCTCGAACCCGTGTCCCCTGCATTGGCAGGCAGATTCTTAACCACTGCACCACCGGGGAAGTCCCACTTAATATATTTTTTTACTTTATGTTTTTCTCCTTTCTATGGAATAGAAAGTTCATGAAGAGAGGCAATTTGGTTGTTTTGTTCATGGCTATTTCTAGAACAATGCCTGGTGTGTGGTAGGCACTCAGTAGGTTTTTAAAGTTTATTTCCAATAGAAACAGGATTGTGCTACATATAACTACCATAACAACTTGCGTGTTCTCTTAGCAAGATGTTGTGGGTGTTTTCCACATCAGTACATAGATCCCGTTCTCAACAGCTGCAGAGTTTTCCACTGTGTGGATGGCTCCATTACTGCCTCTCTTACTGATGGATGTCTGGATTTCCCGGCCGTTGCTGTGTCCCTAGACTTCTTCTGATCTGACTGTTCCGCCTTATGTTTGGGGAGAAGAGGAAACAAGCTTGTAATAGCAGTGGCCTTGTAACAGTAGCCACTTGCGCCTGGCGCTGCCAGCGTGCCAGGCACGACTCTAAGCGGTACACGCATCCTGAGCCACACGAGGGGCACCGCCACTGTTCCCATTTTTACAGATGAGGAAACTGGGGCCTGGGGAAGTTTGAATTTGTCCAGAGGCACACAGGTGGTTAGCGGCAGAGCTGAGAACTTGGCCTTCTGGCTCCAGAGTTTCCATGTGTAACCATTATACATTGTTGTCTCTCAGATGGCTTCTTCCACAAAAATTATTTTCATTTTTGCTGATTGAAGTTAGTGCCAGAATACCTGGGTGTAATTTCTCCCGGTGAGAATGGGTGCTTGCTCCCACTCAGGTATAATCTTTCTTCCTGTACACCCAAGTCTTTACTCAAGGTAAACCTATTTGGAATTCCTTCCCCCAACCTCCCTTCCTCTTTGTATTTTTTACTGCTTAGTTGCTCATCCTAAACACTGTTATCCTGCAGAAAACCTTCCACGCGGAGCCCAAGTGCTCGCTCTGATATCCCATTGCTGCCCACCTTCCCTTATTTGCCTGGTCCTGGTAGATGCTCAGTGAATGGTCATTGGATGGAATTGAACCTCTGAGCTTTTGTTCATGGCCCTTCTTTTTTTGCACCATTAATTTTGTCTTCGATATCTTTCAGGTTTTCCCCCACTGTGCTGTCAGATTCTTAAAGACAGTGCTTATACCTAATCTTAAAAATCACTAACAAGAATAGTTTCCAGTATCATAATTGATTTTTTTTAACATATGAAAAATTCACAGTGCAATCAGGTGTAAGCAGACTACATTCTTTCTCAGTGCTGCAAACGTGGCAAAAAAAAGAAGCTGCAGTGACTGTCTGGATTAGAAGCTTTGTACCTCTTGGTTTAGCCTGACCGACACTTCCCCTTTACTAAGTGTGGGGTGAGGTAGGTCTGGCCTGTGCAGAGGGATACGTTGTCGCCATGCATTTGTGAACTGTTTTTGCCCTTTACTCAGTTAACTTGTGGTTTTAGAATAACTGTATGTGGTGAGTCACCTCCAACACTATGCTGCTTTCCACCCTTAGTAGAGCTGATGGTGCAACCTGTCTGCTTTCAGGTGCTTCTTGACCTACCAGTCCTGCCAGAGTTTGATATACAGGAGGTGTTTGCTCCATGACAGCATTGCCCGCCATCCAGCCCCGGAAGGTGAGTGCTTTCCCAGCTTGCGGGAGGGTGAGCTGGAGCACACTGGCACCGCGCCAGCGCCCCGAAGTCCTGCATCCCGCTTAGTCTCGCGCCACCAGGGGTGGCGAGTGGGCTCCTTGTGCTCTGTACGGTATTATCATGAGCCACAACTAATTAAAAGATGATCACTGGAATATGCACGTTAACATACCTGTTGCATTTTAGTATGTGAGTAAGTAGGGCTGCAGTTTACTGTTCTGTCACTGCAAGCAAATCATTTATTCAAAAAAGCTTGTTTTAGATGGCATGTATAGACTATACAGTATTTGAAGGAAAACTCTGCAACTGATAACGTATACAAAGACAGCATTGCTGAAACAGGGACGTGCACTTGCAGTCATCCTTCTAGTAGCCATGGTGGGATTCTTTTTCGGGTTGGTCAGTATTCTCTTTCCTGATAGCCCCGGTGACAAAGCCCACATTTATGACATAACTAGTTGGAAATAAGATCGTAGACGTGAGTCAGGAATTAGTGATGTAAACAGTCCCATGAATGTCAGTTTATGACCTGAGGTTCATTAACATCACACTAACCAAATGAGCTAACTAGACACCATTATACACCTGTGTACACTTTGGGGGTAATTTGTGGTCTCAAGTAAAACAAAATGTTCTGTGTAAAACTACACCCTTATTGATTTTTGCTCTAACCTGGCTGAAGCTCTCTAATTCTGAGAAGTTGGTGTGTTGGCAGCTTGTGTTCTGTATTAACTCTTTGTTATGGAAAATGCAATCATAAAAAGAGAGAAAAAGAGTATAAGAAACTCTGATGTACCCATCATTCAACTTCAAAAATTGCCAGCTCATGACCTTTTATGTTTCATCTGTAGTTCTCCCCCTCTTCCCTCCTCTTATTGGATTATTTTGAAGCAAATTTTGGGGGACTTTTAAACACTCATTGCAATTGAGAATTGGTATACTATTTAGACAGGAAATCAGGAAAAGATGGAAACAAAAAAAACACACCTGCCAGTTGACTTTGTGTTGAGCCACATACAGCTCTTGGGAAGAGTGTGAATCGCTGAGATCTGGAGAGTACTAACCAGTAGAGCACAGTATTTCACAGACCAGGGAAGTTTTTAAAAGGGGGAAAAAGTGTTGACACAGTGTTGCCATGTTTTTATTTTTCCAAGTAATGTATTTTTTAAAGTTACTGTTACTGTAATTTTATAAGAGTATTTTAACATTATCCATGTATGAAGGATATACTCTCAGAACAAAGTATAGTCCTTTCTTTAAACAGAATAAATTTAGTTTTATGAAACACTCATTCATTACCCTCATTTTCCTATTTCATCACACACTTAGCTTTGGGAACCACAGATTTAGTCCAGCCTCGTCTAGAATGTTGTAGTGAGGGGCTCTGTCCAGGGACACAGAGCTGGGACCAGAATGCCCATCCCTTAATACTGTGGTCCATCCAGGGCTCATCCCATTTGATTGCCTTTTCTGAAGTTTACGCTCAATACTGCTTGTCTTACTCTTGCAGATCCTGACTGGATTAAGAGGTTACTGCAAAGCCCCTGCCCTTTCTGTGATTCTCCTGTCTTCTGAATGTCCACGATGGGAAGATGGAAAGGGCACGTACTCTGCTGTGGAAAGGGCCGTCCAGCCCCAAGAGCTAGGACGTGCAAGAGGAGAGGCGCCCTTCATGACTGTACATAGGGCGTGGGGACGCACTGCTGAAGTGCGTTCTCTGTCTCCAGGGACTAAAGGATGTCTTTAAAGTGACTGAGTGCAGGGATTTTAAGTCCTTTTGAGATGAACGTTCTCCCCCAACTCCTTGCCAATGAGGAACACTTATTTTTCAAGTGTCTTGACTGAAGCAGTTTGAACAAAACGCATGCCCTGTCATTTCTCAGAACAGAATGGTCCCTTCTAGGGAGTATGGATAAGGGCCTTGCTGGGCCAAGTTAGGCTTTTTAATCCTGGCCTTGGTCTGGAACTGCCTTGTGGTTCCAGGGAGCCTTAGTTACCTGGTACGTGGTATGCAGTGTCCCAACAGGTATTAAAGTGGCTGAAGCAACCTGTGGGCCTGATATTTTGTTCTCAACAAATAGCTGCAGATCTGCATCCTGCCCGTTGTTCTTCATGCATATTGAAAACATTTTCTTAAAACTATATATTTGAAAGAGGTTGAAGCCAAGACTAAAGTTGGTTTTAATGTGTCAAAAGATCAGGTGACTCTTGTAAGTTAATAATTATGACTTATTTTTAATGATCTCTCCCATGTCATCAGTTTCTTGCTCTGACTCCTTCACAGGTATAAGGATGTCAAGTATTCCTGTTCACATGCGTTACAACCCTCTTCAGACTTACCTGTGACAACTTGGTGAGATATTTGTACATAGAGGAAAAGTAATATTTTCTCCTTTTAGTATTAAATTAAAACATTTAATATTTTTAATGTTGATATTTCCAGACGTATCATTTATATCCCGAGTCTGTCTAGAGACTTCCAGAAAGAGACAGGCAGCTCAGAAGTGTGGACCCTTGAGCTCTGGTGCTATCGTGTGTGTAGCTCAGTCGACCAGAGGCTGGGAATTCCATCTCTCTGCAAAGGTCCTCGATATTTATAATACAGGTATTTTCCTGTGGACTGTTAAGAAGAGATGTTAGACATTAATTGGTCTTAAAACCTAAAATTAAAAATAGACATTCTAGAACTACAGTGTTCTTGGATTTTTAAAATAAGTATCCTAGGGATTGGTGCTAATTAACAGGACTGTAATGCACTCACCTTGAAATGGTGCATATTTCTGGAAAGTTGGATGGGAAATACAGAATGTGAAATTTAAGTGATGTTAAATGCTATATATTTTGCCTTTATTCTAACACTTATTCTTGCTTTTATTTTTGTATCCTTAGTGAGAGACATTTTGTCCTCACTGAGAAACACTCGCTGTTTGGAGAGCGTGTAACAGAAACCCCGCTCCCGCCTGTAGCCTCCCTCCCCCTAGTGTCTTCCCTGCTCTGTCCGTAGGTATTGGAGACAAGAGCCCTTAAGAGGCACTTCCAGACAGTCTGCTTTGAAATGTCTTTTGTTTCCCATTCAAGTTTTCGTTTCTGTCTCCCGTGTTGAATTCTGTATTTCTGCTGCTGTTCAATTCTGCTGGCATTGTCTGCTTATCTTTCTCATTTTGGTGGTAATTTCAAGAGGAGCGTTTATCTGGACTTTAGGGTCCAGCATGTTCAAATGATTGTCAGGGAAGAGAACCAGGCAGCATTAAAATCAGGAAGAACACAACTCAGAAAGTTGTATAGTTGCGGTCGTGTGTGCCTAGAGCTGTTTCACTTTACAGTAAATATGACAGTAAAAATTGAGATCCTGTCAAGGAATTATTGCAGTTTTTATAATCATAGCATGCTTAGTTTCACTTAATTTTTTTTTTTTCCTAATCAGAGTTAGTAGTTGATTTGTTCTTATTGGGGAATTTTGTGCTGCTGCCATTTAAAACTTAACGTTAAGTTTTTATTTAAAGCAGTTATGTGTTTGGGGGGAAAATTTGACTCTTAGGAATAAACTAAAAAGGGTCACCTGAGTTATTTTGTATGTCTGGGTAGCAGTAAACATGGCAACTCTTTTACTAGAACGTGACTTCTCTCGGGGGGGGCTCTGCCCAATGGCATTCTTAAGGCTGAAATCCAGCCAGCACCTGCCTCAAATTTCTGCACACCAAGTTGGGAGCCCCCCGCCCCCTTCTCCCCACCCCTCCCCTCTTCTGTGGAGGTTACTCCATTGACCTGTGAGAACGAGAGGAGATTTGCAGTTAACGGCAGCATCACAAACACAGTGCACTTCTGAATGTCCTAAGGGTCAGCATACTTGGTGACAGAGTGCTGAGCAGTGAAGCCCTGGAAGAGCGGGAGGGACACCGGGAAATTGTCTCTCCTGGTTTACACTTACCATGCCCTCTATACCTTCTTGAAACTTACCTGATCTGTGTAGTGGATTTCAAGTTAATTTCAGCTGTCACTGCTCCTCGGCGTGGATGAGACGGCCGTGACGCCACTGCTTTGCATGAAGGTGCAGGAGCAAAGGTCCTGTGCAATTAGACCTTCTAAGCCACGACAGCGTTGCATTTGGGGAGTCTGATATCCACACCTGTGTCACACTTTCTCTGCTGAGGGTTAATCTGTTCCTATTATTCTAGATAAGAAATTGATAGTTTGTTAGGCTTGATATTCATTCTGAAATCCTCATATGTCCACTACCCAGACTTCAAGCCATCTCTGCCTACTATTGTATCTGCCAAAACTACCAATTATTTTTCAGTGTGAGGAGTTATTAGAACCACTGGCGAAGCTCATGGTCGAGGGTGACATTTTTCTGCTTCTCCCTTTAGGAAGTTTTTGAGAATGTTAATGTTGGGGCGTGTGGGCTAGACCTATTAGCAGCCTTCACCAGTTAATTAGGTTAAAAGAATGTCCGAGGGTAATAATTGAATATTAAAATATATTCTGTTGTAACTGTAATGGTGTCAGATAATATGCAGAAGAAATCAAGGCTCATTGGTCTTGTCTGGAGGAACGCAGAGCTGCTTTTTCAGAGCACCCGCTCTCCTGGCAGCACTGAACTGTGTCGGGGTTTGGTGAATTGCCGCGGCCCCTGGAATGAAAGCAGGAATTACTGTCACTGTCCGATTTCCACGGGTCCGTCCATCCTCTCTGCTCCTGACCTCCCTCTCCCTCGCTTTTCCTTCCAGGAGAGGTCCTCTCCGTTTCCTTCCCTTTAGTTCTCTCAGCTTTAGGACACCTTCTGAGCTACCAGGTTTGAAAGAAAAATAGGTTTGTGATAAAATTTCTAAAAACTAAATCACATAGCAGGTCTCCCTTCCTAGAAGAAACTATTAAACAGTAGTTTTTCTTTCTGAGGGTAATAGTGTTAGTTGTTAACAACTTGATAAACTGTATCTGGTTTTCTTCAAAACTCTGAATTACAATTTCCCTGTTGGAAAGTTCCCACACCTCCAGGCTGGACTTGGGGCAGAGTGGGCTGGACTTCAGCTCGCTGCCACCACCCGCTCTGCTCCCCCAGCCAGCTATTCCTGACAAGCCAAAAATTTCTGGCTATATTCAAAGTCAGCAGGCCTAAAGTTTTTAAGGGAAAGATAGGTTCTGCCCTTTTTTCTTTTTAGAGTTGGGACAGCACAAACAGCAAATAGCCGGACAAATAAAAGCATCTCTTTACGGCTAGCCCTGCACGGACTGTTGGGGTCTGCAGGCTTCCATGACTGAGTGTGAACAAACACATCCCTGTGCTCTCACGCTGCCCCCTGTGTGCGCGGGGCTCGGGCATCTAGCCTCTCCCCTCACCATCGTCGGATTGTAAAAATGCCTCTATAGCAGATCTAACTGAAGTGAAGTGGTTGCACTTTAGCTATTAGTGGACGTATCAGCTGGCAGTTTCCAGCAGAGTTTTAGACCATGTCTCAAGTCTCATAGGTATTAAGCTTTGAACTGCTCTTTCTGGATGCTAAAAGAAGTTTTTGGAGCTAGGATCTTCATGTGATAACCTGGTATCTGCAGTTCAAGCTGACGTTAGAGCGCGTGAGGTTTGACTGTCCTTATACTGAATTAAGTCAGCTTTGCAGACTTGCTTCTAATGATCACTCTCATCACAGCATCGCTATCCTGGTGTACAGCAGGGTTTTCAGAAGATGCAGACTTGTTTCCCTGGCACAGATACACATCAGTATCAGGACTGGCTGGCCGGCCTGAGTCTGGTAAATAGGGTGCAGCCTCCTATCTGCATGTATGGTTTGTTTTAAGATGGCTGTTTCTGAAAACTTGCTGTAGAAATCAGTAAATTTAACAGGGGAGAGACTGTTTATATAAAGAAGTCCTGTAAAGAAGTTAATCTTTTTGTTAAATACATATGTATGCCCCCAACCTCTTAATCAGATTAGGTGATTCAGCTTTTATCTTGCATTTTAACTTATAACTATACTCCGGGGGGGGAGACTTAATATACGATATGAGGTCCTAGACGGTGAGTTTATTTACCACAGTATTATATGGTTAACCAACATGGTGTTCATTCATTCATTCATTCATTCATTCATCCCAGGCTTGGGAGGAGCTGCAAAGGGGGAATGATGATACTTTCATACTGATGTGATAAAGCAAAGGTGCAGGCTGTCTAGTTGAAATATTGTAAATGGGTTGGTGGAATTGAATTTCAGAACTCTAAATCTTATAGTTATTTCTAAGGTAAAAACTTGCTTACCTCACTATTATGAAGTCCTGTTAGTTTCATAGAAAGGTCCTGTGAAATGGTCTCATTGGATGGTGTAAGAGGTGGTGGCTTTGAAGCATTTCATGTGTTATCAGTTTGACGCTTGGCTAACAGACTGGTGAGGTCTAGGGTGTTTTGTTTTGTTTTTGGTACTAATGCAATATTAAATGCAAAAGTGAATTATGTCTTTTTCAAGACTGACTCAGATTTGTACTTCAGTGTATGAAAAGAAAGTGAACATCAAACTTGTGTATACAGAAATAAGACTGTATAGAAAAATAAGTCTGTGTTGTGTAGAGTAGTATATATTTTGTTTATCCAATGCCTGTGCTATCTTTGTGCTTGGCTTCAAATTATGTGTTTGTTTACATATGACATTTTTTGAAATAAAAAGAACAGGCATCTAAAAACTTAAGGTTATAGAAAGGAGATGGTTTTTTAATGCTTACCATCTGATTAGGTGGTGTGTTTTAAACTTTTAGTGTGTAAATAAAAAAATTTTAAGAATAATAGCACATTTTGCTTGGAATACCCCCATCCAGAAGAATTGGCTGCTTCTCTGCATTATACGTATGTACATAGTGTTCATTATTAGATTGTAAGCTCCTCAAGGGCAGGAACTGTCTGTCTCATCTTGGTAGTTCCTGCAGCACCGAGTGTCAAGTGCCTTGCACAGAGTAGGTGCTGGTGATACAGAGAATGAGTGAGTAACTTCCTGCCACCTGTAAGACGAAGCATGGTTCACTTTTTCAGTGTGTTCAAAACTGCGAAGAACTAATGACCGGAAGAGGGCAGAATTCTTTCTTGGGTTTGAACTGGGTCTCCTGGGCTGAAGCAGACCATGCCGTATCCTTTGCACTAGTTATCTTCTTTCCCTGAAGATATACTGGTGTCCTGAGCTTTTATCTGATAGTAGGGCAGAGGTTTCTGGGAAAAGTTTGAAGTGGGAAAGATTATAGAGAAAATGAAGTGGAAATTATGGAGGGTGTTTGTCAAATGCAGTCCTGTGGGGCAATCTTATTTTAGTTATTACTAAAGAAAAGGGTAGCAGATTCTCTTTCTTTACCAGTTAGCTGGTTGGCCAATTTTCCAGTTAATGAAAGATCATTGGTTTTTTAGCTTTTTCCCATTTTGGATCCCCCGCAATTGCTCTTAGGATTCTGGTACTTAGAGTCTATTAAAGTTGCTGTGAATATCCAGTGCTGTACATAATGGCAGTTTTGTAAATGTGAAATAACCTCAATTATGTTGTGTTTTGTATGCAGAGCCACTAGTATTGTTATCTTGGCCACTTTTTTATTCAAAATAAATAATCAAATTACTTGTATATCGTGTGCATATTTTCACCTGGTTTGTAGCAAAGCTTAGAAACCTCTTTTGTCCTGACCAGCACCAGCAAAGGTAAGTAATGCGCAGGCACAAGCAGAGGAGAAGGGAAAGAATTGTGCAAGAAATGGCCATTAGCAAGGACCTCGAAAGCAATTCAGTATGCCTTCGGTGGTTTATTCCAGAACAAGTCTGAGGAACGTAAGGGGAAATAAAACAGCTTCAGTAGGCTATTAGACCACATATAGTTAACAATGTCAGTTAAATAGTATCTGGTGAGTACTTAAATGAAGTGCTCGTTGCCGGATTTCAGCAACAATAAACCTGTGATTCAGACAAATCCTCCTGCTGAGAGCAACCAGAAAAGCTAGACAAACACCAAACAGGATAAAGAAAATGAATAACACGCCTCAACATACAGTAATAAAACTGCTGAAGAATCAAAGAGAAAAAACTAAGCAAAGAAAAAAGACAAGTTACTTTTTTAAAAAAAGCAGTAATAACACTTAAAGACGACTTCTCAATGGAAATGGTGACAATGAGAAGGCAGTGAAAAGGTGCCTTCTCGGGGCTGAGAGAATAATTTCCAACCTCAGATTTTGAGCTTGGCAAAAAAAGTCCTTTAAGAATGAAAGACATTTTCAGACGAATAAGAATGGAAAATAATGCTTCACAACAGACCCACACCAAGGGAAATTCTAAAGGGTGGTGTCAGGTGGAACTCAAGGGCACTAAGAAGGGGAGGCAGGAGGGCAAAGCTGTGACTGTGTGAAACAGAACATCCTTAGGTTCTTAAATAAAACACATGCCTGCAAGTCAGGAGTGCTCAGTTCTGTAAGTCCTGGTCCTGTCTAGGAGCAAGTAAAACTAATCCATATTAGACACTGATAAGTAAAGTTTTCTCTATGGTAAACACTTGAAGAGCAAAGGGTCTTTTAATTAAGCTGAGGGGGAAAACTAGAACATTTTAAAAATAACTCAAAAGGCAAGAAAAAAAATAAACATAGACTAGGCTGGGAAAATGAAAAGCAAAAGGATAATGGACGTTTACACTGAAATAGAGCAGTAATTATATTAAATGTAAATAAACTATTAAAGCAAAGATTGTCAGACTGATTTTTTGAATTTTATTGGGTTATAGTTGATTTACAATGTTGTGTTAGTTTCAGGTGTACAGCAAAGTGATTCAGTTATACATGTACTATATTCATTCTTTTTCAGATTCTTTTCTCATAGGTTATCAGAATATTGAATAGAGTTCCCTGTGCTATACAGTAGGTCCTTGTTGGTTATCCATCTTATATATAGTGGTGTGTGTATGTTAATCCCAAGCTCCTGATTTATCCTTTCCCTGCCCCACGTTTCCCCTTTGGTAACCAGAAGTTTGTTTTCAATATCTGTCAGACTGATTTTTTTTAATGTTAAAAGTGATAAATATAAAATATAAGGATACAGAAAGTTTTAAAGAATGGAAAAGTATACCATGCAAGCACTAATCAAAAAGTAGTTGACATTCCATTGCATTGGAAGAATCAATATTGTCAAAATGACTACAATACCCAAGCCAATCTACAGATTCAGTGCAATCCCTATCAAATTACCAATGGCATTTTTCACAGAACTGGAACAAAAAAAAATTTTTCAACTTGCATGGAAACGCAAAAGACTCCGAATAGCCAAAGCAATCTTGAGAAAGAAAAACAGAGCTGGAGGAACAAGGCTCCCTGACTTCAGACTATACTACACAGCCACAGTTATCAAAAAAGTATGGTAGTGACACAAAAACAGAAATATAGATCAGTGGAACAGGATAGAAAACCCAGAAATAAACCCACACACCTATGGTCAATAATCTATGACAAAGGAGGCAAGAATATATAATGGAGAAAAGACAGTCTTTTCAATAAGTGGTGCTGGGAAAACTGGACAGCTACATGTAAAAGAATGAAATTAGAACATTCTCTGAAACCACACACAAAAATAAGCTCAAAATGGATTAAAGACCTAAATGTAAGACCAGATACTATAAAACTCCTAGAGGAAAAACATAGGCAGAACACAGCAATATCCTTTTGGATCTGTCTCCTAGAGTAATGGAAATAAAAACAAAAATAAATGGGGCCTAATTAAACTTAAAACCTTTTGCACAGCAAAGAAACCATAAACGAAACAAAAAAAACAACCTACAGAATGGGAGAAAATATTTGCAATGATGCAACCGACAAGGGATTAATCTCCAAAATATACAAAAGGTTCATACAGCTCAATATCAAAAAAAAAACAAAAAATAGGCAGAAGATCTAAATAGACATTTCTCCAAAGAAGACATACAGATGCCCAAAGGCCATGTGAAAAGATGCTCAACATCACTATTAGAAAATGCAAATCAAAACTACAATGATTTGTATCTATCACCTCACACCGGTCAGAATGGCCATCATCAAAAAGTCTACAAATAATAAATGCTGAAGAGTGTGTGGAGAAAAGGGAACCCTCCTACACTATTGGTGGGAATGTAAATTGGTGCAGGCTCTGTGGAGAACAATATGGAGATTCTTTTAAAGACTAAACACAGAGCTACCATATGATCCAGCAATCCCACTCCTGGGCATATAACTGGAGAAACCCATAATTTGAAAAGATATATGCACCCCAATGTTCATTGCAGCACTATTTACAATAACCAAGACATGGAAGCAACCTAAATGTCCATCAACAAATGAATGGGTAAAGAAGATGTGGTATATCTATACAATGGAATACCACTCAGCCATAAAAAAGAATGAAATAATGCCATTTGCAGCAACATGAATGGACCTAGATATTATCATACTAAGTGAAGTAAGTTAGAGAAAGACAAATATCATATCGCTTATATGTGCAATCTAAAAAAAAAGTACAAATGAACTTATATACAAAACAGAAATAGACCCATAGACATAGAAAACAAATTTATGGTTACTAAAGGGGAAACAGGGGGAGGGATAAATTCGGAGTTTAGAATTAACATATACACACTACTATATATAAAATAGATAACCAACAAGGACCTACCATACAGCACAGGGAAATATACTCAATATTTTGTAATAACCTATAAGGGAAAAGAATCTGAAAAAAACATATATATGTATGTATAACTGAATCACTTTGCTGTACACCTGAAACTAATACAACATTGTAAATCAACTACAATTAAAAAAAAAAAGTAGTTGCTATTCCATTTATGTCCCTAGCCTTCATGCTGTCATTGCCATATATTTTCCTTTTACATACATTATAAGCCCAACATATTTTGTTTTAAACAGTCACTTGTCTTAGCTCAGGCAGCCATAACAAAATACCACAGATTGAGTGGCTTAAACAACAAATTTATTTCTCATAGTTCTAGAGGCTGGGAAGTCCAAGATCAAGGTGCCAGCAAGGCCTCATTTTGAGACCTCTTCTCGTGGCTTGTAGGTGGCCACCATCTCACACACAGTTCACATGACCTCTTCCTTATGGGTGAGCAGGGAGAGAGAGCAAGATCCCTGGGGTCTCTTCTGATAAGGGCACTAATCTCTTGAGGGCCCCACCTTCATGGCCGCATCTAATCTTATTCGCCTTCCGAACGCCCCATCTTCAAATACCATCACACTGGGGGTTAGGGCTTCAACACAGGAATTTTGAGGGATGCAAGCCTTCAGTTCATAGCACTGGTGTTCCTATTCCTTCCTGTAGATCCACGTTCCCATTTGGTTTCATTCTAATGATGCTAAGACTTCCCTTAGCATTTACGATAGTACAGCTCTGCTGGGGACAAAGGTTCTTAGCTTTTGTTTATCTAATAAATGTATTTAACTATTATTTTAGAAAATGGTTTATATGCATTGATTCATTTTTCTTCTTTCTGCTCTCATCTCTGGAGAATATTTTCACAGGATATAGTGGAAATTATATACACATATTCTGCCCCCTCCCCCCCCCCCCACCCCAGCGCATTAAAAATCTAGTTCCATTGATTTCTGGTCTCCATTGTTTTATTTTCCCTTATGTGTACTGTCTTGTTTTTCCTCTGGCTGCTTTTAAGGTTAGTATTTATCCTCTCATCCCCTTCGCTTCCCTGAGTTTATCAGCCACTGCAGTAACCATTCTCCAGCAATCTGAGGACTGGCAGCTTAGCTTCCTGCCTTGAGATCTGTATCTCTGCCCGAGGCCTTCCTCCAGCACAAGGTGGCTGGCTCGGCCATGACCCACAGGTGTGGGGAAGCTAACGCCCCAGGGCCCACCCTCACTGGAGCCATAGGGAACTGGGGGTCAGCGTCGCAGTTCTCCTACCAGCGTTCTACAGTTTCCCAGGCCTCCCTCGTGTGATTGAGCCAGTTTCTCATATCAGTAACCCGCTGTTAACCCACCACTTTAAGGCTGCCCCCCTTCTCTGCCTCACTTTCCTCACTTCTTCACCTGTGCTTCTTTGGATCACCTCCTAAATAAACTACTTGCACCAAGGTCCTTAAATCATGGTCTGCTTTGCTGGGGGACTTAAAGGCAAATTGGTACTTTTTCCTAAAAGTAGCCCAGGAAGCAACCCCTCAAGATGGGATCCTGGAATCGGTTCACATGCCAATCAGCAATGGGCACCTCAGTGCTGCTGGAACGTCCTGGGAGCTCAAAGGGCCCTGAATGCAAAGCCAAGAAGATCTGGACTAAAATGAAGTTCCCAATCAGGATGCTGAGATCTGGGATGGGGTCTTGAAGATACTGAATCCCCAGATTCCCTGGAATCCCGTCAGCCAGCAGATTCATTCTCGCCCACTTGATAAAGGAGAGTAGCTCTGACTGCCTGGGGACCAGCCAAGACCTGGAGCCTCACGGGATGATATTTTCCCTCTTCAAGACCCACCCTCACTCCCTGCATTCCCTCCAGGTCAATGACTAGGGTGAATTTCAGCCTCACCCACGTGGGGAGGACACTGCGTACTCACCAAGGAGCTGCAGGACCTGCGGGCAGGAACCAGGGCATTTGGGGCCAGGAGGGAGAACAGAGGCTGGAGAGGGGAGAGTATTGGTGGGGAGCACTCTGTGTGGCTCAGACGAGGACCCCTGGAAACAGTCCTGTGTGGTGATGGACGGCTCATCGAAGCTTGGACCCTGAAGCTGCCCTCAGGGGACTGAGGACGAGACCTGCAGCGTGAGGATGAGAGGGGCGCATGAGACAGGCTGTGTGAGGCCAGAGAGCCCCCCAGCCGACCACATTTCCCAGGAGAGACCAGGGCCGCCCTCTGGCTAAAGCCGAGGTGTGGGCACTGAGTCAGTGAGAAGCCTGGTGGCAGCTGCCCCTAGGCCAGGTTGACAGTGAGAGCTGCTGCGCAGGAATTGGCCTTCCTAGGGTCAACGATGCTGGGATCCCGGCCCCCTAGTGGTTGCCCTGGGCTGGTAAAGAACAGGAAGCGGAATGACCACCACGGGCCGGCTAGAGCGGCCATCAGAGCCTTGGTGTGCAGGACCCTGTACCAGGCGGTTCCTATGGGTGAGAGACGGGCGGACAGTAAGGGTGTTGTTGGATTTTAACCAAAAATGGTCTTGAAAACCCAAGCTGTGGTCATTTCCCCAAAGCTGGAGTTTGTATTCGGGATGGTTTTACTTAGCGTTGGTTCTCTGACCTGTGGGGAAGGGCCCAGCAGAAGCCCTGAAACTGCTGTCACCAGCCTAGACCATAGGTCAGAAGCAACACTGTAACTTTGGCAGGATTATTAGGGTGAATGTCACCCTCAAAGACTTAAAGATTGGGGTGGCGGTGGTCTCCATCTCAACCCTGTCTGGTGCAAAGCCAGCTGGTCACAGCAAAGCCACCTTGTCACAGCAGATGACAGCGGGCTGCTCTAAACAGTCCCCTGCCAGATGTAACGTCTTCACTAGAACAGACCAGCATAGCTCTGGCGATTGATATGTTCCATATTGATGAGGCAGATGCATTATTTTCAGCGTCCATCGGAGAAGAGGATCGACAGTAGTTTGCGTTCACCTAGGAGAGACTGAAGTTCACATTCACTGTCTGGTCCCAGGTCTGCTCCCTCCTGTGGGGAAAGTGAACTTAACGTCACATCACAGAGGAAAGCTAAAAGGTGTGACTAATCAATACTAGATACTTGGTGGGGGGCAGCCGTAGGAAGTACTGATAAAAAATTATGAACAACAAAATGTCAGAGCAAGTCTAACCAAGGATTAGAAAAGAACAGAGTGTCAGCATGAACCTGATCAAAAATTATGAAAAACAGTACGTCAAAGTAAGCTCAGTGAAACCACTGACACAAACACCTGCTGTTTACTGAAACTAGGATGATGTGCAACTACTGTAGCTCTAGTTCCATAAATAGAGTTAAACACTACAACTTAGTACCCACTCGCTGGTTACCTACATGCATTAGGGCATTTTGATGTTCAATAACTAAATCAGCTAGTTATATGTTTATAAACTGGTGTCTTCTGCAATGAGAAGCCCGTGCACCACAACGAAGAGTGGCCCCCGCTCACCACAACTAGAGAAAGCCCACGCACGGCAACAAAGACCCAACGCAGCCAAAAATAAATACATAAAATAAATAATAATTTAAAAAAATAAATTAAATAAATTGGTGTCTTCCCTTGAGTCTTAATTTCTTCCCTCCTCCCTTGACACTCATCTGCTCTTCACAGTATAATCCGAAGACATTTGACTTTGATTCCACAAAACTTAACGCTGGTCTGTGACACAGATGGCAGCATCCTAACGACTTGGTAAACAAGAAGTGGCAACTCCTGGTATGTGGGCATCTGTGTGCCTGGAGGGAGTTGAGCATCCTGCCTGCGGGTCCTGCCCCACGAGGGAAGTTGTGCAGGTCCAGTGGGCTGGGGTGTGACGTTCCCTTTGAGGTAAAGAGGAAATCGCTGAGCCTTTACCTCCTCCCACCGAGAGACAAAGGTGCCTGCTGGGCCTCCTAGGACTGGCAGACGGCTCTGGCTCATTTACTGAGAAATTCAGGAGGCTGCAGAGCGGGGTCGACGGCAGGTCCAGGCTGCGGTGCAAGCTGCCCTGTCACTTGGCCAGCTGACCTGGAAGAGCCAGTCAAACTAGACATACCTGTGTAGATTATGGAGCCCAGTGGAGTTTCCAAAAAGCCCAGATGAGCTGCAGCACAGACGCCAGGGTCCTGAGCAGGGCCATGCCTCCACCACAGTCTGCTGGGCTCTGGGGAAGACTGAGTGCCTGACCTGTGGGACATCCAGTGACCAAATGACCAGAGCCATGCATCATACTCGGGGTACCATCAGATCCAGGACGAGACAGCCATTATCAACAACAGCCATCATATGGTACCGTGTGCCCAAGAGCTAGAATTGATGAGTTGGGACCCCAAGCACTGGCAGGATTTGTCCCCCCACCATCATTCCCTGTGATCCATTTGAAGAATTTTTGCTTCCCATCAGCACAAGGTCAGGCTTGGTGGAATTAGAGGTTCTGCATCCCTAGGATGTGGAATGCTTCCACCAAGGGACACAGTAAGTGTCCCACTGAACTGAAACTGTAATCACTGCCTGGTAATTTGGGGCCCCTCACACTGGTAGACCAGCAGGCAAAGGAGTAAATTATTATGCTAGTGGGGCTAATTGACCCTGATCTCACAGGAAGCTGGGGTTTCTAACATAATGCACAGTACAAGTGGGCAATAATACATACCAGTTTTGGCCTTGTGGATAGCTATGGCAGGTGAAGACAGGGCTGGTTCTACTAATCCTCTTTTAATCATTTTGAGTTTATTTTTGTGTATGGTGTTAGGGAGTGTTCTAATTTCATTCTTTTACATGTAGCTGTCCAGTTTTCCCAGCACCACTTATTGAAGAGACTGTCTTTTCTCCATTATATATTCTTGCCTCTTTTGTCATAGATTAGTTGACCATAGGTACATGGGTTTATCTCTGGACTTTCTATCCTGTTCCATTGATCTATATTTCTGTTTTTGTGCCAGTACCATACTGTTTTGATTACTGCAGCTTTGTAGTATAGTCTGAAGTCAGGGAGGCTGATTCCTCTAGCTCCATCTTTCCTTCTCAAGATTGCTTTGACTATTCAGGGTCTTCTGTGTACTAATCCTCTTTTGTAAGAATTGCTTTAAAGATTATGCTGAACACTACACTAAAACAGCCCCAGCGTGGATGTGATATGGGCAGCTGAAGGGGTAGACTGTAGCAGAAACTGTGGTTGCCTCTCACCATACCCCCTTGGCTCCCCTGAGTCCACTGTTAGATGCAGTAACAGGTTCCAGTACCTGACAGCTTCTCAACTTGAGCATTGGTGTCTGTTCTCTCCCCTGCCTGAGGGCTTCCTCTGGCACCCCAGGGACTTGCTTGGTTGCCAGATGGCAGTAGTGTTGGGGCGTCAACTCCCCTTGGGGCAACTCAAAAGCAATGGGGAATGAGAAATAAGGGATAAATATGCCAGTCTCTGGGAGGGATGATTTCGAGGAGTGTTCCACATAGCTTCCTGGAGGAACCCCAGTGGATGTACCCCAGTTACCCACAGCTGTACCCTGCCCATCAACTAGATTTTATTGGCTTTTCTCCCCTTCCTGTCTCACAGCCCCACACGTGCTTCCTGGGATCACCTCCCAATACCCAAGACCCTCCTTGTCTCAGGGTCTGCTTTGGTGGGAACCCAAAGAAGACAAAGCCAACCTTACTAACAAACATAGGTGCAAAAATCCTAAACAAAATATTATCACAATGAATTCATTATATATTTGATTAAATGTATTTAATATATAATAAAAATTATGCTACATCACAACCAAAGTGGTTTACTCTAGGAATGAACCTGGACAAACCAATCAATGCAATTCACCACAGCAAATGAATAAAAGAGAAAAATCATGTGATTAAGATGGAAAGATGGAAAAAGGAGATTGATAAAATCTAACAATAAGAGCAACCTAAATGGGAAAAGAATTTGAAAAAGAATAGATACATATATATGTATAACTAAATCATTTTGCTGTATACCTGAAACTATCACAACATTGTTAATCAACTATACTCCAATATAAAATAAAAAGTTTTTAAAAATTCAACAATAATGATTTTTTAAGATGACCGACTTTTAGCAATCTTGGAATAGGAGCAATTAACTTCCTAATTTAATAAAGTATATCTTTAAAAAACCTTATAACAAATCTTATACTTAATGGTAAAATATTGAAAACTTCTCTACTGAGATCAGGAATGATAAAAAAGCGACTTGCTATTAGCACTTCTATTCAACATTGTACTAAAGGTCTCAGACCACTGCAACAAGGCAAGAAAGAGAAAGGTATAAAGATTGGAAAAAATAGAAACCACATTCTCAGTCAATATGATTAGGTATGAAAAAAGTATAAAAGAACCCATTGATAAATTATCAGAATTAAGTGAGATTAGCAAGGTTTCTGGAGTCAAAGTGAATCCTCAAAAAGAAACTATAGAAATATGTATGGCAGTTTTGTTCATAATACTCCAAAGCCAGGAAACAACTCAAATGCCCATCAATAGGTAAATATATAAGCAAAATTTAGACTATCCACACAAAGGGATATTACTCAGCAATAAAAAGGAACAAATCAGTGATACACATGGGCCACTTACTGAATTTTTAATGCTCAACTCCAAACTCACCCTTTAGCGCCTGCTCTGCTATAATGGGCAGGACTCCTTCAGCACTTCTCATTTGCACGATGTTAAGCTTTGTCAATAGAGGGCACTGCAGGGACTATGCAGAAGGAAAGGGTTTCCCGGACCTGGTGGACTTCGTCTCTCCTTCCCTCCTTTCTTGTCCTCCTCCTCCTCCTCTTACTCTGCAGCTATGATCACGGCTATAGAGGAGGGCCATTGGTGTTCTGCCCCAGGCTTTGCTAAGTGTCTCCAACCCTGAGGGCAGCTGGCCTGTGGGTCCCAGCTTTGATCAGCCTGATCGGGCGACCAACTCGTCCCAGTTTGCCCAAGACTGGCCCGGTTTTAAAACTGAAAGTCCCGCAGTTCCTTCAGTCCCATGGAAACTGGGGCAGTGATTCACCCTATAAATCATGCTCCCCAGACATGATTAAATAGCTTTTGAAAGGAAGGGAGAAGCACAGAAGTCCTAGGTCCTCTCTCTGCAGTTAATGGGAAGGAGCCTGTCCGTGCCAGGACAGCAGCCAGACCACCAGCACGGCTAATGCCATACTTGGCTGTACGTCCATTTTCAGGTTCTTTCTCTCCCTTTCCCTACTTTCTCCTTAAAACAAGCAAAGGAAGTTGGGGTGAGATCACGGAAGCTTTGACAATGTCACGGGGAACTGTCCTCCAGCTGATTGTTTGACAAGAGACCATACCATCTGCCACCCGGGGCCCCTGCTCAGGATTCTCACGGGGGACACGTACCAGTGTTAGAAGTGTGGGGTGATCTTTCAAGACAGGTGCCTCCAAGAGTCTCCCGGGACACCCAGGGGAGGCCAGGTGTCAGGGGTGACTCCATCCAGCCCCAGGTCTGAGTCCCCAGTTCTCTGATTCCCTCAGCTCTGCCCTTCTTTGCATTTCAGCTTCATACTCAGGCTGGTAGCAAGATATGTGTGCCTGATAATGCGAAACTGTTTTCAGAGTGTGCCCACGCCTGGCTGCACCCGAGAAGGCGAGCATCTGTCGGGCAGCAGGAGGGAGGCTCATAGAACCTCCAGGCTGCACAAGCTCCCCAGGTGATGCTAATGCACTTGTTAACTCACCTGCAGCCTCTCATTGCTGCCGGTCCAGACGCACCACAGCTTCGCTCTACCAGGTGACCCTGATCTTTCCAAAGCCGGTAACCTTCCCACCCCCGCCGGCAGTCTGTACGAGCTCCCACTGCTTCACATTCAACATTAGGAGCTGCCAGTTAAACTACTGCCAGTCTGGGGGCGTGTAACCCTATCCCAGTACAGTATGCATATCCCTGGTTACTAAAAAGTTCGAGCTTTTTTCATGTATGTAGTTGGCTATTCATGTTTCCTTCTGTAAAATGCCTGCTTCATAGTTTTCAGTCACGTGTGTGTGCTGCTATTTAAGCCTCTCTCAAATGCATTCAGCTTTTAAATGAACACATAACATATCCAATTAAGTGTATGGCTTAAGATTTGAGCGTAACTACCACCCAGACTGATAGAGAACATTTACAACCCACAAAAGGTTCCTTGTGCCCCTCCTCATGCAATGGTCTGCTCAGAGGTGACAATTATTTCTGATTTCTATTAACAGTGATTTGTTTCATCTGTTCTTGAACTTCATCTAAATCGAATCATACATAGAGTCTTCTGGGTCTGGCTGTGAGACTCACCCATATTGGGGTATTTATCAGGAGTTTGTTTCATTGTCATGGAACATTTAATTATATGAATATGCCACGATTGATGAACACGTTGTTTCCAGTTTAGGGCTAATACAAACACAACTGCTTTTAACACGTTTGTGTACATATGCACGCATTTCTCTTGGCAATACTAGGAGAGGAATTGCCAGGTCGAGGGGCAGACACGTGTAGCATTAGTAGATAATTGCTTCACGGTTTTCCAAATGGTTAAAACCCAATGCTCCCTCCCACCAGCACTGCAGGAGAATTCCAGTTTCTCCAACTTCTCTCCAGCACTTGGTGATGTCTTGTTAAACGCTGGTGGTGGGTGTGCAGGCAGCTCTCACCGTGACCCTAATCTGCATTTCTCTGATTACTAACAAGGTTAAGCATTTTCTATCTACTGTAGTTAACTGGTCATTCATGTTTCCTTCTGTGAAATATCTGGTCATGTCTGTTTTCACTTTTCTAGTTGGTTGCTTGTATTTTGGTAATATTGAGGTGTTCTTTGCATATTCTGGACAGCAATCCTGTTTAATTAAACGTATTGCTGGGTTTCCCTGGTGGTGCAGTGGTTAAGAATCTGCCTGCCAATGCAGAGGACACGGGTTCGAGCCCTGGTCTGGGAAGATCCCACATGCCGCGGAGCAACTAAGCCCGTGAGCCACAACTACTGAGCCTGCGCGTGTAGAGCCTGTGCTCCACAACAAGAGAAGCCACGACAATGAGAAGCCCGAGTAGCCCCCGCTCGCCGCAACTAGAGAAAGCCTGCGCACAGAAACGAAGACCCAACACAGCCAAAAATAAATAAATAAATAAATAAATTTATTTTAAAAAGCCTATTGCTAGTCTTTCTTCCCGGCTCTATTTCTACCTGTAGGGACTCTGCGTTTTTCCTCCAGTCTCCATGCAGAGACCATTTCAGCTGAAGCCCTGGGCCACTAGGGGTCAGCAGATACTTCCCGGGCTGCTCTGGGGTCAGCTCTCCCCTATCTCTCCGGATTTGTATGTTCTTACCATTTTTGGTCTCTGTATATTTTTTATTTTTCTTGCCAGCTCAGTTATAATTTTAGAGGTTTTTTCATACTTCATTCAGAATCTGTAGGGGTTTGTTTTAAGAAGGGTCCCCAGGATATCTAATCTGCCACGTTGCCAGGGACGGATGTCTCCGGTTACTTTTGAATTTCCATGTTCTGACCACAAGGATCCTCCACAACAACCAGGCAGTGATCCTCGGAGCTCAGGTCCACAGACACAGATCAATAATAGGATGTTTGCTGTAAAAACAGCCCCCCAGGCCCCACCCTGAACTTGCTGAATCAGAATCTCCAGGGACGGAGCCCAGGATTTTCATTTTAGCAAGTGTTCCAGATGCTTTTCACATACTGAGAGAGTGCCTCGCCCAGAAGGCTGCTTGAATACAAAATTACATTCTTGAAAGTGGCTAAAATATCTACATGTAGAAGAATGAAGTTGGACCCCATCCTCACACCATACAGAAAAATGAACTCACAATGGACTATACACTTAAATGTGAGAGCTAAAACTAAGAAACTCTTAGAGGAGAAAATATAGGAGTAAATGTACGTACTTTGGATTAGGTAAAGTCTTCTTAGGTGTGACACCAAAACCACAAATGACAAAAGAAAAAAATAGATAAATTGGACTCCATCAAAATTTAAAACTTTTGCACTACAAACAATACCATCAAGAAAGTGAAAAGACAACCCACAGAATGGGAGACAATATTTGCAAATCATATGCCTGATAAGGACTTGTATCTAGGCTATATAAGAACTCATAGCTCAATAATAAAAAGATGAAAAACTCAATTTTCAAATGGGCAGGAGGCCTGAATAGACACTTCTCAAATGAAGACATACAAATGGCCAACAAGCACATGAAAAGATGCTCAACTTCATCAGCCACCAGGGAAATGCAAATTAAAACCACCATGAGATACCACTTCACACACACTGGGATGGCTATAAAGACAGATAATAACAAGTGTTGGCAAGAACAGAGAGAAATTGGAGCCTTCAGACACTGCTGATGGAGATGTAAAAAGGTGCAGAAAACAATCCAGCAGTTCTTCAAAAGGTTAAACACAGAGTTACCATACGACCCAGCAATTCCACTCCTGTGTATACACCTAAAGAAATTAAAACATGTGTCCACACAAAAACTTGTTCACAAATGTTCATAGCAGTTTTCCGTAACAGCTGAAGAGTAAAAACAACTCACAAATGCCCATCAGCTGATGAATGGATAAATAAAACATGGGACATCCCTACAATGGAATATTTTTCCTCAGTAAAAAGGAAAGAAGTACTGATACCCTACAACACGGATGGACCTGAAAATCTTATGCTAAGTGCAAGAAGACAGTCACAGAAGGCCACATATTGTATGATTCCAATTATATGCAATGACCAGAGCAGGCAAATCCAGAGAGACAGACAGTAGATTACTGGTTGCTAACAGCTAGACGTCGGGGGGATGGGGAGTGATGGCTAATGGGTACAGGGGTTCTTTAGAGGGTAACAAAATGTTCTAAAATTAGTAAGAATGGTCGCACGACTGTGTGAATACACTAAAAACCAGTTAAGTTATATACTTTAAATGGATGAATTCTACGATATGGGAATTATATCTCAATAAAGTTGATATGGCTAGAAAGTTTATATTCATGCACCTTCCTCCATCACACACGATGATCTCCAAGCTCTCGTGGCTTTGTAAAGAGCACATAAAGTTGTCACTGTGAATGACACCCTAATGCTGGTACATGTGTATTTCAACCTCCCCATAAATCCCAGGCAGCAGGTTCAACGCACAGCACCTCATACCTGGGCCTGTGAGCAGGTCCCTGTTTGTTCTTCCTCTCCGCCTGGAGATCACTGGAGGGTCTGCTGTTTCTGAGAGTAGCTCAGTTAGTGATCCGCTGGCTATTTACATGTAAATTACACGTCAGTGTTGTCATTCCAACCTCCACCAGGGATCAGGTGGAAAAGATTTGCAAAGACAACAAGAGCTTAACAGGAAAACCTGGACTTCACCACATGGGCATCACTAAAAACCAGCGGGATCACGTGGAAAAGATTTGCAAAGGCAACAAGAGCTTAACAGGAAAAACTGGACTTCACCACATGGGTATCACTAAAAACCAGCCTAGAGTTGACCAGAAGTGACGGCTGTGAGCAGAGCTCAGCCCTCTTGCCTTGGGGAAGGAATGACCAGATTGGTAGGTCAGTAGCTTATTTGATGGCCCTGGATTGCTGGTGAAAAAAAAAATCAGGAAACTGTTTTGCTAAGGAAAGGTGCCTTATGTGACAACATGGATGTACTTCGAGGACATTATGCTCAGTGAAATCAACCAGTTACAGAGGACAAACACTGCATGATTTCGCTTATAGGCAGGATCTGAAATAGTCAAACTCGGGTGTTCCATGGTGGTCAGGTGGTTAGGATTCTGGGCCTTCATTGCCGTGGCCTGGGTTCAATCCCTGGTAGGGGAACTGAGATATTGCGAGCTGCTCGGCGTGGCCAAAAAAAAAAAAAAAAAGTGAAATAGTCAAAACTCATAGAAGCAGAGAGAAGACTGGTGGTTGCCAGGGGCTGGTGGAGGTGGGGTGGGTTGCAGAGCTGCTGTTCCCTAGGTATAGAGTTTTAGTTATGTGAGATGAATAAATTCTGGAGAGCTGCTTACAGCAGTGAGCCTGGAGTTAATACTATACGGTACACTGAAAAATGTAAGAGGGTAGACCGCATGTTAAGTGTTCTTACTACAATTCTTTACAAAAGTAGGTAACAGGGCAGTATATACAATACAGTCTCATTGGTGTACTCATAACCACCTATCTATCCACCCGTCCGTTCATCCATCTGGCCATGCATTCATCCATCCATCCCTTCAAACTTTTAAATTTGGTTATCTCTAGTGAATGACAAATAAGGGAGGGTTTTATCGTGGCAAGGATGGGAGTTTTACTTCCCAAGCGATGGGTTTCAGAGGTACTGAGTTTTTTATAAGTAACATTTTAATAATAAAAACTATTTATAATTATATTTCAATTTTTTAATGGAAGCATATTCCATGATCAACTAATACGTCGCTTTTTCTCATGCCTCTGAACTCTCATGTGGCTCAGAAGTCAGCCCCCAGGCCACCTTCACCTGTCCTAGGGGGTCTCCTGTGAGTCCTGGCCACATTTAAATTCCCTGTCACCAGCTCCCCTAGCCCTGGGCACACCTCCAGACTAGTCCTAACCACACCCCTGTTCCCAGGAACCCTGTCTGACCCTCTAGGCAAAAAAGCGGAGCTGGCTGGGAGGGTGCGGGGATGTTTCATGGGACACAGGGTCAGGGATGGGTCTCAGGAACCATCAGAAATTAGGTGGTCTCTTTTTCTCTCTCATTTCTGTCATCTTCTTTGTAAAATATAAGCCTCATAAGGGTAGAGATTTTGTCCTTTTTTTCCTCTGTTACATCCCCAGTGCCCGGCACAGTAGGCAGTCAGTAAATACCTGTTGAATGAATGGGGCGGACACGTGTCTGCTTCTCTCTCGGTTCCTCCAGACAAACTTGCACTGCTCTCCTACGCACAGGCCAGACAGACCCCGACATCCTCTCCTTCCTCCAAGCCGCAAGAAGAGTGACCAGCTGCCCTCAGTTCTCTTTCCAAATTCCTGGGAGAGAGGAGCTGATTGGCCAGCTCAGAGTACAGGTGTAACCCTGGTCTCATCAGCAGCAGTCAGGTGCAGCTCCCACAGGAGAAACGCCTGTGCAGGCTGCAGAGTGGGGACAGGCAGACACCCCAAAGGAGCCTCTGTACCATCTGGATTTCCCACTGGTGGGGAGTAGGGAAGGGACGGGGCCGAACAAACACAGACGTGAGCCAGGGTGTCGGGTGGGAAAAGAGTTTGTGGTGACAACATGATGAAAGAGGCTGGAAATGAACGAGGGAGCTGCTTTAATGATGACAGCATCAGCGATTGTTCTCCTGCAAGTTACCTTAATCAGACCTCAGTGGTTAACTTCAAGCACAGCGGCTGATCTGGAAATTAACACATTTGCCCTCCAGCCACGGACTTTGCCTCTCCTGAGCCAGGAAGCCCCCAGCCAGGATCACTGCGGCTGGAACCGGATGCTAATACACTCCAGCCAGGCCTCCCAATTAGGCCGCGACCTGGAGCTGAGGGTTCCAATTAGAAGAGCCTAATTTGTCCCGGCAGCCTGCGACCCCGGAGCGGGGAAGCTTTGCTATGCAAAGCAGCGGGAGGGGCTGTGCGTCGCGGGGGTGAGATGAATACCATTTGCTCGTCGTTTCCGGGGGAGCTATCTACACGAGCGGGAGCGTGTTGGGCCAACCCGGCGGCGCGGCAGGGCCACCGCACTCCCGAAGGGCGCGCCCGGGACCGCGCGCCGGAGCGCATCTCAATGAAGCCCGCGCTGTCCCCGCGTCCAGGGCGGCGCGGAGCCCAACCAAGGCCCCGCCGCGGGGCATCCAGGATGCCAGGGGCTTCGGGACGCCGGGACGCGGCGGGGACGAGCTCCTCCAGGGTAAAGGCAGGGCCCTTGGCAACCCCGACGGCGACGGAGGGAGAAGCAGGTGCCGCGCCGGTCATCACGTGGAGTTCTGGGACCAGCGAGTGACTCAGGTCCCGACCCCTGTTGCCACTTACCACGCACAGCCTTTCACAAGTTATTTGACTCCTCTGAGCCCCCGTTTCCTCATCTAGGGATTAAGAACAGCACTGACCTCAAGGGGAGCTGTGAGAATGTGATTGAGAAGGGCTGCATTTATTGAGCATGTACTATGTGCCCTATTTTCAGCCTTGGTGTATGTATTCATCACTTCATCCCACAATATGAGCTTAGTATTGCCTAGGAGGCAGTGACTACTTGTTCTCATTTTACAAGGATCCAGAGGGGTGAAGCAACTTGCCCAAGGTCACACAGCAGCATGGGGACCTACACTCTTGGCGGGGACATCACCTGCCTCACAGAGGGGGCACAGAGCTGGCACAGCTGCTCTAACGGGGTGGGGCAGGTGGAGGGAGAGGAGGGGTAAAGGTGTGGGCAGTCCAGAGAGGAGGTCGTCCACAAGGTAAGCCTTGCTACGTGAACTAAGTAAATGAGTGTTTGATGATGTCCTTGGCTAAAGATCTACATCCAAATGGTATTTCACTGAGTAAAGTGAGACCACATTCTCTGGTAGCCGGAATGACACGCAGAGGGGTAGGCAGGCCTGTGTTGGCCACCTCCCCGCTTTTGTCTCCTGCAATCAGGGGGTGCCGGGTACAAGTGGGCAGAGTTTCATCACAGCAACCTGGCCCTGTGGTCTGTACCTGGGACTTCTCCCGGGGCCTCCCAGGGCCTGAGGAGGCTTAATGGGCAGGAGCCCGTTGTCAGGGGACTTTCAGGGTAGTTGCTGTTTTCCCTGTAGGGGCTGGGGGGAAGTGGGGCCTGGGCACGGGAGGCCCTGATGGAGTTTCAGGAGGTGGCACCCGGTGCCTGAGCAGGGTGAGGAGAGAGAGAGTCGGGGGCTGAGCCACGAGGCAGGGGGAGGTGCAGAGGCCGGGACGCTGCCTCCGGAGAGAGGGCCCAGCCCCGGGGGGTGCGAGGGCAGGCCCAGGGCTCAGGCTGAGGGGGCGGGGCAGAGGCGGGAGGGCAGGCCCGGGGCTCAGGCTGAGGGGGCGGGGCAGAGGCAGGAGGGCAGGCCCGGGGCTCAGGCTGAGGGGGCGGGGCAGAGGCAGGAGGGCAGGCCCGGGGCTCAGGCTGAGGGGGCGGGGCAGAGGCAGGAGGGCAGGCCCGGAGGCCTGGCTCCAAGGACCCCAGCTGCCGGCTGGCACGTCACTGGCTACTGTGGCCAGCGCCAGGGTCAGATCTTTGCTGGAGGGACTCTGGGCTGCTCCAGGCTGAAAGGGGCTTTAGCCATTAGGCCTGGAGTCCCCGAGCTGCCCAGAGCCCAGAGGCTGGAGTCTTGGGCCCAGGCTGGCCTGGCCTGCTGAGGCCCGCAGGCAGAGAGCACCAGAGCACTGGGTTCGGGTGTGGCATGGGTCCGGGTGACCTCAGGCAAGTCACTCACCCTCTGCGGCTTTAGTGTTCTCTTCTGTCGATGGAGGGGATCACCCAAGTATCTTTCTAATGAGGTAAAAAAAATAACTGGGTGGGGGGAGGGGGCTCATGAAAGAGGATCAAGAGCTCTGTCAGCCTAAGATGTCACTCTCCGGTCCCTCCAGGGTCTCCTCCTGCTGCTGTGGGCTCTGGGGGACCCAGAGGGGCTATTTCAGTGGGAGGTGAAGGCAGGCCTTCCGAGGGGCTCCAGCAAGTCTCAAGAAACAGCCAAGTGTGTCTAGAGCTGCCCTGACATGGCAACCACTCACCACATGTGGCCATTTACATTTTTTTCTTTTATATAAACTTATTTATTTATTTTTGGCTGTGTTGGGTCTTCGTTGCGGTGCGCGGGCTTCTCATTGCGGTGGCTTCTCTTGTTGCGGAGCACAGGCTCTAGGCGTGCGGGCTTCAGTAGTTGTGGCATGTGGGCTCAGTAGTTTTGGCTCGCGGACTCTAGAGCGCGGGCTCAGTAGTTGTGGCGCACGGGCTTAGTTGCTCCGCGGCATGTGGGATCTTCCCAGACCAGGGCTTGAACCCATGTCCCCTGCATTGGCAGGCGGATTCTTAACAACTGCGCCACCAGGGAAGTACCTACATTTTTTTTTTTTAAAGCAAATTTATTTTTCCCACAGATCAATTTCAATTACCAGGGAAATATTTAATTTAAATTTTTTTTTTTTTTGGCCTCACCGCTTGGCATGTGGGATCTTAGTTCCCCAGGCAGGGATTGAACCCAGGCCCCCTACATTGGAAGCATGGAGTCTTAACCATTGGACCACCAGGGAAGTCCCCATTTACATCTAAATTAGTGAAAATTAAGGACAATTTTTGTTTTTGGACAATTTTAAAAACATCTTCTCAGTCGCAGTGGCCATGTTCCCCGTGCTCAGCAGCCACCTGCAGCTCGTGCCGTGCTGGACGGTCAGAGAGCATGACCCTCATTCCAGAGAGTTCTACCGGACAGGCTGCTCTAGAGACAGCGGCTTTGGTAAAACTACATTTGCTGAGAGCACAGCCTGTGCCAGGCTCTGTGCTGAGCGCTTTACCAGCATCGTCCCATTTAGTCCCAAAGCCACCCCGTGAGGCAGGGACTGTCATTACCCCATTTTAGGTGTGAGAAACGAGGGGCTCCGAGGATGGGTGACAATCCCAGGGTGCGCAGCACATTGATGCTGGAGGCCACACCGCATCCCGGGTCTGACCGGGTCCGCGGCGCTCTACTTGACTGATTTCCTGCACTTTGCCTGTCCTGTGCTCCCAGACCCCCAAACGAGGCGACCTTCCTGCCACCCCACCTTCAGGACACACGAGACTGCACTCAGCACTCTTTATTGGCTTGGCTGAGTTTCCAGAAGGTCGGGGGAGAAGGAGTAACTTTGTTTCCCTGGGGGACGCTGCTTGCTCTTAACTCATCAGGGAACTTTCTTGGGCAGGGGATTAATGATCCCACTCTCTATGTATTCAAAGACCGTGTACGGGTCCTGGTCCCCGTTGAGGGTGATGGCCCGCCCATAGAACTCCTCCAGCTCAGCGGAATTCCTGTAGAACAGGTCCGTTCTGAGCTTGATCTGCTCTTCGGAATCCTTTGGGCTCTGCAGGAGACGGGCCTGGATTTCCATGGTCGGAGGTGGCTTGTACATGAGGTGGTACCTGCGAGAGGAGGGGAAGCAGGTGACCCCTGGTCCAGCTCAGAGGACAGGGGAGAGAGGGGCCCTCTGTCCTACTGCCAAGCAAGCCGGTCACCGTCAGCACCGCCTCCAAACATTTACTCTGCACTAGCTGTGTGCACACCCTTAGCTGGGCCCGGGAGCCGCAGAGAGACCCAAAGCATAGGCCCTGCCCAGGAGAGAAGAATGCAGATCAATAATAGGACAGAATATAGTAATATACCGAGGGCCAAATCCCTTTCTTTCTGTCATTCCCTTCCTTTCTTCTTTCTTCTCTTCTTCCTTCCAAACAGTATTTATCAGCTGCTATGTATGCCCGGCACACATTTGCTATTGACAACGCAGTGGCAGGCAAGGCAGTTGCCTCTGGCTTTATGGAGCTCACAGTCTGATGGGGGATGGGACATTATAACACCAAGTGTGAGCAGAGATGACAGGAAGTGCCACCGTCACTGTTGGAGAGACCCCAGGGGCATGGCAGCGTGAAGGTCATTGTACTTGACACAGGTCAGAGAAAAGATGTCCCCCAGCAGCAAGGCGACAGATCAGACCTATAGTTTAGGAAAATCCTGGTATTTCCTTCGTGCCCCTCTTCAATCCCTATTGAGAAACGTGGTCTGGTGACCAAGAAACAGGGTCTTGATTACTGGGAAGATGGGAGCTTCTACCTCTTTGCAATCGCAGAAACTATAAATTGTATTTCAACACCAACACAGTGATTGTACGTGGTCAGATGCAGAATAAACCTCAGGATTTACCCCCGTAGATGTGGGAGGGCTCAGAGGTGAACTGGTTCCCGAGGGGACGCGTCTGTACAGCAACCACGTCTGGGACGTACTGTGGTGACAGCAGAGGCCTGGAGCGCCATTTCACACGCTGGGGTCAGAGCCGAGCCCAGGACAGAGCCGGCAAACATTTCAACAACGGCTGTAGAGCCCCGGACATTAATTTTCTTGCTGCTCTTCCAGGAAAAGAGCGCCGACAGAAAGCGCAGAGGAGCTAGCTGGGGGAACCCCCTTTCTAGAGTCTTCTGTCAGTCGTCACTGGCGTCATCCCTGGAGCAGCCCCGCCCTGGCATCGGTCAGCTACATGGAGAGAGGGGGTCCCTGGTGGGGCGTGGCCCCTGGAGCCCTCAGAGGGCCGCCCACTGGGAGCCTGGCACAAACCTTTCTCCTGTGACAGGGTCGGTTCTTCTCAGGGTCAGCCGCTCAATGATGGAATCGAATGGCACATTCAGGAAAAACACCCTACGAGGAAGATCAAGCACCACGGTCAGCCGGAGGGAACCGCAGGCTGGACTCGTCCGAGACCAGGGTGGGCATCAGCCCCCGAGAGCGGCTGGAGCCTCGGTGGCCATCACTCAGGGCTCGGGGTATCAGGCTCTGGACGGCCACCAGGGAAAGATGCAGGCGGGGCCTCCCTGCCGTGGAAGCTCTCCGCACCCTGATTCAGGGACGGCGCCCAGCGCCCATCACTCCCGGGGGTGGGGGGGGGCATCACTCAGGTGAGCTTCGGGGAGCAGACGCCCCATCCTTGTGGCAGGACAGCGTGTTCTCTGGAGTCACACAGACTTGGGTTAGAACCTCACCTCCACCATGGACCTGCTGGGTGACCTTGGGCCACTAACACAGCCTCTCTCAGACTCAGTTTCCTCACCAGCAAAATGGGTCCAGTGATAGTTGCTGGTGTTGAAGATGTAAGGAAATGAAGCATGTGGCAAGCTTAGTGCAGGGCTTATGCGTCCTGGGTGCTCAGACACGGCAGCCAGTGTAGTGATTGAATCACATTTCTTACTGGAGTCCCTTCCCGAGGGTCCGGGCTCCCTGGCTGCCTGCGTCCCCCTTAGAGAGGCAGGGCTGCTGGCCTCAGCTTCCTCACTTTCTCTTTCACAGAGGAGTCCTGGACCCAAGGGAGCAGGACCCTCGAAATCAATAGTCCCAGCAGAAAAGACACAGCCCTCGCTTCTGATAACTCAGGACTCCGCCTGGGCCTGCCTGAGAATCCATCTCCTGAACCCCTAGTTCAAATGGTCTAATCCCCTCCCTCTTTGGCGGTGGAAGTCTTTCTTTCTTTTTCCTTTTTTAATTTTTATTGGAGTAGAGTTGATTTACAGTGTTGTGTTACTTTCTGCTGTACAGCAAAGTCAATCAGTTATACATATATCTATTCTTTTTAGATTCTTTTCCCATATAGGTCATTACAGAGTATTGAGAAGAGTTCCCTGTGCTATGCAGTAGGTCCTTATTAGTTATTTATTTTATATAGAGTAGTGTGTATATGTCAATCTCAAACTTCCAATTTGTGCCTCCCCTCCTTTCCCTGCTGTTAACCATAAGTTTGTTTCCTACATCTGTAAATCTATTTCTGTTTTGTAAATAAGTTCATTTGTACCATTTTTTTCAGATTCCACATACAAGAGATACAATATGATATCTGTCCTTGGGAAGCCTTTCTTTATATAAAACCTGAGGAGAGAGGTTCTCAATCAGGGCTGATTTTGCCCAGAGAAGCTATTTGGCAACATGTTTGTGGCTGTCACAAGGGGGGGGGGGGCGGGGGGGGAGTGCTACTGGCATCTAGTGGGTGGAGGCCAGGGGTACTGCTCAGCACCTCACTCTGTGTAGGACAGGCTCTCCCACAAAGCGTTACCGCCCCGTGTCAGTCGGGAGGCAAATGGAACCGGTGGGAGGTGCCACCGCTCTGGCTGGGGTCCGGCTGGGGGAAGCGGGTCGGGGTGAAGGACCAAGTGTTCTGGCTCTTCCCCACAGATCTAATCCAGGGCCTGTCTTCTGGCGTCAAACCATCTCAGTTTGTTTTTTAAAAAAATAAGTTCTGGAATATTCTATGGCTCCCTTACTGTTTATTCATTACTTTAATTAATTCATGCCTGTGTTTATTGAGTGTCTGCTGTGTGCCGGGCTCTGCAGTGAGGCCCTGTGTTTACCAGCCCATCGTATGGGACTGAGACAGGACATTTAACAGAATTGTCATCTCGGACGTCAGCGTCCCGTGACTGAGGCACCTTCCACTGGGGACAACATCCAGGACAGCAGTAGCGGCGACAGCCTCACTGCAACCAACACCTTGTTCATGTCACTTCCGAGTAAGAAATTCAGGCGAAAAGCACCTCTAAGTGTAAGAAAAACGTACTCAGCGATTTCCCGCCTTCACAATTGGGTGGGAGTCTTTTTAGAATGGATCCTTTGTCTCCTCCTAAGTTAGTGAACAAGAAGCCTTCACCGGCATCCCAGGAATTCACCAGATGTGTTGATCAGGCCGCCAAGAGGCCAAGCTTTAGTGGGTCCAGTGGCACATTGGTCCCCATGGGCCCTGGACCAGCCTCTTGGGCCCAGGTGCCACCCCTAGGGCCAGAGCAATGACCAGCCCCCAGCCAGTGTCCTGACACCCGGGAAGCACTCAGGAAAGGAAGGAATAAATGAATAAGTGGTACACCATTCTAGTGCTCTATTTATGTACTCTCTCTGCCTCCTGCCTGACTTTCCTCCATCCCAGCCAAAAAACTCAACCAACTGGTAGAGTTGAGAATGATGCTAAATTCCAGGGTTGGAAGGGATCAACGTTTCCCTAATTCCCAGGGACCAGGTACATCAGAATCCCCTTGGGAGACTGTGACCCTGCTGGATGCCAACACCCTGGCCCAGAAATGCTGATTCAGCAGACATTGGAGGGCGTCCAGTATTCCCCGCTCCCCACCACCCAGTGCCTGGAATCCACTGCCTTGGAGAACACCTGGGCCAGGCACTCTTGAAGGTCCTGTGACCCCCGGAAATTAGACACAAACTATGGAGTACGTGTGATTTTGGGGAGGGGATAGATCCATGTTTCACAACAGATTCTCAAAAGGGTCCTGGTTCTTAGAAATGGTTAGGAGTCACTGGTCCGAGTTCCACAGGGCAATGAAGGATGCGGCCACGGCCGACTGTGAGGAGGTGGCAGAGCTGGGCCGCCCCAGATGCCACACTCTGTCCTCACACTCACTGCTTCCCGGCGATTTTCCTGAGCCCCTCTGGGGAGCCACCCCGATGCCCACTTATCCCTGTGACTTGTTTGGAGTTATCCCCGGGCTGTGGGGCTGGGCCTGAGGGAGGCCCAGGTGTGGCCAATTTGAGTGCCAGCTCCTCCTGGACACAGGAGTTGGGTCAGGGTGCAGACTGATCCAAGTCAGGCCAATGAGAGGCTGCCCCAAGGCTTGCCAGAGAGGAAGGAGCTCCACTTTTTCTGGGGCTGCTAAGCTGTTGGCACGGGAGCCTGGGGTTGCCTGGGGCCTGCACCCAGAGACAGCCTACCTGAGAATAAAGCCGACCCCGAGAGAGCAGAGAGATGGTGAGAGACACTGTTTGGGGCCCTGGATCAAGCTGTACCTGAAGCCAAACACCCCTCAATGTTTCCCCGACATGAATACATAAATCTCTTTTGCATAAACCAGTTTGAGCTGGGTTTCCTGCAATTGTTATCCAAGGGTCATCTACTACATCTAGTCTCTCCAATGCCACTTGCTTCTGGAAAATGTGTAAATTAAAAAAAAAAAAAAGAGTCAAATGTGAGCCAAATGCTCTTCTTCAAGACCAGCGTCTCCTGGGCCTCCCTGGTGGCACAGTGGCTAAGAATCCACCTGCCAATGCAGGGGACATGGGTTCAAGCCCTGAGCCGGGAAGATCCCACATGCCGTGGAGCAACTAAGCCCATGTGCCACAACTACTGAGCCTGCGCTCTAGAGCCCGTGAGCCACAACTACTGAGCCCACGTGCCACAACTACTGAAGCCCGCGCGCCTAGAGCCCGTGCTCCGCAACAAGAGAGGCCACCGCAATGAGAAGCCCATGCACCACAGCGAAGAGTAGCCCCCACACATCGCAACTAGAGAAAGCCTGAGTGCAGCAACGAAGATCCAACGCAGCCAAAAATTTAAAAAAAGACCAGCGTCTCCCACTGACTTTCTTCTCGTTCTCTCTTTTTGCCCACACTGTTTGCTGAGGCTCACTTCTGCCCAGTTGCCAAGAAGCCCTTTGCTGGTAGCTGATGAAAGCTGCAGCCTCCCCTCCACGAAGTGAGCACAGCCTGGGGTGTGGGCGGGAGCCATGAAAATCCACCTCTTCCCCCGCACGCGTTCTCGACAATGATCTCCATTCCCCACGTGCCTCAAAATAACAGCCACCAAATAAAACATGCGAGATCAGGAGCGTCTGAACACGGGGAGCACAGATGTTTCAATGTACTTTCATCTCTTACACTCCAAACATGCCTGCCCCCCCTCGCACCCCCAGAACTTGAGAGGCCCAACAGCAACACCAAAACGTGGCTGTCACCGCAGCTGGCGGCTGACGGTGCCGCTCCGGATGGATGCCGACGCCGGTAGAAAGGGAGCCAGTTTGGAAATCCGTGATAATGGATGCTGCTTCATAAACAAAGGAGCCCCAATTGAAAGATTTTTAACTCAGCATATCAAGATCGCTTGTCGTCATTCGAGGGAATGGCTTGTGAAAGGCTGGCGAGATCAGAAGCCCAAGGACACCAAATTGGTGCTTGAAACACGTCGCTGGGAAAAGCCTCGCTGGGGAGGAGCTGTGTGCTTCCATGCTGGAAGCTTCTGCTTAGCCAGGCTCAGGGCGACCTGGTGCCCCAGCCAGGTGGCGGGGAGAGTGGGGAGCCCACTCAGCTCTGCTGCCCTGTGCGTGCCCCACCTGCCGGTTTGGGGTACTATGCTACTCATTTACAGTAACAGCCAGGAAAGACAGAATGTGAAAGCAGAGCATACTCAAAGCAGGGCGCACCGGGCAGAGACACACCCCTGGTATACGTACTTGGGTTCACCAGGGGAGGGAGCTACACCTGCCTTGGGGTTCACAGAATTTCAGGCTGGTGGCTGCCTCAGGAGGGAGCTGGAAGGTACCTCTGATCCCTCGCTACTCAAAGTGGGGTCCCTGCACCAGCAGCCCCAGCGCCAGCTAGGGACTTAAGCCCCACCTCCCACCCACCGAGTCAGAGTCTGCGTTTTAACGAGACCTAGAGTGATTTGTATGCACATCGAGGTTGGAGAAGTGCCACTCTGATCCTGTGTTTCCCAGATTTGTCAGACATTGAGGATCATCTGGAGGGCTTGTCTAAAATACAGATTCCGACCTGAAACTAACACAGTATTGTAAATCATCTATTCTTCAAAAAATAATTCTTAAAAAACAGAACAAAACAAAACATTCCAGGCACCCCTCCCAGAGCTACCAAGCCAAAACCTCCAGGGGAGGGGCTGGGAGACCTGTGTTTGTAAGTCAGCAGCTCAGGTGAGTCTCATGCTCGGGCAGGTATGGGAAGCATGGCTGTAATTCCAGGTCTCACCTTAGCCAAACCTTGGAACCAGAAGGGGAGCTTTGAGAATACTGAGGCCTGAGCCCCACCCCTACAGATTCTGCTATAATTGGCCCAAGGTGAGGCCTGGGAGTGGAGTTTTGTTTTGTTTTTTTTAAGTTTAAGCTAACTTTTATTTATTTATTTATTTATTTATTTATTTATTTTTGGCTGTGTTGGGTCTTCGTTTCTGTGCGAGGGCTTTCTCTAGTTGCGGCAAGTGGGGGCCACTCTTCATCGCGGTGCGCGGGCCTCTCACTATCGCGGCCTCTCTTGTTGCGGAGAACAGGCTCCAGACGCGCAGGCTCAGTAGTTGTGGCTCACGGGCCCAGTTGCTCCGCGGCATGTGGGATCCTCCCAGACCAGGGCTCGAACCCATGTCTCCTGCATTGGCAGGTGGACTCTCAACCACTGCGCCACCAGGGAAGCCCTGGAGTGGAGATTTTTAAAAGCTCCCCAAGTGATTGTTGTATGCAGCCAACTTTGAGAACCACTGCTCTGATTGAATCGCTCAGCGTACAAGACGGGGAAACTGAGTCCCAGAGAGGAGAGCGCTCACACTCTGTCACCCAGGGCACTGATGACAGACAGTGAATGACAGCTGGGATCTCCTGACCCACCCCCATTATGACCCCTCTGATCATACTGCCTGGGGCTCTGTCTGGGGAGCAAAGGAAGCCTTCCTCCTCAAAGGGCTTGAAGCTCACCCCCTGCTCCAGAGCTAAACTCATTGGGGACAGAGGGATAGAATTTTCTCTGGACCCATGGATAGACTTGATAAATTGAGAGATATGACATACAATAACTGGCTTTAAATAAATATGATGTCCAGTTCTGTCCAGAGGCAGGGGTCTGCCCTTATTGGCCTCTTGATCTCAACCAATAAGTCTCTACTCTGTGCAAAACTCCATACAAAGCACCATGATGTAAGTACAGTGAGATACCACTTCACACACATCAGGATGCTTATTATCAAAAGAACAGCAAAGGGACTTCCCAGGTGGTCCAGTGCTTAAGACTCCGTGCTCCCGAGGCAGGGGGCCTGGGTTCCATCCCTGGTCAGGGAACTAGATCCCGCACGCAGCAACGAAGCTCCCGCGTGCCACAAACTAAGACCCGGCGCAGCCAAATAAATAAATAAATATTTTAAAAAACAGCAAATAACAAGTGTTGGCTGGTGAGGATGTGGAGAAAGTGGAACACTCGTGCACTGCTAGTAGGAATGTCAAATGGTGCAACAAGCGATCCAGCTATTTCACCTCTGATACACACCCAAATAAGGGAAAGCAGAAATTGTAACAGATATGTGCACACCCAAGTTCACGGCAGCATTACTCACAACAGCCAAAAGGCAGAAATAACCCTAATGTCCATCAGTGGATGACTGGATAAACAAAATGTGACATATGCTCACAATGGAATATCTTTCAGCCTTAAAAAGGAATGAAATCCTGACACCTGCTACAACATGGATGAACCCTGAAGACATTACACTAAGTGAAATAATCAGACACAAAAGGACAAATATTGTATGATCGCACTTATATGAGGTATCTAGATTAGTCAAATTCATAAAGACAGAAAGTAGAATAGTGGGGGAATTTCCTGATGGTCCAGTGGTTAGGACTCAGCACTTTCACTGCAGGGGACCTGGGTACGATCCCTGGTGAGGAAACTAAGATCCCGCAAAGCCAAGCAGCTCGGTCAAAAAAAAAAAAAAAAAGAATGGTGGGAGCCAGAGGCTGGGGTGAAGGGGAAATTTGGAGTTGTTGTTTAGTGGAGATGGAGTTTCAGTTTGGGAAGATGGAAAAGTGCTGGGGATGGATGGTGGTGATGGTTGCACAAGGAGAATGTACTTAGTACCACTGAACTGTACACTTCAGGATAGTTAGGGGACTTCCCTGATGGTTCAGTGGTTAAGACTCCAGGTTTCCACTGCAGGGAGGCATGGATTCGATCCCTGGTGGGAGAGCTAAGAGTTCACATGCCGTGTGGCATGGCCAAAAAAAAAAAAAAAAAAAAAAGGTTAAAATAGTAAATTTTATGTTATGCATATTTTGCCACAATAAAAAATAAGCACAACGGTGTGGTTAATAGACATTATGATGAAGGTAGGAGGAGGGGTGGATTTCTAGCCTTGAATAAATTTACAATTTAATGAGGTTCTTAATATACATATGTATACAAATAAATGGATGGACCAAAAAATATGAACCATATAATAGTACTAATTCTATACTAATTATAAGGCCAATGCTATATATACTCAGAAAATAGAAAAGGAAAGAATAGAACTTAATTTATTAGGCTGCCTTTCCCTGATACCAAAAACCAGACAAAGACACTACAAGAAAACTATAGACCAATATCCCTCATGAATACAGATGCAAAAATACTCAATAAAATATTAGCAAATTGAACCCAGCAATACATAAAAAGAATAATACATTACAATAAATGGGGTTTAGCCTAGTAATGAAAATCTGGTTCGATATTTGAAAATAAATCAATATAACCATATTATTAGACTAAAGAAGAAAACTATATAAATAATCATCTCAATGGATGTAGGAAAGCATTTAACACAATTTTATATCAATTCCTGATAAATATTCTAAGCAAACTAGAAATAGAAGGTAACTTCCTCCTCAGTCTAATAAAAGGTATTTACCAAAAAATTACAGCTAACATCAAGACTGAATGCTTCCCCCTTAAGATTGGGAACACAGCAAGGACGTCCATTTTCACAACTCCTATTCAACATTTTACTGGAAGCCCTGGATAGTGCAATATATCAAGAAAAGGAAATAGCAAGCATACAAATGGAAAGGGAAGAAATAAAATTGTGTTATTTGCAGATGACATGATCATCTAATTCAAAGCCCCAAAGAATCATCAAAAAAGCCACTATAACTAATAAGTAGGTTTAGTGAATTCACAGACTACAAAATCAATAAACAAAATATAAACCAACTTTTCAAGACACTAGCAATAAACAACTGGAAATGGAAATTTTAAAGTACCATTCACTATAATATAAAAATGAAATACTTAGGTTTAAAGCTAGCAAAATATGTATAAGATCTGTCTGATGAAAATTACAAAACACTGGTGAAAGAAATCAAAGACTTAAATACATATGGGAAGCTATACCATGTTCATGGACTCAGAGACTCAATAGTGTTAAAATGTCAGTCCTACTAGATCTGCAGATTCAATGCAATTCTAACCAAAATTACAAGAAGGTGTTTTGAAGATTCCACACAAGTTAATTCTCAAATTTATATGGAGCGTTTATCTGGAAAAGAATTAGAATCACTAACACACGTTGAAAAAGCAGAACAAATTGATTTTGAGGCTTACTACAAAGCCACAGTAGTCAAGACAGTATGAGTGTTAGTGAAAGGCTAGACACAATGGATTAAAGAGTCTGGAAATTGACTCATACAAATATGACCAATTACTTTTCAACAAAGGTACCAACACAATTCAATGGAGAAAGATGGTTTTTTCACCCAGCAGTGCTGGAATAATTAGACATCCATATGTCTAATAATGATAATAATAATAAATAATAATAATAATAATAATCTTGACCCATACCTCACACCATACACAAAATTTAAATCAAAATGGATCATGGACCTAAATATAAACCTGAAACAATTAAACTTCTGGAAGAAAATCTCTGTGACTTTTGGTTAAAGAGTTCCTACATATGACACCAAAATCAGGACACATAGATTTTTAAATTGATAAATTAGATTTCATTAGAAATCTAAAAATTAAAAACTTCTGCTCTTTAGAAGACCTTAAGAAAATGAAAGAGATGCCATAGACTGGGAGAAAATATCTATGAAATCTATATCTGATAAAGGATTTGCATCCAGACTACGTACAAATGTGAATTACACGCACAACTAATGACATAAAGGAGGACGCACAAATAGATCCCTTAGTACCTTGTGTTTCCAAATTTGATATTCAAATTGGGAAAGTCTGGTCCGGGAAAACAGTTTCCTGAAAAAGGCTCAAACGACTCCTCCTTCCCCAGTTCCTTCAAAGGCCAGAAGGAAGGCAGGGGCACTATCCACGCTTTAAACCAAGCCTCAGCCTCTGCCACACGGAGCCCTTTTTTGGGGCTGGACCGTAGGCAGCAGTGGCTCTCAAGCTTTGATATAATCAAGGAGTCTTCTCTCAAGGGGAACTTTGCAATGACCGCCACTGAAGCAGGGAATCAGAGAGAAAGGAGAGCCACCAAGAAAAAAGGCAAAGTGACACTGTACAGTAGAATGGTCTGCTCACCTTTAAAATGTGTGCCCCTGACATATCAGAGAGGTGAGGCAACATCAAAGCTACTGCAAAATAGTCCTCATATGACTACAACAAGTGGGGCCATTGGATAGCACAAAGCGGGAGTAACCATTGTTACAGACGCGTCAGGACAAGGCCTCTGCCTAGTCCAAGGGCAGGGAGAGACCGCATCGTGTCTAGAGGTGACTGCATTTGGGGACGGCAGTGAGGGATGGGCAAGCTGTTAGAGGACTCTAATGGGAATGAAAGATGAACGGAGCTGAGGATGGCAGGACTTGGGAGAGAGTGGTTAGAGGGAACAAGTGAATTATGCACAGACTATCAAAAAAAAACAAAAAATAAGAACTGGGTCAGCTGCAGAAGAATCCACACCTCTGGGGACACTGCGGGAGGAGCTGTCTGAGGACAAGCGCCGGGCTACCTTGTCTGTGCTGCAACCTTCGTGCGGGGATGTGGTGAGGGCTGAATAAACGTGCAGCGAATGAGTGGGTTAGCACGTGAGGGAACCAGCTGTGATGCCGTGGAAGGCCCTATTCCATCTCACAGGGACGGGCCCCGTCAGCTCTCTGGGATCGGCCCCTGGGTCCACCCAGTCACAGGTGCAGGCTGATTCCCATCACAGAATGCCATGCTGGACAGAGTTTGGATGCAAGTCCCCCCTGGAGACCGGAAAAGGCCCTGGCCAGAGTTTTAAATTTTTTACTATGTATCTTTTTTACTCTGACAAGAGTACAATTTGAAAACAAAAGGCCAAACGTCTCAACCTCATTTTAAACCCCCTGCGCGCAGCATGCCTCCTGCCCTCGGGTAGCCGCTGCAGGGTCCCCTCCCCACCCGCTCCCCACTCCTTAAGGAAACAAGGCTCCCGCTGGCCATTTCTTGTTTAAAACTGTGCATAATTGATAGTGGCAAATCTACACTGCCCACGTCTAAAATCTCTCCAGGGGCAGGAAGGACAGTCTCCACGACTGTCATTAACTGGGAAATTAACGAGCATGCCTGGCGGTTCAGCATGCGCTGTGCAAAGTGCAGCAGTCCGGTGTAAGGAGAATGACCCCAGGTTCAAATTCCTGCATAATCGGTCTCCATCTGAGGGTCCTCGAAAAATTTCTGCCTCCATCACCACTGGGAAGAAAGGGAATAATTCCTCTGCACACGGCCACCCAGACACTTGCTAGACGATCATGAAATGCACATCATTGGAAGTCAGAAAGTTCTGCAAACTTTCCCCAAAGAGAAAGGCAGATGAGTTTAAGGCAAAAACATGACAGTGGACAAGTGGAAAGCAAGCCAGAGCTACACTCCAGGACTAGCCAGTCTCTGCCAACTCGGGGCGCCAGCTATACCAGTGGCTCTCAGACTGGACGTGTGTGGACACAGGAGGACTCTAAAAATTCTGGCTTTCCCCGGGTCCGGGCAGGCCCGGTGTCCAAACTCTCGCAACACCGCCCTCTCCCTGCATCTCTCGTGCCCACACAAGATCAGCAAGTCAGCCATCAGTGCAGGGCAATCACCCGGGCGGAGCCAAAACGGCTCTCAGGGGCCACTGGGCACCTACACTCATCACTGCCTTTCCCTTGGTCGTCCTTCAGCTCCGTGTCTGTGTTTGAGGGGGCCTGGCTCACCACCCAGCTGGTCTTCTTCTGTGTGAGAAGTTCCTGTGTGTTCATGGAAACGTGTCTTCCCTGTGCGCTGGCTAGAAGCCACACCGCGCCCTTCTATCTTGCGCTCAGAGCACCTGCGGCCACCAGCACCTGGCTGCCTTGGGGTCCCCCCGACAGTGGGAACACTGATCAACGCTGGTCAACCGGGAAGCATGCCGGTGTGGACACCAGTTCAGTCCCAAAAGGACGACTGGGCTGGTGAACATTTTGTCAGTGCCCCGTGGTCTGGCCGACATCCATCCGATCCCCCCCTTCAAGAAAGAATTTGTGTCTCAGCTGTAAGGGGCAGGGTCAGCTGACAGCCTCCAGCTGTAAATATCTTCCAGGGACTTGAACCCTACGTTCTTTTTTTTTTTTTTTTAACATAGTTACTGAGATATAATTCACCCCCCTAAAAGTATACAATGCAATTCTTTTTAGTGTATTTACAGCGTGTGCAACCGTCAACGCGATGTAAGTTTGGGAGAGTCTCATCATCCCCAAAGGAAACCCTGTTCCTAGGAGAAGGCTCTCCCCAGTCCCCAGCTCCCAGCCCCTGGCAACTGCTAGTCTGCTTTCTGTCTCTGTGGATTTGCCTCGTCTAGACACTTCATACAAATGGAATCATACAATGCATGGCCCGCCCGTCAAGTCTCCATTTAGGAAAATTTAAAAAATAAAAGAGGACCTCACAAGGTCATTTTAAAACTTAAACATAATAATGCATATAAAGTGCTTAATGCATAATAACAACATAGAATATCCATGTGGCCCTACGTGCCGGGCATCCTTCATTTAGCCTAATGTTTTGAAGGTTCATCCCCATTGTAGCATGTATCAGAACTTCATTCCCTTTTATGGCCAAATGGTGTCCCAGGGTATGGATAGACCAGATTTTGTGTATTCATTCACCGACTGATGGACCTTTTAACCCAAGCTTTTGAGCAAGGTCACATTCTTCTGGGGTGACCCTTGGCCAGTGAATGAGCACGGAGGGGTACCAGGGCCTGGCCACTTCTGCCCCTCACAGCCCTCCCTCAGGAGGTCCCCGCTGGGCTGGTAGAGTCTGGGTCAGCCTGCCCCCTGATCCCACGGCTCCCCCGCCCCATCCTGCTTCATCCCTTTTCCTGCCTCAGCTCTTACCTGCTCACGAAGCCTTTTCCACCCCATGACTGTCTCAGCCTCTGCTTCCAGGAGAACCCAACCTGTGACATGTGCCCTGAAAGGCACCAGGAGCCTTAAAGCATTTGGTCCCATTTATGTGAACACAACTTCCTGTTTGCATGCCCATCCTCCACCAGGCTATCAGCTGTGAGGCAGGGACCAGTGCATTCGTGTGGCAGTGGAGAAGAGGGGACTGGCTTGGACATGGGTTCTGAGGTCAGAAAGACCTGGGTTCAAATTCCAGCGCCACCTTCTGGCCCACTGTGGGACCAGCCATGTTACCCTCCAAGTCTCCATATGCGAGGATTAAAAAAAAAAAAAAGTACCTTGCAAAGTTATTTGAAGGATTAAATATGATAATCCATACAAATTGCTTAGTGTGTGATAATAAGACAGCATATCTATGGGGCCTACATGGCAGGCAGTCTTCTAAGACTTGACTTACCTTAGGTCGTAACTCCTCATCGTGACCTTACAAGGGGATTATTATTATGTCCATTATAGCATGTGAGAAAACTGAGGGACAGAGAGGTTCAACCTGCCAAAGTGCCCCAGCTAGAAAGTGGCCGTGATGGTTAATTTTGTATGTCAACGTGAATGGGCCATAGGGTACCCAGATATTTGGACAAATATTATTCTGGGTGTATCTGTGAGAGTGTTTTTGGATGAGATTAACATTTAAATTAGTGGAATACAGAAGAAATTAATACAATATTGTAAATCAACTATACTTCAATAAAATAAATTTTAAAAAATTAATTAGTGGAATGAATGAAGCAGATTGCCCTCCCTAATGTGGGTGGGCCTCATCCAATCAGTTGAAGGTCTAAATAGAACAAAAAGGCTGACCCTCTCCCAAGTAAGAGAGAATTCCTCCTGTCTGCTTGCTTTTGAACTGGGACATTGGCTCTCTCCTACCTTCAGATCTAGTGGGGTGGAGGTGGGATCGACAAGCTCATGTACCCCATCCTCAAGGCTCACTGGACCCCACTTCAGCCTTCCTGCCTTTTGGCTCTTCCTGGGGCTCCTGCTTTCGGACTCACCCCACAGATCTTGCAGCTTGTCAGTCTCCATAATCACATGAGCCAATTCCTTACGATGAATCTTTCTCTCTATATATAATACACATCCATTGGTTCTATTTCTCTGGAGAACTTTGCCTAACACAGTGGTGGAGCCGGACGCAAACGCAGGCAGCCGGCTCCAGTGTCCGTGCAGCTGAGCACAGCACACCATCATGAATCTGCTGAAAGATGAAGGAAGGAAAGAAGGAGGGAGGGGGGGGGGGAGGGAGGGAGGAAGGAAGGGGAGAGGGAGGGAGGTCTTGGCGTCCACTGCTCAGCGCAAACCCCAAACCTCAAATCCCAAATGTGTGGCTCAGCTTTAGCTCTCTGGGCTGAGCTGCAGAGTCACCTGGAGTCAGAGCCACCTTCCTCTACTTTAAGCAGATCAGCTGGAAGGGCTGTGGGGCAGGAGATGGGGAGATGCTCTGCCAAGGGGGCCTCCACCATGTGCCTTCCTCTCAGCTGCCCTGCTACCGGGTGCACGTCCCAGGCACTGCTCTAGGAGCAGGAATTTGCTTCAAGGACCAGAGAGCAGGGTGAGCAAGATCTGGACCCTTGGACCGCCTGGGAAACAAGTGCACTCACCTTGTTGCCGGTCCCCAGAAAAGGGAAGCCGAGGGAGGGGGAGGTGAATTAATTTCGAGGTTTCCTTTCCCAGAGCCAGTCTCCCTCAATGACAAATGGCACACGAAGACCTGCCCCGGTGAAGAGTTACATAAGCATGTCCCGGCCACCATCAGAATCTCCACTCTTGACTTTTCCACTCTATATTTTTTTTAATAAGGTGCTGCAGAGAAGCTTTTGCTTTAACCCCTTCCACAGCTGGAGTTTTCCTCCATGAATCTCTCTAGCGAAAAGCATTTTACTTCTTGGCTTCAATTTTAACCCTTTGCCACTCATTAATCTCCACCATCACCATCATCACCGTCACGGCAAAACTTTCTATACTTACTACGTGCCAGGCACCTGCACTAATAAGCATATTACACATGTGTGTTGTCCCATTTCATCCAAGTAAGGTCCTGTGATCCTGCCCATCTCAAGGGTGAAAAAACTCAGGCTCCCAAGAGGTTAAGTGGTGCTCCCAGGCTGGGCTCCAGGTCCAGCTGACTCTAGGTCGCTCTTCCACTACCTTCCTACGTGTAAAATAACACCACTTGTTCCCTGCAGCTGTTAGAACATCCCTGAAGTCTCTGGTGAGAATCAGAAAATGGGAAAGGGACTGACCCTGAAGCAATTTAGGAGGGGAGCGAGTGGGGTGAGGTCCCCACTGTCCATGCACCCCAACCTCAAGGTTCACTGAACCCCACCTCAGACTCCTTCGGGCCAAAGTCACCATCTCATCTGTGTCCTCCGTCACCTGGCGGATGGCTCCCCAGCCGCTGGGACTCCCTCCTCAGCTTGTCTCCCTGGGGACTCCGTGCACAGCTGCCTCTCGGGGTTAAAGATAAATAATGTGGATTCCAAAAGATCCTTCATCCCCAGTCGCAGCTGTCTTGCCTAAGGATTCCACCACTGTGTTTGTTAAACCCACACTTTAATTACTCCAAAATTATGTTAAAACCTTGCATAAATATTGCAGTGGCATCTTCCGCAGAATTTCATTACAGCAAGTTGGGCTGCTGCCAGAGCTTGGGTTAAGAAGTAAGAGAACAGACACATGCAGAAAATATATTGTTTTCAAGATAAAAAGGCAGGGAGGTCATCCTTTGTCAGATCACCCAGGTGTCAAAGAGAAACAGACTCCCATTTCACAGACTGAAGGGGGAAAATGCCCTTCGGCCCTCCAACCTAATAGGTCTTACTTCTCGAAAAACCTAAATCTGATTAAATATTAATAACCAGTGGTATTAATTAAGGCGGAAAAGTCCATCAAGAGAACCCCAATATGTTTACAGTGTCCCCAGGAGACCGGGGAAATTCACAATCAAGTGTGTAAATGTTCCAAAAAAGGGTCCTGAATATTTTATGAATATTTGTCATAAAACAGAAATAATAACCACTGTGCAGAGCTATTAGAATTAATATTTATGCTGCCCGCCATGAAATATTCATGGGGACAGAGAAAGGGGGGGGGCCGTAAGACAAGAATTAATTTACATTGGGCTCGGTTTACCCGCTGGCTTGATGTTTAAAGACGGTTGACAAGCCTCCGGATGAATCCACCAGTCACTTCCCGCAGCCGGTGGAGTGGAGGGGGTGGGGATGGGTCCGGGCTGCTGACAGCTCCACAGATTGAGTTTCTGACAGCCCTTAAAAAACCTAAACGGCCCCCCACCTTTTTTTCCTTCTTCCATTGCCCAAGGCGCTCTGTTCTGCCACCACGCATCCGAGCTCCCCTTCCATCTGCTGAAATTAACGAATTAATGAGCGCGACCCGCTTTACAGTGGGGCCCTAGGAATGTTTACAGGCGATTAAATTATAATGCGGGGCGGCTGTATAATTCATGAACCAATTAAAGGAAGTGTTAGTTGATGTGATGGGATGAGGACGTACAAAATGCATTTAACTAATGGGGAGCCACGGGCTGCGAGGGCCGGCTCCCTCTCTCGGATTACGCGGCTAATTGCCGCACTTTATGGGGCTGTCACTGATAGGCATGCATATTTCATTGTTCTCAAATACTTCAATTGTGTGCGTCCGTGTCGCGGCTGTAATGTGGAGAAGCCGGGCCAAACTTGGCTGTAGTTACAGCGGCCGGGCTGCGGCCGAGGCCGGAAACCCGAGCCGGGGCATCGGGTGTCTCCCGCCATTAGGTGATTAAAAGGGCTCAGTGTAAGATCGCCTTTTGTTTTACTGACAATTCCGATGCTGGCTTCAGGACAGTGGCCACACCAGGGCCCTGACCCCCTTTTCTGTGGGGGACGTGGGAGGGAAAGTCCACAGCCGCTGTACTGTTCCCAGCACGCCCACGTCTAGAGTTCAGGGGTCCCTCGGGTCACCCAGAGGGCCCAGTGTCCCCCAGGGCAGTTCACCAGGGACGCATCCTGAGCTAAGGGTTTCCTCCAGGCCCGACTTTGTCCGTCGGCACGAGGTAGCTGCTCAGAGTTTCATTATTCGCAGGTAGGGGCAGACTTGGACCCATCGTGAAGCTCTGCCATCAGCACACTGCCGTGTGCTTGGAAGGAAATCGCAGAGAAGAGCAAAACTATCCCGATGCTCCGGAAGAGAGAACTCGAGTCCATGGTTCCGGGCCTGAAGGGCAGGGGGAACGCAGCCCAGCGGGGTGCCTGGTTCCGAGAGACGCCACCTTCCTGCCAACCATCCCAGCTCACTCTTCGAGGCCTGGGCGAGCGTCCCCCAGTGCATCCCAGACCATCAGAGCCCTGCCTCAAGGGTCTGCTGCTCTCAGTAGCCTGGCCAACTGGCCGGCCTCTGAAATGGCTCTGCTCTCTCCCCTGGCTTCTAAGTCTGGATTTCACGGGAGCTAAACACACGTGCGCACATGACACACACACCCCTAAAATAAATGATTTAAAAACCCTGGGGTTCATAGCTTCAATCCCCCGGTGGATGCCTGAGAAAGAATTTCTTTGGCTTCCACTTTTGGCACCCAGAGCTGGGAGGAGGGACTGGCCAGCAGCCAGAAGCTGCACTCTCAGATCAATGCTCACACGCTTTCTCCACATCCACACTCAAGAGCTTTGTGATCCTGGGCAAGCCTCAGGCTCTCTGGCTCCATGATGGGGATGGGGATGGGGATGGGGATGGGGATGCAGATGGGGATGGGGATGAAGAGACTCAGCCACATGCTTAGGGTTGGGTCCGGCAAGTCATAACAGCCCATGTTATTTCAGCCAATATTATTATCGTGTGATATTAGAGATTCTAACTTATGCAAGTAGGGAGGCCAATCTCACCACTCCTCGCCTCCGCAATGCACATCATGGTCAGGGTCGGCCTCTACCCCCCAGTTGCACATGAATGCTCTGCTGTCCAATGAAGTGACTGCTGGTCTACCAGAAGGCCCAAGGAGTCAGCAGACCCTCCTCTTACAAGCACGGGGTGTCTCTTTGACTAGATCCAGGTGGCAAGACTGCAGGAACCGAGGGACCACGGGTAAGAAGAGCACCCAAACGGTCGCCACTTCAAGGATGGAAGAAGGGCCAATGGCAGGCTAACAGAAAGTAAGTTAACTCGGCCTAAATTATCTCCTTGCAACCTATGCTTAAAGAGCAATGGGTAGTCCAGGTGGATTTAATGCATTCTGGTTTAAAAGGAAACCAAAGTATCATTCATCAAATGCTTACCATGGGCAACCAACTGTCGTACATATTTTACAAACATGGCCTTGTATCATCTTGCGAGGTAAACAGTAGTATTCTCAGTGCACAAACGGGGAAGCTGAGGCACAGGGCAACCAACCGTCTCGGTTCAGGAATTTCTTCCAAGCAAACACTTGTGTTGACATTGGTGAAGAGGCCAAGACACACTCTTAAATTTAAAACAAAAAGTTACATAATAACATCTATTATATGAGCCTGTTTAACAAGAGAAGTAAATCTAGAAGGATGTACACCAAGCTAGCCATAATGTTTATCTTGGGGGGAGGGAGTAGGGGCAAAAAGGGGACTTTTTACTTTATACATATCTGCTTTTTTTTTTTACAATGAGAATGTATTATTTCTACAATGAGGAAAAACGCTAATTATACAATAACAAGAAAAAGCTAATTTTTAAAAAGGGAAATTATCGATTTTAAGCTAAGGACCAGCGTGATGGTGCGAACGCACATGAGTGGACCAGGTTTTCTTGTGCACACAACGCACAGAGTTATAGTTTAATGGGTCCAGGCACCAGCCTGACACCCTGACATCATCATGGAGTCAGCACTTCATTTCACGAGAGCGGGCAGACCGGAGACAGGACACCACAGATGGTGGCCACCGAGAGCCACAGAAAGTGAGATGAATCTGTGTGTGGACCGCCCTGCTCACCTAGTCTCCCACGTGCCCAGGGGTAAGAGGGGCCAGGTGAGAAAAAGCTCAGTGCAAACCAATGCCTCTGCTTTAGGAGAATCAACTTATGCTCATTCATTAAACAAATATTGACCCAGTCCCTCCTGTGTGCTAGTTACCCACTGTCCCAGGAACCACGGACCTAGCGGTGAATGAGCCAGACACGGTCCTGTCCTCACAAAGCTTCCAAGGTGTGCTTGTACACATACGAAGAAAGATTTCCTGTTCTTGGCACTTGGGTTTGGTCCTGCTATTAAAAGATTAAAAGATGTAGTATGAAAAGACCAGTTGGCAACCAACAAAGAGATGAGATGCACAAGGTATTTGGCAAATATGGTTCAGGCAAGGCAGGTGAAGCACACCCTAATGTCTTAAGTGAATAATTTTCCAATGAATGGCTGTTGTTAATCAGCTAATATTGACAGTGTTTGTTACGGGCTAAGCATGCTACAGATAGAGCAAGTCCCCTACACATGAACGAGTTCCGTTCCGAGAGCGCGTTCGTTAAGTCCAATCTGTTTGTAAGTCCAACAAAGTTAGCCTAGGTACCCAACTAACACAATCGGCTAGATAGTACTGTACTGTAATAGGTTTATAATACTTGTCACATAAATAATACATAAAAAGCAAACACAAAAAATAAGACATTTTTAATCTTACAGCACAGTACCTTGAAAAGTACAGTAGTAAAGTACAACAGCTGGGATACAGGGGTGGCATCGAGTGAACAGGCAAAGAGAGTTACTGACCGGAGGAGGGAGAGGAGGTGGGAGATGGTAGAGCTGAAGGATCGTCAGCAATAGGAGGCGGAGGGAGAGCTGCAATTTCACTCATGCCTGACGTTCGCATCTTTGAAAGTTCGCAACTTGAAGGTTCATATGTAGGGGACTTACTGTATAATGTTATGTCATGGAATCTCTCCCTGTACCAGGGAGGTACGACTATTATGCCCCATTTGATGGGTGTGGGAACTGGGGCTCCAAGCAGTGAGTGAAACTCCCAAGGTCACATCCTCAGTAACAGCAGACTTTTTTTTTTAATAAATTTATTTATTTTATTTATTTATTTTTGGCTGCATTGGGTCTTCGTTGCTGCGCATGGGCTTTCTCTAGTTGCAGCGAGCAGGGGCTACTCTTCGTTGTCATGTGTGGGCTTCTCACTGCAGTGGCTTCTCTTGCTGCGGAGCATGGGCTCTAGGCGCGGGGGCTTCAGTAGTTGTGGCACGTGGGCTCAGTAGTTGTGGCTCACGGGCTCTAGAGCACAGGCTCAGTAGTTGTGGCGCACGGGCTTAGTTGCTCCACGGCATGTGGGATCGTCCTGGACCAGGGCTCGAACCCGTGTCCCCTGCAATGGCAGGCGGATTCTTAACCACTGCGCCACCAAGGAAGTCCCAACAGCAGACTTTTTGAGTTCAGGTTAGTTGGACACCCCAGGCTGAGCTGTAACCATTGGGCCACAGTGCCCCTCTGGATGCTCTTGTGCAGAGCACCTCGTAGACGGCTCTGGCTCCTCAGATGCCCCGTGCCTGGCGTCACGCTGAGGATGTGCGGACACCACCTCCCCATTTCACAGGTGAGGCAACACGCTGCATCACCCTCCAGAGCATTTCCACTACCTGTATTCAAAGGTAGACCTGTATTCTGCTTTCTGTCTCTGTGGGTTTACCTGTTCTGGACACTTAGTATAAGTGATCTCACGTAGGACATGACCTTCTGTGACTGGCTCCTGTCACTCAGCGTCGTGCTTTTGAGGTCGAAGTCGTTCTGAAACCAGCCCCATTTTACAGATGAGAAAACGGAGGCTCCACGTAAGGGAACTCGCCCAAGGCCATGAAGCCAGTCAAGGGCAGAGCCAGGCTCCGACCAGGTCCGTCTGATTCAAGAGCCCATAGCTGTACCAGCTCTGTGTCTAGGCTCTCAGTTTCCTTTGGATGATTTGTTTCAGGAGGGACCGAATGAATGCGTGCACGTGCTCAGCTCACCTCCTGGGTGTCGGCTGCTCGCAGACCCCCAGCCCCTCCACCGCCCCTGCTCCTGACTCCCCGGCCACACGGCCTCCTTGCTGTCAGGAGCACACCCTCCGCACAGGTGGCCCCTGGCCCTCGGACTCCCAGTGGCCACGCGGCCACCCCTTTTATTGATCCAGAACTCCGCCGAGACGTCTCCCCACTGGGCCCCAGTGGTGAGCAGGGTCCCGACCTCTCACGCCTCCTGCTTTGTTCCCCTTGAAGCCCCCCTCCCTGGGAGACATCACGGATGCATCTGTTTGTGTTTACTGTCTGTAGGCACAGATGTGTCTGGGCTGTTCTCTGCCCTACTGTCAGCTCCTAGAACTGTGCGCAGCACACAGTAGGTGCTCAATAAACGTTGGTTGACTCAACTATGTTGTCCTCAAGAATCTCGTCCTGGGACTTCCCTGGTGGCGCAGTGGTTAAGAATCCGCCTGCCAATGCAGGGGACGCGGGTTCGAGCCCTGGTCCGGGAAGATCCTACATGCTGCTGAGCAACTAAGCCCGTGCGCCACAACTACTGAGCCTGCGAGCCACAACTACTGAAGCCCGTGAGCCTAGAGCCTGTGCTCTGCAATAAGAGAAGCCACCGCGATGAGAAGCCTTTGCACCGCAACGAAGAGTACTCCCGCTCGCCGCAACTAGAGAAAGCCCGCGCGCAGCAACGAAGACCCAATGCAGCCAAAAATAAATAAATAAATAAATATATTTTTTAAAAAAAATAGAATCTCGTCCTTTGAAGGGTGGGCTGGAGCTGAGGGCAGTTGGAAGAGTCAGGGGGAGGGTGGCCACAGCCACAAGCCATAGGGACACACGGCTACAAAGGTCACCACGCAGGGTGGACAGGACCCGGCGCCTGCACGTGTCTCCTCTTATTTCCTCTGCCACCTCCTTCCCCTGCCTTCCTCTGCAGGCTGGATTCACACTCAGCTCACCTTTACTGAGTTTCCGCCATGCACAAGCCTCTGGGGGGTGGACCAGGCCTCACCCACCCCCCGTGCCCCCCTGAACTAGTCTCTCCTCTGTCGGGCCTCCACCAGCTTCACTTCGTCCACGCATTTTCCCAGAGCAGAGGCCGCAGAGACCCTATGGGAGACACACCTCCACGGCATTCCCGGCACAATTCAAAGGACTTTCCAGAACGTTCCAACTCTGGGAGATCCCCTCTGAGCTTCCATTCCAGGAAAGGCACTTTCTCTTTTTTCTCAAATGTCTAAAATATGATAGGAAGCTCCTACTTGTGGGCTAGAAAGACATAGCTTCGGATTCTACAAAGCCAAATAGACTCCACCTGGAGAATCCGGGCACAACTCAGACCTACCCCCGTGGGCAGCCTCCGAGAGGGGCTCCCTTGGGCCCCGTCCCCTCCTGAATCTGCACCCAACTTCAGGGTGCATCCAGAGACAGTGACTAATGGAAGTTGGGTAGAAGCTGAACCCTGAACTTCATTGATCAAAACCGGAGGAAACTTCGATTTGGGGGATGAAGGACGCCTGCCCTGGGAGGCCTCGCTCAAAGCACAGCCCCGAGGTTTGGCAGTGGCAGTGCCAGGAGAAGACGCCCCTGATCGCCTACCGAGGAGAAACCCAGGGTTAAACTGTTTATCTGGTTACATTCCTGGGTTAAACTTCTTAAGTGAACCTACCTATGAGGTGAAACCTGAGTCTCCACTTAAAGCTTTTCCACGTCCTTGGCTGCGGACACAGGTCTGCAACTTAAAACTTCTGGGTTCCTAGTTGCCTAGGAATTACATCTATTATTCGAGCCCAGAAGCCTACCGGGTCTGGAGTAATCTACCCCAAGGGCATCTCCCTGCAATAATCCTGTGTCTGTGTCGGGGCACAGCTGCCCTCAAAGGAGAGCTGTGCGGCCACTAACACAGGGGCCGGGAGAGTGCTTGTGAACGGGGATTCACGACACATTAAGTGCAAGAAAAGGATGGGATACAATGTGCGTAGTTAAAACCCTGTTTTTGCAGAGTATCCCTGAAAATGTCAGAATATGCATACTATATCAAAAAGTTAACAATGATTGTCTCTGGGTACTGGAAATATTCTTACTTAGCTACATTTTCTAGCTGTTCTACAAACAAATGGATTCCGTGTAATAAAATGTTTGAAATATACAGACAATACCCCCAGGGCCCCCCACCCCCGCACCCCGGGTGTCCGAACAGCTCCCAGGGGCCTCCCCTGGCCTCACCCTGGCTTATGAAGGGCTGGGTCTCAGGCTCATGCTTAGGTTTCACAGCCTCCCCGCTACCCCCTACCCCCATCCCGAGACGAGCTGCCCCGTAACCTGCCTGGATGGCTCTTCCTTCCCTCTCCCCACCGCTGGCTCCTTTTCATTCAAGTCTTGGCTTCAACAACCCCTTCTCAGAGGCGCCTTCCCCTTGGAACCTGCCACTTCGCCCTTCTCCGCCACACTCGGCAGTTTACCTCCCCACGGGGCACTCCGTCCTGGCACGTGTTTCCCCTGTGCTTGTTTGTGTGGCGTGTGTCTCTGCCCGTGGGAATGTTCTGTTCACTGCTGTAGCCCCAGGGTCTGGGACAGGGCCTGGCAAAGAGCAGCCCATAATAAACACACACGGAATGGACAGATCGATGCGTGAGTGCTTTCCTTATTAGTAGGACTGGGCTCTGCGTCGAGCGCTCTGCCCCAGGGAGTCACACGGCATGCCCACGAGAGAGGAGCCAATCTTACTCTAGGCTTCTTTCAGTGACGAGGAGTCAAACGTTCGGAGAGGCAAAGTCACCGCCCAAGTCCCCCTTCAACGAGCACTCACATCCCTGGGCCTCTTCATCTTGCCCCTCCACTGCCAGGACGCCCACCGGAGGGGGTGAGCCTGGCCCTCTGCCTGGCCCCAAGGGCGGGGCCCTGGAATATCTATGGGGAAGGGCTTGGGGGCAGTGGCCTGGTTAGAAGTGATGCATGAGATGCGTCTGCAGAGTCTCATGCTGCTTAGACGATGGCTGGGAGCCTATTGGGGGAGGGTGCTGAAGCCGTCCTGGACTCTCCCCCAGGTGAGAGTCCTTCCCTGTCCTTGGTAGGGAAGGGCCCGCTGTAGCTCCAGGACATACTAGTTTCCTTGCGGAGGACTGGAGGTCATCCCCCTGAGGTGGCCCCCTCCCCCCGCCTGCGGGGATGGAACAGGCACCTTCACGTGGTGGGGCCCTGGCGACCACAGGAGATAAATGCTCTCACGGCCCATCCCTGCAGCCTCCTGGGGTGGCACTACGGTGACAGTGGGTCGGCAGGTGGCAAGCGCAAAGGTGTCCTGCCAGCTCTGAATTAAGTACTACTATCACCTCCATTCTTCGATGCAGAAAAGGGGCCTGGAGGAGAAAAAACTGGCCTCAGTTAGTGCAGCTCAGAAGGGGCCGGCCCTTCGCTGTCACTCCACGGGGCCTCTCCCTCAAGGACCAGCTGCAGGCCGACCCTGAGAATCCACTCAGCGCAACACAAAGTCCGGGGAAGGAAGAGACAAGGATGCTGATGCCCAGAATCTCTGCGCAACGGCTCCCAGGAGACGGGGACGTGCGAGGTCAGGGGACGGGAGACGCGGACGTGCGAGGTCAGGGGACGGGGAGACGCCGAGCAGATTGCTCTCTGATGTTTCGGAAGTGCCTCGGCCACAGGCAGGCACACAGGTGCATCTTGGTTCAGGACAGAAATGGCTATTTGCGTTTCATTATCTTTGAGCAGGACTGCAGATACCAACGGGGTGATGATGGAGCAAAGCAGCTTACTGTTGGGCGGGGGGCGGGGGGAGCCCAAGGTGACCCCAGCCTGTAACACTGTCATTGCATCACCGATGACTCTGGATGATGACGTTTTCCTAGAAGATGGCTAAGCACGCAAGTGAGGGAACAGCACCAAGCTCCCGGGCCTACCTGAGTGGGCGTGGGGAGTGTCAGGAGCCCTCTGCCTTTTAATAGCTCGTCTCCATCTGGCCAGGTGGTGTTTTGGGCTCCCATCACTCCCGCCACCGCGCTCTCTGTGGCTGCTGGCTCGTTCTGAGGCCGGTCGTTCCACGAAGGGACACCTCAGCCAAAGGCAGCTGCCCTGACTCTTCTTGCCCAGCCGTGCCTGCCTCGCAAAGCCAGCTGACTTTTTCCCTTCTGATTCCACTTTTCCCCAACCACTTACAGAAAAAGGCCTTGCGGCCAAAACATTACCGCTGACCCGATTAGCCATGCTTTGCTGATATTTTTATCAGCATCTTCCCTTCTTCCAGCTGACAGCAGGGAGCACTCACTGTCGGGCTGGGATATTTGGATTATAACTTGCTCGTCTGAAATACTTAACAGGGTTTCGTATTTTCCGTGTGTTGGGGACCTGGAAGGTCACGCGTCCTTGGCACCCCCTCAATTGTTTTCCTGTTGAGGGTCTCTTCCCAGGGTCGAGTGCCCTACCCTACACCCCAGGAAACACCCCCAGGAGAGACTGCTATGGGTCGAGCATCCTCGAATCCCTTTCTGAAAGGCAGACTTCCGGGGGGAGGGGACCGCGTCTCACCCATTTTGCAACCCCAGAGCCTGCACTGGGTGCACGTAACACTCATCATAGGGCTAATGCAAAGTTTGCAGAATGAATAAATGACCTTCCTATTTGCTGAGATCCATGCCCATGAGCTCCAGAAGCGCAGCCCCAGTAGCGGTGCAGTATAGCACCCCAGAATCAAAGAGAACCCCAGAAGCCCTCCAGTTCCACAGGCAGAATTGCCTTGGACCAGTGACCATCGCTAATTCTCAAAGATTTCCAAGGGAAGAGATTTAGCCCTCAGCCTGCTTTGGTTTTTTTCTCTTATCATCACCTTTACAGACACAACAGGAGTTCTTTTTGTCCAGACTCTTGTCCGTTTCAATTCTGTTTCCCTTTGTTTTCCTCTCATAGGAAATCCCAAAGCAGCAGCTCACTCTTTATAGGTAGAGAGAATTCCCCTCCCAAAAGGAGCCCCAGGTTCTACAGAGAAAAAGCTTCGGTTCAAACCCTCTTGCCTTCTGCAGCGTCCAGAGGAAGGACAACGCTCGCTCGGGCACAGGGATGCTGGGCGCGGAGGGGAAGCAGGGCGGGGCGTGGGGGGGCGGGGCGTGGGGCGGGGCCTGAAACCTGTAAGAACATTAAGTAAATCATTCGCGTATTTTTAAACTTTCACTGTTCTTGGTAACAAATTCCTTCTGACCCACCTGCCCACCAACCACAGACCCACGTCTCGCCCCACAGGGCAAGGGTGCCCTGGCAAGGGGAGGGCAAGGGTGCCCTGGCAAGGGGAGGGCAGGGGTGGGTGGGGCTCAGCACCCCGGGGGCCACGCTCCAAAACACAAATCAAACTTGAACCACCCTCTCGCCAGCATCGCTGGCACCCCTGCTGGCATCTTTCCGGCCAAGTCAGAGTTCACTGGATTATCTCACTTTTTTTTTTTTTTTTTTTTTTCTGCCGCACCTCACAGCTTGTGCGATCTTAGTTCCCCGACCAGGGATCCATCCTAGGCCCTTGGCAGTGAGAGCTTGGAGCCCTAACCACTGAACCGCCAGGGAATTCCCAATTATCTCACTCTTGGGAGCTGAAAATGTGCTTTCCTGTGCAATGGACATGCATCACCTAATTGATTTCTCACCAGCCCCTGGGGGCAGATGCCATTAGATCACGCCCACTTTATAGAGGAGGGGAGTGACCTGCCCGAGGTCCATGGCCAGTAAATGGCAAAGCAGGATTTGAACCTGGGCAATGTGGACCTGACTGCCACACGGCTGCTCTACCCAGCCTCAGGGACCACAGCAGTTCAGGGCTTCAAGGCAGGTCTTCCCCTGCACAGGTGCACGCCTGGCTGGCCTTCTGGCTAACGCAGCGCTGTGTACCGGCTGGTACCCCCGGCCAGCTGTACCTCTGCCCCTCGATTCAGGTAGCTGAAGGGCATACAGCTCGAGGCTTGGTGTGAGGCAGTGCCGCCCTCGTGGCTGTGCTCGTCAAATTAATGTCTGCACACCCATAAAACGGCGCACTCAAGATCGTTACCAACCCTACGTATACAACTCACCAGATTGCTATCTAGAGAGTTCTGCCGGCTGATTTTCTCTGTTCTTCTAAGTACTCCACAACTAAATGTTTCACAAAGCCATTTCCTCCCCAAATATTTATGTTCTCAAATGTTTATTAGCCTCTCTATCAGGATCAAGATTTTATGAGCACTCTATACCAACTGTGAATTAAAGACATAATTTCAAATCCATCAAATTCCAGTTTGGCACTACATTTGTCTCTATTACGCTGCAGTGGTTGTCATGGGAGCCCAGCAGATGATAACTGAACGCATCTGTCCGGGGGCAGCCGAAGTGACTGATGTTTCAATCCGGAAGCGGCTGGGGGACTTGGTGCCTACCACCAGCAGCGGCAGAGAAGTTTCCATGGCTCACTGGCACGTGAAGGATTTGAGAGCAAAAGGCAGATCTCTGGAGGACACTCTCCCACCCTCATTCCACCAACCAGGCCACCCCCAACCCGCTTATCGCTGGGACAGGAGGGCCGGCATCTCACAGCAAATGAAAAAGACAGATGAGACAGAAAGAAAGGCCGTACCTTCCTCTGATGAGCAGCACCTACCTGCCTGGGGGCCTGTTGGTTAATCCAATCCTCTTTTTGAAACATGGAAGGAACCACAGTTCACCAAGCTGGCACAAAAGTGCTAACTGCTACGGTTTATTATTCACATTTAGTAGAAACCACCTTGTTGAACCTAACAGCGACTTTACACCATACAGGCTATTAATTCCACTTTGAAAATTCCGCTCCCACCTAGAGGGTAAGCTGGTCCGTCTGATCTGTTCACCGTCCCAGCACACAGTACGTGCTCACTAAACATCTGTCGACTAACACCAATTCAAACTCAAGTCTTTCAGCCTACGGAATGGGAGAAAATATTTGCAAACGATGAGACCGACAAGGGCTTAATTTCCAAAGTATACAAACAGCTCATACAACTCAATGAAAAAAAAACAAACAACCCAACTGAAAAATGGTCAGAGGACCTAAATAGACATTTCTCCAAAGAAGACATACAGATGGCCAATAGGCACATGAAAAGATGCTCAACGTCACTAACTATTAGAGAAATGCAAATCAAAACTACAATGAGGTACCACCTCACACCGGTCAGAATGGCCATCATTAAAAAGTCTACAAATAACAAATGCTGGAGAGGCTGTGGAGAAAAGGAAACCCTCCTACACTGTTGGTGGGAATGTAAATTGGTGCAGCCACTATGGGAAACAGTATGGAGGTTCCTCAGAAAACTAAAAATAGAATTACCGTATGATCCAGCAATCCTACTCCTGGGCATATATCTGGACAAAACTCTAATTTGAAAAGATACATGCAACCCAATGTTTATAGCAGCACTATTCACCATAGCCAAGACATGAAAACAGTCTAAATGTCCATCAACAGATGAATGGATAAAGAAGATGTGGTATACATACACAATGGAATACTACTCAGCCATAAGAAAGAATGAAATCATGCCATTTGCAGCAACATGGATAGAACTAGAGATTATCATACTAAGTGAAGTAAGTCATAAAGAGAAAGACAAATACCATATGATATAACATATGTGGAATCTAAAATATGGCCCAAATGAACCTATTTACGAAATAGACTCACAGACATAGAGAACAGACTTGTGGTTGCCAAGGACGGGGGCACAGGGGAGGGATGGACTGAGAGTTTGGGGTTAATAGATGCAAACTAGTACATGTAGAATGGATAAACAACAAGGTCGTACTGTATAACACAGGGAACTATATCCAATATCCTGGGATAAACCATAATGGAAAGGAATATAAAAAAGAATATATATGTGTGTGTGTGTGTGTGTGTGTGTGTGTGTGTGTGTAACTGAGTCACTATGCTGTACAGCAGAAATTAACACAACTTTGTAAATCAACTATACTTCAATTAAAAAAAACCAAAAAAAACCCCTCGGGTCTTTGATTCCAAAGCTCATGTCTTTAACACTAAACCTACGGCTTCTAGAAGACGTCATGGCAATGCCAGCCAGAGGTCTGTCCCCAGGGGAGCCGAATGGGCCTGCTTCCAGGAGGAGCTCTACGTCCACGCTCTTCTGAGGGTCACAACTGCTCTCACAAAGGACGGACGAGCCTGGCATGTTTCTGCCACCGGCACCAAGACAGGCAGCCTGAACGAAGAGCAGAGTTTCCAGGGCCTTGTCTTCCTGAAGGCTGGATGCCTGGGTCCCACCCCAATGGCGAGTCGGCGCCCACGCTCTGCATCTGGCAGAGGCACTGAGGTTTCTTGGAGAGGCAACACGGCTCTCACGAGAACCACTTTCCTTCATGATTGGCCTTTACGTTCATAAGCCTGTCATGTTTTAGCTGTGGCTAGAAGCTCAAAGCATTAAAAATTGGAATAATTGTCATTACTTAAATACTCTCAGTAAATCAAAGAGGAACTGCCGTGGGCAATACAACCATTCTTGAAAGAAAACATTTAGGTATCTTTTAAATCCATCATCGAGCCTAAGAAAAAAATATGCTCCCTAAAACTTAAGTTTCCTGCGGTCAAACATTTCCATGGCTTGAGCATTTGCGTGGTGATTCAGCCGAACTGTGTCACAAACCTGGGTGGTTCCAGGGACCCACTTTGCTGCCTAGGTGTCCTCTGGAGTCCCGCAGCGTGGCATCCCCAAACCTACACGAAGCCTTTGTTCCTTGGATGGTCTAGCGGTTTCCACACACACACCTCCTTTGGTCACACAGTGCTTTATCTCCACCAGTAGAGTTAGGAGCTCTCGGGCACTTTGGTAGCACCCACTGAAAATAAAAATTGCAATCCAGCAACTCCACTTCTTAGGATTTTAATCTGTAGAGATAGTCCCATGAATATACAGAACCATACTACAGGACATCAACTGTAGCAGTGTTTGCAAAATGAAAGAAGGAACACAGTCTAAATGCTCTTCAGTAGGGATGTGGTCAAATTACTTACTGCCTAGTCTAAGGCTGGAATACTATGTGGCTATTAAAAAGGATGAGGCAGAGCTAATGTGCTACACGGAAATATGTCCAGATACGCTGCCAAGAGAAAAGAGAGAGTAAGCAGTGTGTGCAGTATGTCTCCATCTATATAAAATAAATGCATATATTTATAATCTCCTTATTGATGCAGAGAAATTTTCTGGACGAATACCCTAGAAACTACAAAGAGTTTTTGCTTATGGGGAAGGATGAGAAGAAAATGATATTTTCCCCATTTCTTATTATGACATATTTGGATACATAAAAATAAGTTATGTAACATATAATCATCCAGGCCACAACTCTTTATGGAGCACCTACTATGTGCCAGGTATTATTATTTTAGGAGCTTGAGATAAATTGGTGAATAAGGCAAAGAATCCTTTACTAGAATAATTTCTATTCTGGTGGATACAGTCACCTAAGAAATGCATCCCTCCAATATTGACACACTCTGGATGCTCCTAACCAATCCCCTCCCTCTGTCTCCACACACACCCCAGGAGAACCACCATCATAAATTTTGAAAAGTGTGTATGAACACTTAAACAACACATTACTTATATATAGTATCGTGTCATTTGCATATAATGACAATTTTACCTCTTTCCTTCCAATTTGGATACGTTTTTATTTCTTTTTCTTGTCTGATTGCTATGGCTAAGACTTCCAATACTCTGTTGAACAGAAGTGGTGAGAGTGGGCATCCTTGTCTTGTTCCAGATTTTAGCAGGAAGGCTTTCATGTTGAGTATTATATTAGTGGTGGGTTTGTCATAAATAGCTTTTCCCCACTTTGGTAAGAGTTTTTATCATGAATGGATGTTGAATTTTATCAAATGCTTTTTCTGCATCGATTGAGATGATCATGTGGTTTTTGTCTTTTCTTTTGTTGATGTGGTGTATCACATTGATTGATTTGCTTATGTTGAATCATCCTTGTGACCCTGGGATGAATCCAACTTGGTTGTGGTGTATCACATTGCTTAGTTTTGCTTGTTTTTGGTATCATGCTGTATATGTTCTTTTACAACTTGTCTTTCCACTGACCACAACAAATGCATAAAGATGAGTGTGTGTATACACCATTGTTGCTGCATTGTTTGTAATAGAAAAAAAAAAAACAACTGTAAATAACTTAAATGCCTGCCAACAGAGGGCATTTAAAGACATTATAATACATCTGAACTATGTAATCCTGTTCAAAAACTATTACTATGCAATAGTTTGCAGTGTAATACTATGCAAACAGTTAACGAGTTATAACTTTACGTAAGGATAGAGAAAGATGTCCAAAATATTTTACAAAGTACAAAAGCAAGTTACAAAAGGACATACACATGATTTTATTTTATTTTATTTTTTAAAGAAATTCATTGGAAAGCAGTTTGGGTTTTAGTACCAGCCACGCCACTTGAACAGTTCCCTACTTGGTTCAATCATCTATTTACCAAAGGTGAGCACGATACAGTCTCTGCCCTCATGGAGGAGAAGCAGACAAGGCTGTGAGTGGAGAGGGAGGGACTTCAGCAAGTTTCCCAGGAGACAACACTAAATACTCAAAACACAGTGCAGAGGGGCTGATGGAGGTGCTGAAAAGGCAGGACAGTCCTGTGGGCAGGGGGTGTAGGGCAGAGCCAGGAGCACCAGACCCCATCCCACTGCCGCCACTCCCTGCCAAGTGACCTTGAGCTCCAGCCTCCCTGAGCCCCCATTTTTAGGCAGTAAGAGATTTGAACTGACGATGCTTAAGGATTCTTCAAAGTCTGAAATTCTATGCTGACATTCGTCAAATGCAAGGTCGACTCAGGGCTGAATCCCAAACCTCTGGGGGAAGCTGGGTGTCTTTAGCCCAAGGGAACCCTCTACCAGGACACTCCCAAGGGCAGGGACTCCAGCCTCGCAGGTCAGGGGCACTCAGTAAATGTGAGTAGAATGAATGAATGACGGAATGAGTGAAGTCAACGTGCAAGGAAGTGCATAACAGAAGTGTTCGAGCATGATTTTAAAGGGAAATTTTTCTAAAATGGTTCTTCAAGGTGATGGTGAGCTTGCCTCTAACACAGCCAAGTGCTGGGAAGAAAAATCAGCAGACGGCGTTCCCATCTCTCATTTCTCACAAAGCCGAGGCTTTCTACCCACTGCCACTTGCCACTCCTGCTAGGTAATCAGATCGTTGTTAATTAATAAAGCTGTCAGGTGAATCATCCTCTCTGGTCATTAGTATCCATCCAGAAAGAGAATCCTGCCATCACCACCCCATCCACCCCTCGGCTTGCAGCTCAATTAACTTAATGCTATGCAAATGAGAGGCTCTTCTCATCATTAGCTTATAGCCCTCGAATGTTAATCGCGTAATTGGGCCTTCAACAGGGTAATTAGACACGATTTCGTCCATTAGTCTTACAAGGCTAATTATTGTTGAGAGGAGAACGGGGGATGCTCCCAGAGCTCCACACGAAGAGGGGCCTCTGGTTAAAGCAAACGCAGGTGGAACCTCCAGCAGGTACAAGGGCGGCCACATTCCAGGCCATCCCAACCCAGCATCCTAATCCGCCGGGGGTCAGGCGGGGGAAGGGAAGGGGGACACGGGGAAAGACAGCAGGTGTGCCGGGTGGAGAAAAAGAATACACACGGCACTTAAAAGCAAAACAAGAGAGCGCGGGCTTCCCTGGTGGCACAGTGGTTAAGAATCCACCTGCCAATGCAGGGGACATGGGTTCGAGCCCTGGTCCGGGAAGATCCCACATGCCACGGAGCAGCTAAGCCCGTGAGCCACAACTACTGAGCCTGCGCTCTAGAGCCTGCGAGCCACAACTACTGAGCCCGCGAGCCACAACTACTGAGCATGCATGCCACAACTACTGAAGCCCGCGTGCCTAGAGCCTGTGCTCCGCAACAAGAGAACACACCGCAGTGAGAAACCTGTGCACCGCAATGAAGAGTAGGCCCCGCTCGCCGCAACTAGAGAAAGCCCGCGCGCAGCAGCGAAGACCCAAGGCAGCCAAAAATAAATATAAATAAATAAATAAAAATAAAGAGGTGATTTAGTTAAATGAAGCTGTCAGGGTGGGCCCTAACCCAATCTGAATGGTGTCCTAGAAGAGGGGGAAATTTGGACACACAAAGAGACACTTGTACACAGAGAACAGAGCACACGAAGAGGCAGGAAGAGGGTGGCCGTCTGCAAGCCAAGGAGAGAGGCCTCAGAAGAAACCAATCTTGCCAGCATCTTGATCTTGGACTTCCAGCCTCCAGAACTGTGAGGAAATGAATTTCCATTTTTTAAGCCACAAAGTCTGCAGTATAGCAGCCCTGGGAAACCCGTTCAGATTCCTAATAGGTATCTCACTCTTACCGTGTCCAAAATGGAACTGGTGGTCCCGTCCCCCACACCTGCTCCTTCCACATCCCCCTGGTCAGTAGATGGCCAGCCCATTCTTCCCTTGTGCTCCAGCAAAAACTGGAGTTGTCCATATTGACCATGTCTGTTCTGCCTTCAAAATGTAGTCAGAGCCCAAGTACATCTTGCCACTTGCATGGCTACTACCCTGGGCCAGGCCACCAGGATCTCTCACCTAGATGATGCCAACTGTCCCCTGCCTGGCCTCCTTGCTTCTGCCCTTGTCTTCCTGCCTACAGTCCATTCTCCACCCAGGACCCTGAGTAATCCTTTCCAAACATAAGTATCATCACTCAACTGCCCATCACTCCCCACCCCCAGTGGCTCCCACCTGACTCAGAGGAAAAGCCCGAGTCCTCCAGGAGGCCCGTCTACCTCTGACTCACCACCTCCCGCCCCGTCGCCGCTGCATTGACAACAGCCTCCATGATACCCCCTGAACGTGCCAAGCACATTCTCACCCCAGGGCCTTTGCACTTGCGGTTCCCCTGGTCCGAACTGCTCGACCACAGATCATCCCAGGATTTGTTTAAACCTCTGCTCAAATGTGCTCTTATCAGAAAGGCCATCCCTGACCACCTTCCAAGCAATGTGCCACCCCACCCGTCCCTCCCCACCTTGCTGCCCACCTTCCCTTCTCCCCTTTACTCTGTTTTACTGCTCTCCATGGGACCCAGCATAGTAGGTATCTGTTGGCTGTATATAGCCTTTCTCACGCCAGCAGGAATGTAAGCCATGTGACAGCAAGTATTTTCGGTTTTGTTTCCTTTTGTGTTCCCAGAAGTCGAGCAGTACCTGCACGTAACAGATGCTCTGTAAATATTTGGTGCTTATCTGAACAAAGTCATCCCCATCTTGCACAGGAGGAAACTGAAGTTCAGAGATGATAGAAAAAAAACCTGCCCAGCCTCACACAGCCTATTTGAGGCAAAGCCAGGTTTCTGGGGCCTCTTGCTTAAACACTGTCCTGTTAAGCTGCTTCCCATCCGCAGGATAACATGTAAAGTGCCGTGAAGGTGCAGAGCAAGGAGAAGCGTCAGGGAAGGCTTCCTGGAGGTGGTGGAGTTTGAGCTAAGCCTTGTAGGAAAGATAAGATTTGGACAAAAACCCAAGGTGCTCTGAAGGAAGACACATTAGGAGCAAACACTCGGTGTTTAGCAAGCAGGAAGTAGGCAGATGTGCTCAGGTGCGGGGGCAGGAAGGGGAGGGATGCGTGGGAAAGAGGGAAGCCCTCCTCTCCTGATCCCCACCCCACCTCCTACTCTGTGAGTGGGAGTTCCAGGCCTGGTGGGTTTCTTCCCAATGCATGGAGTCCTTTCCTAGGATCTAGAACCTAGGCTTCATGAGACAGAGGCCCAGAGAGAAAGGAAGGGCCTTAAGAGCCACCTGGGGGTTCCGACCCACTTGCCCCTGGGGGCGGGGGCGGGTGTTGGGTGGGGTCTGGAATCTGCAGACACCTCAAAGCCAACAAGGAGGCAAGGCCCAGGGTTCTATAATCTCAGAAAAAGTAAGGCTGAAGTTCAATTTGTGGGATACCTTCTTAAAAGTTTTTTTTTATTATTATTAAATAATTTCTGTGATATTTAGGGAGGAGAGCTTCAAGCTTTTAGACATCTGCCACATGAATCTGGCAGAGGCCCAAGCTTTTAAAGCACAAGCGGGGTTCAACAGTTCAGCACTTTATTTATGCCTCCAAGGAAGATGGAAAATTGAAGTACACTCTGATGCCTCCCAAAGTCTCCTATGGGTAAAGAAAACAAATATGATTTCTCCAGGTCATCTCGGCCTCCGTCCTCTTGCCTTTCTCTGGGAAATGAATTTAAGTCAACGGTCTAGCGTTGCACCTGCCAAAAATGGGGGCGTCTTCATCAGAGCTGGACTCAAATGCCAACTACCCTGGGCTCCATTCTGCTAAAGGTCACCTGTCACTCTCCACCGAGGCCTGGAGATTGCTTTGGATGTCTGATAGCAGGGAAGGTGTGTTTATCTCCCCTGATGTCTCAGGCACCACCGGCTTAGGCCCAACTGTTACTGGTTGGATAAAACCCGTTGCACCCCTAATAAGAGCTTGGAATCCACGGGGGAAACAGAAATTGAGATGTGCTTTGCCAATGAAGAGTAGTCAACCTTGATGGGGGGAAAAGGGAGAGCTGGGCATGAGAGAAATTTTCTGACTGCGAAGGTTATCAGACACTAAACTAGGAAACTGAGAAAAGTTGTCACTTCCTCCCCAAATGACACATTTATGTGGTGTCACTTGGGGAGAAAGCGTACTCAAGTAGAGTGTGGCAAACTCACCCTGGACCCCTTCCTAGACAGCAGGAGAGCCAGCGAGGCAGAACCGGGTGCTCTCAGAAAGTTCTTAGGAAAAAAATATTTTAACGGTTAATATACACACTGGGTTAGGGGCTTCCTTGGTGGCGCAGTGGTTAAGAATCCGCCTGCCAATGCAGGGGACACAGGTTCGAGCCCTGGTCCGGGAAGATCCCACATGCCGTGGAGCAACGAAGCCCGTGCGCCACAACTACGGAAGCCTGTGCGCCTAGAGCCTGTGCTCCGCGGCGGGAGAGGCCCCTGCAGAGGCCCCCACACGCAGCAAGGAAGACCCAACACAGCCAAAATAAATAAATAAATAAATAAATAAATAAATACACTGAGTTTCAATATACTACGGCAAGATGGTTATTGTCAGTCTTTAACTAACAACGTTACTAACCAAGAAAATACCACGCAGATCCCTTGTTACACGTGTGCCCTGTCTCTTCCTAAAGACTAAACTCCCAGGCCCTCCATCACCCAGCACAGGCCGTCTCTTAGGCTCCCGGATTGCCAGCTGCCCTGAAGTCTCCTGCCACCAGCACACGACGCAGTGTGCCTTCTGGTCCCCGCTGCCCGTTGGGAACAGCAGAGCTAAGCCTGTGGTCGTCTGGGCTCGCTCTCTCTTTCTGATAATTCACTGTACTTTTATATTTTATACTCTGCAAGATCCTGGAGGCTGCAGGCAAAGAGTTGAAAGGTCAGGTACATTTTTGATGTCGCTGCTTCAAAAGTAATTGCTCTCATGCTCTTCAAGACAGACGACAAACCTTAGTAACAGACTGTCATAAACTAAGTTTTAACCCTCGAAAAAAAGCGGTGCCGACCTTCCACATTTGCTCAGAATCATCCTCACCAGACTTTTTCTTACACAAACACTGGAAATAAGTGGTAAAATGTCAACAGTCCCTAGGCGGGAAAATAATGGGAGGACTTCCCTTTTTCTACTTCAGTCCTTATTTACCGAAGGATTAAAATGCTCCAGGCCCGGGGGCCCCGACTCCACCACTGGCCACAGTCTTGAGCTGGAGGCCCAGGGTGCACCTCCTTTCCTAACTCCAGGCCCGGTGACCCAGCCACCGGCTCTGAGAACCACCGCCTGCATCCCCTCCGACCTCCCAGGAGGCTGCCAAATTCCCATCACCAGCTAGTATTTATTTTTGCTACAAGGAAGCACAACACTCACTCTCAGAGCCAGGACAGTCGGCGTGTGCTGTCGCAATGTGCTAAGTGGCTGTGTAACAAGTGTGGTGGAGACCGAGCTGGTGGCCTGGGAAGATGGCCTACGTCTTGCGGGGAGAGGATGCGAAAGTGAGGACAAGGCAGTTTACCCGAACGGGACGCCGGAGCAGGTGATGGCAGAGATTTCAGAGACGCTGGAGAGATGCAAGTGTTGCTGGGACGGAAGACCTTCGGGTTGAGTTTTAATCTCTTCAAGTCTGTCTCCAAAAGTATGCCTCGACCGCGGAAAGGTGAAGAATACAGAATGAGGACAGGCGGGCAAAGTCCATCCCAAGCAGGACAGGTGTGATACGGCATTTGACAAGTGCTGTCTCGACCCAGTTTTCAAGTCATGGCTCACAACCCTCAAGTTCCCTTCTTGGGCAGTTTGCCAAGCCCCACTCCAAGCACTCCCCTTCCGGGACTCCTACACTCCAGCCGGGGACAGCCCCCAGGCCCCGGAGCCCCCGAAATTATTTAAATTAGCCAATCCAGCAAGAGGCTGCAAAACCTAGCTAACTGCCCTCCTGCCAGACAGAAGATGCCTTCCACGGCTCAGCTGCAGTCACCCTGGCCCCAGGGTGAAGCCCCCGCACCGGCCCCGTGTGGCAGCCGCCTCTCGTTTGGAGCTGTAAGTAACAGAGTTCTGCCTTTCATCTCTCTGAGTGTCATTTGGTTGTGTCCTGCCATCAAAAGAATCTTTAGGGAATTCCCTGGCGGTCCAGTGGTTAGGACTCGGTGTTTTCACTGCCGGGGCCCGAGTTCGATCCCTGGTCGGGGGACTAGGATCCTACAAGTCATGTGGCATGGCCAAAAAAAAAGGAGTCTTTAAATCTTACAAAACAACAGGGGACAGGTGATCCACGCTTTTTCACGGCCGCCACACGACCTGCGAGACTGTTCCAGCATTCAGATTTCCCCGTTTGTCTGGCTCTTTGGCTTCTCTGACAAAAGTGCAGTTTTGTCTTTGTGTATCTGCGGGATCATCTTCTGCCCCGCAAATCGCAGGTGAACAAGGAAGTACCTTCCTCCACCCAGAGGGGAGCAGTGTGCCCCGAGCAGCCGAGGGGCCAGCCCGGGCCACAGTTCCTTGGTGAAGAACTGGTCTGCCCTTGCTTTGCAGAAGCTCTGGTCTCCATGCACAGGCCCAGAGCTCCCAACGTATTAGGAATAAATGCGGCTCTCACACCCGGAGGCCCTCGTACATACGCCAGGCTCTGTGCAGAGTGCTTCCGCATCACCGCCTCCTACCCCCGACCTGACGTCCTCAATGCCATGGTCCCTGGTCCTCAGTTGAGGAAACTGGAGCACAGAAAGGATAACAACTGGCTGCAGGAAATTCAGGTTTCGATATTTATCTGTTGACAACATCATCTTGGTTGTACGGAGCATTTTCTAATTCCTAAGCCCCACCCATACGCATTTTCCCAGCAAATACGGTACATGAATCCAGCAAAGGTGAGGTAAGAAGGGCTGGGTTATCACCCCATTTGACGGATAAGGAAACCGAGGCTTAGAAAGGTTACGCAGAGCCCCCGGACCGCTTACCAGCGAGCCGCAAAGCAAGATTGTCAGAAACGTGTGTCGAACTATCAGGAAGGGGAAAGACGGACGAAAAAGAGACAGCTGCTGAATGTTGAAAGAAAGAAAGAACCAGAAGAGACAAGGCCTGGAGCTGCCCCCACTCCCACCTGCATCACATGCACACTTTCTTTTTTACCCTTGAACCCAGACACTTTGTTGAGACAATGGCTACTTCCTCCAAAGCCCTCGAACCCAAGCGGACATCTGCCTAGAAGGGCCAATGGACGCCATCGCTCGTGCGACAGAATCCGAGTGGTTGCGGACCCTGCTGTGGATAGGTGCGCAGCGACTCTGCTCTTAGGAGGGGACTTCCGGCTCACCGATGTTAAGGAAAGATCTTTCTTCCAAAAACAAAAGGCACCGTGGAGCACACAGTCCATGATATGTATTCCAGCCCATGTCTGGTAAACTCTCGGATGGTGGCAGCAAGGCAGGGTCAGCCGGGTTCTATTAGCTCAATTAATGTGGAGTAAGATAAGGCTAACATCCCGCTCGCTGGGCGGCTTGGCACGGGGCTGGAGTAATGGAGTTATTAACCTCAGTCAGCCACTGAATTTTGCTGCTGATTCCAGCTCCATTTCCTAGTTCAGGCCTCCATTAATGGGCTGTTTATTATCCCTAATCCACATAAGGATCAGCTGCAGAAATATGAGAGCTTCCTGGAAGGACCAAGTGATAATAAAAAAGAGAGAGAGAGAGAAAGAGAGAGAGGAGAGGCGAGAAATCCTCTTGTTGCGCATTTTAATTTTTCTTTGGTCCAACTGCTGTTCTCTTAAGAGATTATAGCATCCTTTTCACTTTGGAACACATCAGAAATGGTGAAGCCATTCTCCAAGGGTTTCGCTGTGCTGTCCTCCAAAACACAGTGTCATATGCAACTAAAAAATAATATGCTTTTAAATTAAATTAGAGAGCTCTGGCATATTAACTATACGCCAGTTCAGTTTTTACTTTCATAACATACCATGATTTTCCATTGTTCAAATTTAACATAGCTGAACCCAAGAAATCAAACCAGCATTCAGCAGAATAATTTATCAACATTGTTAAATGCTCTGATCACAATTTTCCAGTTTGCCTGGATCCACGGGGCCCTTCCAGACAAAAGGGTGATTTTTGTCTTTGTCTATTTCAGGGCTACTCTCTCATCCCACATGTCGCCTGGTGAACAAGGAGCTACCTTCCCCAATTCCAACCAACGGGAGTCTTTAAAATGTCTTCTGTAGGTAAGAAAAGCAAGCAGATTGTGACTAGAGGGAAAATATTTTGAGTAGAAATGAGTTATTTGTACCAGCCCACCGTGAGTAGATACAGCAATTACTCTCTGACAGTCGTCCTTCAGAGTATAACAGTGTTTGCCATTTTAGCCTCTTTTTATGTAATAGGAATTCAAAAGCACATGGGTAACGATTATAATAAATGTTTCCATGCTTCTTAAAGTGTAGGCAAATCAATAGCTCAACTATTTAGGGCACGGAGTGTGTAATTCATTATGTGAGAACAGGAGAGAAAACTACATCCTACACTTTGAAAGAGAGTCTGTCCTCCCAGAAAAGCTGTGGGAGGGATATTCAGAGCCAGCTCATAGAGCCCCCTGCATCCACCGCACTTGCCAATTATAAATCACAGGCACACATATTCCACTCACTCTCCAGAGCACTGGTGCTGTCAGGTTAAAAGGGTAGAGGTTATTGCTCCATTTGACAGACAGGAAAACTAAGGTTAATTGTAGTTTTATCAAGCCAGCAAGCCAGAGAGCAGGATGGATGCTCGTCACATTGCAGAAAGGGAACGATGGAGCCGTTCAGAGCAAAGACCTGGGGTCCCGGTTGGCCTCCTCCACGTGGCCTGGGGCAAGGGACACGGCTCCTCTGAGCCCACATGCCTTTAACTGAACCAACCTACTTTATGGGGCTATTGAATGGAATAAAGGAGATGCAAAGCAGGCACACAATTGGCACTCGGTAGATACCAGATATCACGATCATCATTCTTGTTGTCAGGGTGATGATGAGGGTCCAAGATGAGGGGGCAGGACCGGGAAGGGGAGAAGTGTCCTCAGGGACAAACAAGGCAGGACCACTGCAGAGCAGAGTCAGAAACTGGATGCGAAGATGCAGAGGGGAGAGGAGGAGAGCAAGGGATCCAGCAGCAGCAGCCTGGTCAGAACATTCTGGGCCGCCTCCGACCACTAAGCGGAGGCTTGTTTCTAGGGTCTGGCCCCAGGAAATCTGAAAGCTTTCAGACCCACGTGTCTGAGGGGCCAGGCTTGCACCGGGCAGGCTCCACTTGGGTGTGGGAGTCCCAGCTCCTCCAGGCTGGGAGTTCACGTCAGCCAGCCTGGGTCCCCTCGGCAGCTCTGCTCTCCGGTTCCCTGGGCGAAAGGGCTATGCTTTTAGCAAAAGCCAACAAGACACCCAGCACCAACTGGGATCCAAGTGCAATGAGAGGAGACCTGTCACTGCTTTCCCAGGGACAACCGAACCCCTCTGGGCTCCCACGGTTATGTGGGACACACAACTGTCTAGTTTAAGAAATAATAATAAATTAAAACCCACCACACTCGAAAAGGAACCTATAGAGCAGTTGCCAGTTTGCACAAAACAACCTGGGACACAACAAGCTAATCGAAAATACCTTCCTTGGGTGATTTCTTCATAGTCCCCAAATTTAGTCCAATGGAGTACAGAAAGAGAGAAATACTAAAGAAAACAGCAATAATAAAATCTCTGCTACCATTCTGCTGAATTCCATTGCCACTGACTCAGCGAGGGTTCCCCCCTTTTACCCTCTTTCCAGGGATTTCTGAGAGACGCAGCAGCAGTTCTGACCTGGGGCCTTGCAGTTGGACGTGACCCGGACCTTGCCCGCTGGGCCTACAGCGGTACAGCCCGGGTCGGGGGAAGAGGTTCAAGTCATGGCCCGCCCCGCCCCCTCCTCACAGCATCAAGGTGAGGGAGGATGCAAAGGAAAAAACAAAAAACAAAAAAACCCCACCAGTCTGTCTGATACACTGCAAACTTCCCAACATCAATCAGAATCCTATACTCCCTCTCCATAGTAAACATTAATTTTAAAAGGAAATACCGTGCTACAAACTTGCAGCACGAAATGAATTATTTTACAGCCAGGCAGAGGGCAGATTTCTGGATGGAGCCTTGGATACTTCTTTCTTTGTTTCTTTCTTCTTCTTCTTCTATTTTTTTTTTTTTACCATTATTATTACGTTTTAACAAACTTTATAGCCCATTTTATTTGTTCTCAAATAACTTTTTCTCCTTCTTTGTGACACATCAATTACTTGGTTTGTTTCCCTCATTGTGGGATCTTGGAACCAGGAGGTTGATACTGCTCAGAGGAATATAATTTAGTATTATGTGCCATGGGTTTATGAGGTAGGAGTGAAACAAAACATGGCATTTGAACACTATCCATTTATTATCTCTAAGAAGAGACTCATATTTGACAAGGAGACAATAACTTTGTTCCCTGATAAGCCAGAGGGGTCTATTTCTGTGTCCAATACACAGAGTAGCTTACCCTTCCCCAATAACTCTATTTACTAGTATGAATATATTTTTATAGTAAAATTGATAGATATGTAAATTTATTTTAATCTAATTTCATTGAATCCTCCTAAAAACAAAAAGAGCCTTTGTAGACTGTTTTCATATCTGAATTATAGATTTCTGTATCGTATTCCCAGATTGATTTCTAGGCTATAATTCTGTCAAGATTTCCTCCTGGTGTCAAAAACAGCAGCACCACAGCTAGAGTGCTTTATAATTGGCATCACAACCGAACCAGAATTACAGCCCTGATATTCATCCCAGTGCTAGGTGGGTTCATTTTAGAATGTTTCTCTCTTCCTTAGCCTATATCTGGACTTGAAGGTTCATGGCTAAAATTACTTTCTGAATTAATCACAGAAAATGCTAAATTGCAAGCTAAGGTGGAGAAAATGGATTAGTCAGAGATGAGAAAGAGGAGGGAAAATACACCCTCAGTGATTGGGAGAGAAATACAGAAGGATGATTAAACAGTGGCATATGATTAAATCTATGTTGTAAACAAATACCTTTTTTATTTCTCTGCTTGTCCTCTGCCTTAGGGTCAAATAAATTAAATTGGCATTATTTACTAAGTCTTTAGAAACTGCTTTTTACTTCATGGTGAATGGAGAAGTATTTCCTTGCAAGCCTGCCCTAAATCAAAGAGGTTCTTGAATAATCTTCCCTGCGATGCTTTTAATAAACACCGTGCCCTCCCCCCGTTGGTCGTGCAGTCCTGGCATGGTGCACAGGGTCGGTAAATAAAAGAGGCGTTCCTCCCCTCGGGGTTCAGAAAAATGAGCACTAGATTCTCTCCCTATGTCTTTTCAATGACCCGCCCCCAGCCTTCTTTTCAGTGACTGTTTTTGCATTTTCCCTGATGCCTTTCATCTTCAGGTAGATGAGTTTACTCAGAAGCTAATTATTGACACCAAAGTCTGTTCCATCCCCAGAAAACGGAGGGTGGAAACTTCGCCTCATAGCACTGTGGTCCCCTGGCAATTCCCGGTCAACATAGGTGGAAAGACAGGATGCTCAGGCTGCCTGCTGGGTCCCTGCTGCCCTAGAACTAAACAGACCTTTCAGTCTTCTAGGAGGAAGCTCTCCGGACCCAACTCCAAGGATATAATTAAGACAGAATTGAGGAGAATCCAACCGTGAGGGACAGAATAATGCCCCCCACCAAGAGGTCCACCTCCTAACCCCCAGAATCTGTGAATATGTTACTTTACATGGAAAAGGGGATCTGCACATGAGATTACATTAAGGACGTTGATAGGTTAGATTATCTGGGTGGACCCAATCCAATCACACGAGTCCTTAAAATCTGAGAACGGTTCCCAGCTCTGGTCAGAGGGAGATGTGGCCACAAAAGAAGATCAGGTGTTGCAACATTGCTGTCTTTGAACACAGAGGAAGGGGGCAATGATCCAAGGACTGGGGGCAATCTCTAGAAGCTGAAAAGGTGAGGAAATGTACTCTTCCTAGAGCCTGCAGGAAGGAATGCAGCCTGTCTGACATACTGATGTTAACCTTACAGAATTGTAAGACAATAAATGTGTACTGTTTAAGCCACTAAGTTTGTGGTAATTTATTACAACAGTCAGAGAAAACTAATTTTCTGTCTATTTTCTAAAACCAACTCATGCTATTCTTAGACAAACCACAGAGCTATTCAAAGACAAGTGATTTGCAAAATATACCCACCTTGGGACTCAGGTATGGACATTGCTAAATAAGGGTCCTAAAAGTTAAAAGAGAGAGAGAGAGGGAGAGAGAGAGACATAGACAATGAATACCCTTTGGAAGAAGAAGTACTCTAGGAAACAGCAGAACATTTTAGATAAAACCTTATCAACGTGCTCAAAATAATTTAGAGAGAACAGACTCTGTAATACAAGAAATCATAGAAAAGAGGATGAGATAAAATTTAAAAGGAGATGAAAGAAAACTGACAACGTTAAGGGAAAAAACTAAGGGAAACGTAAAAGCATTATAGAAATGAAAAATAAATTAGAAGCAACAAGAAATAAATATGATAAAAAATAAAGTTATCATGAAGGACAGATGTGAAAAATAATACGGAAAAGAGAAGGAAAAGATAAAAGCTACTAGAAAGAAATTGTAATTATGGAAACAGATAATAAATATCCAGCATGCACGTAATTGGTCTTCCTGAATAAGCACACCAAGTGAATGAACCAGAAAAATATTAATATATGTACTAGAAGAAAATTCTCCTGAAATCATGGAAATGGAAAGGATTCATAATATTCCAGAGAAAGGTAATAAAGAGAACGAAGACTGAGGCATGGCCTAGTGAATGTAAATGAACTGAGAGAGAGAGCATCCAGATATAAGAAGAACATTACCTATGATGGAAAAAAACCTCACTGGCCTCAGACATTACTGCAACCCCACAGGTGTCAGAGCACAGTACAGAGATGGTACAGGATGCTGAGGGGTAAGAAATGTGATGGGAGAATTTTTTACTTTGCTAGATGCTGTTTACAGATAAAGCTAACAGAAAGACATTCTCAAATGTGCAAGAATTTAGGAAGTTTAGCATGTCTGTACCCTTGCTGAAAATGACTCAAAGACATAATCCATTCAAATGAACAATGAATCAAAACTGATAAGTGGAGAGTTTGAATCATGTAAACAGCTGGTGTTGAAATCTGAATCCAGTTGCAGAGAGAATGAAAACTTCACAAGTACAGTAATACGGCTAAAAACATAATGTAATTGTTATATTTCTAGAAAGAAAAGCTTAGTGATCTTAAAAATAATAATCTGTGTATAATAGACTGAGGCCAAAAAATTTCAGAATGTGTCTGTCCCTCCCCACCCACAGCCCCAGCCTGCCAGAAATGGAGAGTGGATGGAGGAGGGGAATGAGGAGGTGGTACATATGGGAGCATTTTTTCTTTCATCTTTCACTGACAGAGTCAAATTATTCTGTTTCATTTCAGAACTGACAAATTGAGAAATACAAGTTTAATTAAACCATCTTGACGAGAGTAGTAGAACTAGAAACAGATTATCTTCGAAACCAACTTGGGGGGAGAGGAGAGGAGCCAACAATAGCAATAATAAAACAAAAAGAAGGGGCTTCCCTGGTGGCGCAGTGGTTAAGAATCCGCCTGCCAATGCAGGGGACACGGATTCAAGCCCTGGTCCGGGAAGATCCCACATGCCACGGAGCGACTAAGCCCGTGCACCACAACTACTAAGCCCGCGAGCCACAACTACTGAAGCCCACGCGCCTGGAGCCCGTGCTCTGCAGCAAGAAAAGCCACCGCAATGAGAAGCCCGCGCACCACAATGAAGAGTAGCCCCCGCTCACCACAACTAGAGAAAGCCTGCGCTCAGCAACGAAGACCCAATGCAGCCAAAAATAAAAATAAATAAATAAATTTATAAAATAAAATTAAAAAAAAGAAAACACAGACCATTAAAAAAAGATGGAAAACAAAGGAAACCATGATGAAGCATAAAATAAAGTGATGAAAGTAAAAAATAAGTGGGATAAATTCAACTGTTCAAAGGAAAAGGCAAGCAGGTTGAATAAAAAATGTTAAACCCAATTTCATTCTGCCCTACGTGACAACTTAAAATAAAGGAAGCAAAGTAAATGAAGGTAAGAGACATGCAAATGCAACAAAGCAATCAAGGCTTGAGTTCCGGGTAAAAATGGCACATTGAAACATGCACCACATTCTGTTTCCTCCCCAAACCCGACAGAAGATTGACAGGAAAGGGATACTGAACACCTAACCAGCAACGACAGGGAGAACGGCGGAAGGGAAGGCAACTAAACAAGTGTTTTTGAGGCTGGAAGGCAGCTGGACCTGTGACAACAAGCAGCAAGACGTCAGCAAGCCAAATCCCGAGTCAGCAGTAGGAAAAGCTGAGAACAAACCCAGCCCTCAGCAGCAAATCCTCAAAAGGCTCAGGCAGAGGTACTGAAACGGAGCAGGGCCCTGTGGTCCTTCCCTCCCGTGTCCTCCTCCTGCCTTTTGTCTGTGGAAAAACTTTAGCCAACGAATAAGTTTAATCAGAGAAGTGAGAAAATGCAGAGGCAAAGAAAACAGTCAAACAAATAATCATAGTTTAGTCATTAAGCATAGTTAAGGACGTTTAGTTCCCCCTCAAGGGCTATGGATAATATTCTGAGCCGTATCCTGTGAGCCGTCTTGTAGATAGTGAAACCCCACGAGGTGGAAGAAGTGAACTACATGATGACCAGGCTGTAGACGGGACATAAGCTGCCGCAATTCTGAGAACTGGCCTCAAGGAAATGGGAACAAACTGATCCTGGAACTGAAGACTAACTGTACCTAAAACAATCAAGACGACACTGATCAGAGCACCGCAGGACCAGTTTCAAGATGAGTGTCAGAGCTGACTGTGCTGTTTCTGCATGTAGCGCCCTCCCTCCGTCTATAAAAGCTCTTGCCCCCTGACTGTCAGTAGGGGGAAGTCAGCCTTTGGTCAGGAGTTCCCCCCTCCCCCCTGGGTTGCCAGCATTGGAAATAAAGCAAACTTTCCTTTCCACCAGACTTGCCTCTTTATTGGCTTTTGAGCAGCGAGCAGCGCCGGTAAGAGTCCACTCGGAAACTGGATGGCTAAAATAAGGACGATTGGTTAAACTTGCTTAAGAAGAGATTAAGCCCCAGATCCCCTCCTCACTCCACCCAGCCGAGGGAATGCTCCTCCACTTCGTAGAAATGGGAGGTTTATTCTCTAGAGAGGATATAATATAGGCTCCTTGGACTTGAAGAATGCTGAGCACAGTTGAGAGTCTGAGTCTGTACCAAAATTAGGGGAATTAGGTTAAAAAAAATATATGCACATGGCATGCAGTACGTGAGACCTCTGCTCGCCTCCTCCCAATTCCCACTGTCCTGCTTCTCCCTCGGACCCCAGACCTTCACCCTCCAGCAGGAGATTGGGTGAGCCCTCTCTGAGGAATCTGACATTTCCAGAGGAAAAGACTTAACGATGTTGAGTTGGTGGGAGGATTCTGCACAAAAGGCCCAAATAGTTCATCCTACAATGAAGACAAATTCTATGAGCTCCATCTATGCCCTCAGAGCTCCCAAATAGTTTTTTAGTTTCCTGTTCTTACATGTGAGCAAACAACCAAGGGTAATGCAACATCTTTCTACTGAGAAAGAATGAGACCAAGACAAACAAAAACTCAGTAGGAACAGACTATGCAGGAGGAGAAAAAAACCTCTCCTCATTACCCTCCCGCAAAAACAAGCTTGCCATTAACATCTTCAAGAGATTTTTAAAAAATCCATGAAATAAGATCAAGAAACTATAAGAGTAATATTCAGATGACAAAAAAGACCTCTTGAATGTTATAAAAGTAAAAACTGCAGCAGAAGTTAGAAATTCAATAAAAGGGTTGAAAGAGAAAGTTGAGGAAACCTCCTAGAAAGTAGAGCAAAACAAAACAAAGGCAAACCACACACATACACAAACACACAAAAAACAAAAGCCATAGGATACAAGAGAGAAAAGATTTTTTCTTTAATTTACAAGGCCAGTCCAGGAGATCTAACACCCAAATAGCGGGTTCCAGGGAGAACAGAAAAAAAAAAAAAAAAAGAGAAAAATCAACAAAATAATTCAAGAGAATTTCCCAGAACTGAAGGACATGGGTTTTCACATTAATTTTTGGTCCGATGGAGTAAATGAGACCCAGACCAAAGAAATAAATGAAATTTCATTGTGAACTTCTTCAGTCTGGAGCAAATGTGATGAGGGTATAACAGCCTACTGTTGTCAAACCATCTTTTTAACTTGAGAAGCAACTGGAAGGTATGCTACACTAAAACAAGGGAGTATGTGAGAAAGAGGAAGATGTGTGATTCAGGAAACAGGGACCCCAACTCAGAAGACAGGCCAAGGGAATCCCTCAATCACAGTGCAGAAAAGTCCTGGAACAGCCCTGCAGTGAGCCTACAGAAAAAGCAGCCCAAACAAGAAAGGAACGGGAGTAAATAAGAAAAACCTGGAACTCACAGTTTACATAATATGATGGACTTTGTGGAATATTGTTCTGAGGGGCTATTATAAGCTGTAGAAATAAGTAGCAAATAGATTCAAAGAAAACTAGGCAAGTGAAGAAACAAGGTGATTATTAACATTAGGAAAAACAAAATGAGAAGAGAAAGGCAAAACAGACAAAAAGGACAAAAAAGACCTCCTTCCAGCTGAGTTAGCTCTCCGAAAACAGGTTTTCTGGAAATTACACTCACAATTTTGTGCTTATATCTCATTGGCCAGAACTTAGTCCTGTGGTTCTACAGAGCTGTAAAGGAGGCTGGAAAATGGGGTCTTTCATTTCAGCACCAACATGCTCTACTGAAAACTGATGTTTTGTTACTGAGGAGGAAAGGGAAAATTCACGTTGGAGGAGACAAGTAACGGTCCTGTCACAGACAGTCGCTTTCATCAAGATGACACTGCACAATGAACACACAGCTGACAAAAACCTTTATGAACTAAATAACATGGCACCAAAACATATAAAGCAAAAACTGCAGGAAACACAAAATCAAATCATTAATAAGCTACCTCTCCCCCAAAGGGCCAGCTCCAAGGAACAGTTAGTGTTGAAGTTTTAAAAACTATTCCAGATACAGAGGAAGAATGAAAACCTATGAAATGATCACATCCTTGATACTATAAGCCTGACAAAGGACAAAAAAAAAAAGGAAAAATTCAGACCCATATTACATATGCATATTAATGCAAAAAATCTAAATAAAAATGTAGCCAATATCATCCAACAGTATATTAGTTTCCCATTGCTACTATAATAAATTACTACAAATTTAGTTGATTTAAAAAGTTCAAACTTATTATACTACATTTCTGTAGGTCAGAAGTCTGGTACAGGCCTAACTGCACTAAGATCAAGGTCGCTCAGGATGACCTCCCTACTTTAAAGCCAACTGATCAGTTACCTTAATTACACCTGCAAAGTTCCTTTTGCCATGTAATATAACATTCACTGGCATGACATGGCAGGGAGGGGGACTGCTCAGTTTTGATGGGGAATCAAAATTGCACCTGCCACAAGCAATATATTGAAAGAATAACACACCAAGACCAAGTGACAGTCATTCTAGAAGTGAAAGGCTGACTTATTATTAGAAAACCTGCTAACATAATTCATTATATTCATACATCAAAAAGAGAAAAAAACCCATTTGTCTTAGAAGATGCTAAAAAGGCCTTTGAATAATATTCAGCATCAACTCCAGATATTTTAAATCCTAAGAGCTATACTTCTTTAACTTTATAAAAACTGTATATACCTCAAATGACAGTAGTGCCTTAGTGGTAGAATGCAGGGCAGTCCTTCAGGTCAGGAAAAAAAAAACACCTGCCATCATGACTCAGTTCTGGAAGTACTGCCCAATGTAATTAGACCAAAGAGTAAAATGAAAAATATAAATATTGGAAAGGAAGAGGCAAAAGGATAAATATTTGTAGATGACATGATCATCACCCTGAAAAGCCCAAGGGAATCAACTGAAAAACTATCAGAAGCAGTAAGAAAGTTCTAGTAAGAAGCTGGAGTATAAAGCAAATAAGAAAAATCAATATCTTTCTTATACTCCTGAGAAATCCAGTTAGAAAATAAAATGAGTGAAAATACCCTCTTATCACAGCACCAACAAGAAGAACAACAGGTAATATAATACCTAGAAATGCACTTAAAATGAAAAGCATGGGCCCAATAAAGTGTCGGTCGTTTCACAAAGGGGCAAAGAGAGGACAGGGCCATAGACTGCAACAGACCAAGTGATAAACCTAATGCAATTCTAGTTAAAATGTCAATGGCAGGGACTCCCCTGGTGGTCCAGTGGGTAAGACTTCTTGCTCCCAATGCAGGGGGCCCGGGTTCGATCCCTGCTCGGGGAGCTAGATCCCGCGTGCGTGCCGCAACTAAGAGTTTGCATGCCGAAACGAAGATCCCACATGCCGCAACTAAGACCCGGCGCAACTAAAATAAATAAATAAAATATTTTTAAAAAGTCAATGGCAGTTCACGAGTAAATTATCATAGTGCTCATTTGGAATAACAAACAAACATATAAAATAGACAATAAAGAAGAGTAATGAAAGGGCTTTGTCCTGCACTGACTTGAAATACATGATAAAACTAAAGTAGATAAACAGTGTGGTACTACTGCAGAAATAGACTTTTGGGAAACAATAGAAAGTTTAGAAGTACAACCAAGCATTCAGAGAGACTGTATTTACGAGCAGACAGTGTTCAGACCATATATAAATACCTATCCCCTGCAGCCACCAGCCCAGGACCCAATCACCATCTCTGCAGCAATCAGCCCCAAAGAGCCAGGACTTGATCAGTAACTAACAGCTTCCCTAATTTTGCCACCATTTCCAGTTTAGAACCAAATTAGAGAAAGCTGAATATGTTCCCCTAACCAAGCACATAGGACACCCTGCTTCCAGCTGGCCGCCCCCAGCTTCCCCAGGCCCACAGCCTCCCTCAAGGAAGCCCTCAAGCCTCACCTTTCCCACTAGAAGGCTCTCCCTCCCCTTTGCCTGCCTTTAAGATTGGGCCAACTCCCTTGCTATATATAGCAAGCTCTGACTGAACAGCCTTTGCTTTTTTCATTTAGGAGGTCTTAGTTTATTTCCACAATATCTACTGTGGCGGGGTGCCCTCAAGTTCAAGTTAGTGGAAGGAGGACAGAGTATTCAACAATATTCAACATTTGAGGGGGGAAAAAAAAGAGATTTGTACTGCATACCCGCATCAAAATAAATATCAGACGCATCAAAGAACCAAATGTAAAAAAGGAAGTTGTGAAAACAGTAGAAGAAAACACGGATCGCTTTGCACCACAATCCCATGAGGAAGGCAAGACTGGTTGCTGCGTATTATCATTCAGAGAGGAGACGCTCAGGTCCAGCAAGGCGAGTGGCCGAGCCAGGATCTGAACCCAAGCCTGACTCCTCGTTCCCAGGATAAATGGGACGAGTGGGTGGCAATGGGAATGACTAAGAGACACTCCCCCCGTTCCGGAACGTGGTAAGGCTCCGGCAAACTGCCAGCAGTCAGCCGGATCTGGACAGACAGCGCCTGGTGGTGGGGACCTTTTCCTGGGAGGCGGCGTGGCCAGGGCCGAGGCCCCGCCGGAAGCGGGCTGCTCACCTGTTGGGCTTGTAGCCCAGGCCGTCCATCAAGCACGCCTGGTCCCTGTCTCGCGGGAAGCCGTGCAGCACCCACCCTCTCTCAACGCAGTCCTGCTGGTCCAGGCGCTGCCTCAGCACCTTCATGATGATGTTGTCGGGGACTGCAGAGAAAGGAAGACAGCTGGTCACTCGGCCGCCCTGGCCACCTCTCCTGAGCCAACAGGAAGGTGAGGGAGCCTCCGCGGCCCTGGCTCACGGTCTTCCTAACTTTATTTGACCCTGATTTGAACAGGTGAAGAGGCCGTTTTAGGTGGACAGGGCTGTGGGCGCCCGTTTCCCAGGACCCTCCAAGGTCCTGGCAATGGGAGGAACATGGCCACCCAAGAAGGGAAAACCATTGGGTGACCTTGACCTTGAGCTTGAGCTTTCCCTGACTTTGACAGGATATACGCCCATCGGCAACCAGGGTAGCTCCCAGTCCTCCAGTGATATGTGGGCATCCCTCCCCGATCCCCCTGCAACCGCAGGGATCCAGTTTTTGCAGCAAAAAGACTTTTCATGGAAGCATACCAATCCCCAGTGGAAGGTTTTGTTTTCCTCCAATGGGATGGCAAGGTGCCCCCGAGGCTCTCTGCTAATTCACGATACACAAGCAACCCCCTTCTTTTCCCCTTCCCCCAGTTCTCCCCTCCTTGATGTTCAGAATCAAATCTCTCTCAAGAATCACAGCTTTAGTTATAACCAGAGACTGAAATCAAGTCTCAGCCAGAAGGAGATGTTGAGAAGCCTCTTGTTTACATTACTGCAATTGACATTTTCCTGAAATTTATACCTCTCTTCTCAGATTCATTAAAAGGCCTATGTTGCTAATGTACTGCGTTCTAGCAATTTGCACTGCATTTCCTGCACTTTGCACTCATTTTTCCAGAGATACTTGGTAAATATTACCATTGTTTGCTATGAATGTGGGCCCCCCCAGCAAGCGGGTTTCCTGGAGCTGCAGTGACAGGGCAGCTCAGCGGCTTTTCTGGAGATGCCGGGTTCCCTCCGAGAGTCAGCCAAGTGGCCCTGACGCACATGACTGAAACTTCCCCAAAGGCCCCCAGCCAGGTGAACGCGGCGGTGAGAGATTCAGAAAAATTACTGCTTTCCTCCATGGCTGTGACATGCCGGGTTACTGCCCTGTTGCCAAAGAACCATAAACCTCATCTAAGTCATTTGCATTTCCCTGATTTTGTTCTTTCTCACATCTTCCAGCCTTTCTTCCCCAGTCCCTAGGAAAGAGCAGGAAATTTGCTCTAATGAGAAGATTTGGCTAAGACAGATCAGTGAGAAGTTGATACAGCTAATCCCATCCCTTCCCTGCTTAAACCCGCCATGGCTCCCCAGTGCTCTGGGGATAAGAGCAGTACACTTCCCCATGGTCAACAGGGCCCTGCAGGGCCCAAGTCCTGCCTCCCCTCCCTGTGAATCTCCCCCAGCTCTTCGCCTCCCCTTGAAGGAGCCGGTCCCTCCATCCAGAGCATCCTTCCCCCATGCCTTGCCTGGGGCCAGGCCCCAGAGGAGTGTCCGCTCCCTGGACGGCCAGTCGCTGGGTTAGCGCCTGTGCTTCTTCACTTTCACTCGCCACCCCTGTTATTAACTCTCTGGCTAATTCTTTGTGTAATGCTGCCTCTCACGAGGACAAAGGACCATGCCCACCTCGCTTTTCCATGATTAACACAGTGCCTGGCAGATAGGAGGTATGGAATAAATAGACAGGAGCCCTCCCTTTTCAAAGCTTCACTGCAACTAAACAAAGATGTTAAAACCCAACTCGACCACGCTTTGGGGAGCTCAGAAGAAGAGAGGAGGGGGAGGAGCTGGGCTGGAGGCACACACGAATGCGGGGGCTGGTCTCCGCCCTGCCCTTAGGTGCCAACCGACCTCCACTCGGTCAGGCAGGCTCTCCCAGTCTCAGTTTCCTCAACCGCCGAAAGAGGATGCCGGGACCTCTCACCACAGCATCAACACGACGCATAGCTCCAGGCACGTGGGAGATGGCACTCAGCGATGGGGGCCGGTACTTTTCAGTTCGGGAGATGTATGTCCGGAAACAATGTTTCATGAATACGCTCATGTTTTCCCCAAGGTCAAGGTCACGGTGTGCTGAGTTGGCTCCTGGGATAAAGGATGGTTGACTTCAAACAAGCCTGGGCAGTTAAAGATGGAGAGACTTAGGGACCTCTGTCCTGAGTCCTCTGTTCACGTGGTGGGGGTAGTAAGTCTATTGATCCCCCTGCCCCCACTCCCCAGGGGCTGTTTATATTCAGGGCAGCGGCGGGTGGGGGGGGACAGAGGGGCAGCTGTCACAGCTTCGGCTCCTCCACCCCGTGCTCCCCTCCCCACGCACGCAGGGCACACCGGCTCCCGCCAGCGGCCCCTGTGAGGAGTCAGGGTGCGGGGAGCCAGCCCTCAGGCTACTGTGTGAATAAATAATGGGTCTTTTCTCTGATCCAGAAACCTCATGTTTTCTGTCAAGAGAAATACAGATTAAAGACAATGTGGGTTAAGAATCTGCCATAGAGCTTTCCAATCCAGGTCTACCCCTAAATATGTACAGATATTCTCAGTGAAATAGTAACTAATACAAAAACAAGCCTATCCCAGGGATCCATCCAATGGAGCGTTATGCAGCATCTGTGCTGTGTCCAGGGACAAGGGATTGACGCTGCCACACACGGCAAACAAGAAGCCAAGGGCCGTGCCCTCCTGGATTTTACGTTCTAGCCAGCGAGACAGACAATGCACAGATAAATACCCATCTCAGAGAGTCATAAATGCTATGCAGAAAGCAAACCAAATGATGGGATGCTGCTGGTTTGACTGGGTCCAGGATGGTCTCTGCGGTCACAAGCGGCCGAGGTCTGGACGGTGAGTCCACCTCGTGAAGATGTGGGGAGGATGTCCGGGATGGCACTGGCAAAGGCCCTGAGGCTGGAATGACCTTGGCACGTGGAAGGGACGGAGAAAGGGCCAGTGTGGCTGGAGCAGAGTGATCTCTGGGAAGTGGGGGTGGGGAGGCCCTGCCAGGTCTTCAGGAAGGAAGGGGATCTGGCCACCCCCGGGCCATCTTGGGAATGACCATGCGCTGGCCCTTGGTGCATATTTATTGAATGAACGCATGGGGGTTGATCTCAGGATCCTGAGCTAGTACGTCCTGGAACGTGCGCTCTGCCACGTTTGCACAAGGACTGCTTATTTTGTGGGATCAGCCAGTGGAGTCCCCGGCTGGGGTCCCCAGGTCCCATGGGTGTGGCTAGTGAAGAACACTTTACCTCCTGTAAAGTCTGCAAAGAGCTTGGGCTGAGGACCCCTGAGTGCAAACCAGCTGTGAACAGCTCCAGCTTTCTAAATTTCTAAAAGGAAACCAAAAAAAAAAAAAAAAAAAGTAATTCCCTGGTGGTCTAGTGGTTAGGACTTGGCGCTTTCACTGTGGTGGCCCAGGTTCAATATCTGGTTGGGGAACTGAGATCTCGCAAGCCGCGCGGCGCAGCCAAAAATAATAATAATAATAATAATAAATAAAAGGAAAGAAACCATCTTTTGCTGACCCCACAAGCACAGTGCCCTCGAGTCCCTGGGCACCTGAGCAGCTGAGGGACACCGCAAGCTCCCAGCAACACCCCATTAGAGAGAGGCCGGCTGTGGCAGAAAGCAGTCTCTGCACCCCTCTCCCAGCCCCAGTCTCTCCATCAGCAGACGGGGAAGGTGGGTGAGCTGAGCTCTAAGTGGGGGGCTGCAGGAAGATTTGTAAATACTGCTGCTTATATGAGAGTTCCTTAGAATAAAACCCAGAATAACTCAGCTCTTAGCTCCCCTGGGTTCCTTTCTTCGAGCAAGTGTGAGCAGAGAGCCCAGTGGTCCGGCCGTGGGACCTCCCTGAATCTCAGAGTCCTCCTCTGGGACACCTGCCTCACTGGCTGTTACGGGGCCTGGAGACAACTCATGGGAGCTGCCAGATCAGAGCTCTTTTTAAGGGATGGGTCTTCACTGCTGCACGTGGGCTTTCTTTAGTTGTGGTGCGCGGGCTTCTCATTGTGGTGGCTTCTCTTGTTGCAGAGCACGGGCTCTAGGTGCGTGGGCTTCAGTAGTTGTGGTGCACAGGCTCAGTAGTTGTGGCGCACGGGCTTAGGTGCTCTGCGGCATGTGGGATCTTCCCGGACGAGGGCTCAAACCCATGTCCCCTGCATTAGCAGGCAGATTCTTAACCACTGCGCCACCAGGGAAGTCCCTGTGTGCATATAGTTTTAATTCCTCCTAAAAGTTTACCCAGATTCCCATCAGATGGCTACGATGAAGCCACTGGCAAGAAAATGGGACCCTTAAATTATAAACATGAAGTCCAGCATCTGAGCTTGAATCTGGCTTTAGGAGAAACGGGCTTGCCCTTGGGAGAGGAGGTCCACTGGGTAATTAGTTTGCTGACCAGTGATACCCCAGGCCCATTAAGGCCTCAGTTGTTTGGTGGTGAGAATGGCATTGGGCCAATAATTTGTTTTCTTCAATAGTCAGTGCTGTTTGGAAACCAAGCTGCACTCCAGGAGGGACGTCTGAGCCACTGAGCTTCTAGGGGCAACAGCGGGCTGCTCGTGCAGCTCGGAGCTTTGGCGATTCAGAGAGGGAAAGACCTGGTAGGTCATCCCTTTGACCACCCCCCTCATTTCAAAGTTGAAAAACCAAGTCCCCAAAAGATTGTGACTTATGTGACCCGCCCAAGCCAGTTTCTCAGCCTGGAAGAAATCTGACTTAAGGTTAAGAAATCTGACCAGATAGAAACACAAAGAGACTTTTTGGTTTGGGGTGGGTTTTTTTCCTTATTAAGTTGGCAAAGATTTCTAGAGGGAACTTCCCAACTGACATCAAAAGTTAAAATGTACATGCCTTTTGGCCCAGCAATCACGTTCCTAAGAATTTACACCTAAGATACAACAGCACGTACGACCAAAGATGTGCACATAAAGATGTCCATTTCAGTGCTGTTTATAATAGTGACAATCGGAAACGATTTTAAATGTCCATCAGTAGAGGACAGCTTAAATAAAGGATGCACATCTATGCAATGCGATATTAGGTAAACTTTAAAAAATCATTTATATTTATGTTGACTTGGAAAGAGGCCTCGAACAGAATATCAAATGGGAAAAAAGTAAACGGTTTGTATAATACGGTCTAATTTAAATGTATATTGACATACATATACACACACGCACAAATACACACACTACACACGCACGGGGGAGACAGGAGGGCCTCACTGATGCCCCACGAGTGACAGACGGTCCCTTGGGGGCTCAGGGTCCTGGAGTTGAGAGAGACAATAACACAAGTCAACACATCCTGGCTGGAAAGGCCTAAGGACATGGGAGGCGTGGCAGTGTTGAGTGCTTCGGAGGAGGGCAAGGTCACATTTCTGGAGGACTGGGGAAGAAGATGGATACTCACATGGACTCCAGCTTCGAGCCAAAACCAAAACAAGCCCCTCTCTTCAGGCTCTCAAATTAGCACTTCTCCTCAGAGGGCCGTACCACAATTGCGAGTCAATGATTATTGGTGCAGTATATGTTTAATGCCTACATTCCCACCCTCACCCCCCACTGGAGAAAGCAGGGACCCCCGTCAAGTCAGGCTCGTTGCTACACCCGCGCACTTGGCATTGTGTCCCGCACATGGCAGGCACGTAATAAACACACTTTGAATGAATGAATGAATGAATGAATGCATAGTACCAATTCCCCAAAACCTGGACTGTTCTCCCGAGCTCTGAGTCAAGTCCTGTGGCAATGGGAAACAGCCCTTCTCTCAGGGCTCCCTTCATCCACGCCACAGCCCATCTATGAATTAAATAAGCAGTCAAGAGAAGACGTGTTGACGTCTGGGATTTGTTTCAAAATACTCCTGATGGCGGGGGGGGGGGGGGGTCTTCCCGGAGGATTCCAGACGCACCGAGGGTGACCACGAGCTCACGTGGGTCCCTTATACTGGTTATGGGTCCCTTCAGGTTCCTTATCCTATTCTCTCTGCTTTTTACATACATTTAAAGGCCTCCATTAACCAAGTGGGTTTTTTGTTTAAAGGAAACAATTTAAAGGCCTAAAGGAGGTTGAAATGACCACTGTGAGAGACCACTGCAAAAGGACAAAGGATGAAATCTCCCTGGAGGGCTGTCCTTGCACCCCAGAAGCGGCTCCACTTTGGGGGGACCTGAGGGCTGGATGGAGCCCTAGCCCTTCTGTCACTCTGCTCTGGACCCTGGAAGCGCTGCCCAGGAACCTGGCATCTGCACAGATCTGCCTTCCTGGGCAATCCCAGGGAAGCTGCTCAGACCCGCACACCGGGCCATTACCCTCTCTGTGTCTCAATCACGGTTGAACATTGGTAACTGGGGCTCCTGGGGCCTGGGAGACAGAGGCTGCCGGGCCACGGAGGCTCGCTGGTCCCCTCCCCCTCCAGCACGGACGGCTCTGGGCAACACCAGGGGTCCCCTTGCAGGGACGGGCTGTGCTCCCCCATTGGAAGCTGGGAGACAATGCTGGCGGCAAAAACAAATGACAGACCCCTCTGGATACTGCCTCCGGGGCCCTCCCGGACACAGACACGGCGTGCAGGCCCAGGGGTGAAGGGTGAGGCGGGAAGACCCTGCCTTCAGTGCATTTCCTGGCCCTACCCCTGCATCTCCTGTATCAGGTTTTCTGCTCTGTGCCTTTGTTTGGCTGCTGCCTTTTTTCCCTCTGTAGGCCATCGACTCACTTTTCCAACCCCACACGGTCTGACCAGCCGGTTGAGCAAAAATGCAGCCTTTTCAGAGCAGATCTCGGCCGCTGTGTTCTGCTGGAAGTTGAAAGTCTCCTTGATAACGCTGTCCATCGGCCTTCATCCTCCTCTCGGAGAGAGATTTTCAGTGCGCTCTCAAGTCTTTCTCCACTGAGTCAGGTGCCTCAGGCTTGATTTCTGGGCTTGACAGTTAACATCTTACCCTGCGTATAAGCTACTGCCAAGGGCTACCTCTCCGGAATGTCCTGTCAACCCTAAATTTAGCAAAGTGCAAGATATGAATATCCCATTATTTCATAAAGGCCACACCACATGGTTTCGGGTGGTTTTTTTTTTTTTTTTCTGAAAATCTTCCATAAAAGATGGCAGTCCTCACATTGACCTCGAGGTTATTAAAAATCTCAATCCACGTATTCCCTGCCGGCCGGCTGTGCTCGAGGGGTGGGCGGGGAGCCTTGGTCACGGGCGAGAGGATCCCAGGTCCCCCACCAACCCCACCCAGGACACCTGGCCCACCCTTGGTCTTGAAGGGGAGGCATTCCTGTTCAAAGGCCTGGGCCCCAGGTCAAGCCCCCTCCTACATATCAATCCTACGGCTCAGACAGAAGAAAGTACCCCCGTGAGTCAGGCCACCATGAGGTGACTGGACAGGACTCTTCTTCCCAGACTGCAGGTCTGACATCCTCAGTCAAGTCCAGCTCAGAATGCCAGTGGCATTCGTTAGGGAGGGCCCCGAGAGAATACCTAGGCCAGCTCATGATCTGTCCAGTGGAAGCCAGAGCTGAGGGCAGAAGGGACTCTCTCGGAGCCCTTGCCCCGACCCCTTCCTGCCGCCTGTGGTCCAAACCTCTGCATCCCCGTGAGCGTCCCTGACACGGGGCTCAGCTGCTGGGGGAGGGGCCCGAGGGGCACCGAGGTTGCTGGCGCTGGCCCTGAACGGCTAGGACGGAAAGTGGAGAAAAGGAAAGGGCTCCCTCAGCCGGGGCTTCAAGGTAAAAAGACCCAAGGTTGATTGACGCACCCAGGACAAGCCATCTAACCCTCCCACCATCCCCGGGCAGATCAGAAAAAGCTGAGGACCTCACCACACACCCTACACACTCCCGACACACACACTCAGAAACCCACCGACACACTACACACGCCCAGGCACTCACCTATAACACCCTTACACACCCCTGCAGGACACGCACGTTACACACCTGCTACACGCCTACCTGCACCCTACACACGCTACCCCCACCATGCGCAACACACACGCTCTACGCCCCACACCCTTCTACACACAATACAGCGCACGCACTTACCCCCTCCCCTACACACACACACACACACACGTGGACACACGCACGCACACACGCACACACACATACATGCACACACACATACACACATGCACACACGTACACAGACACACGCAGCCTGTAACTGCCCCTGCAACGTCCTTCCCTCTTCAAGGCCCCATTTGAAATCAACTAAAGGGGACACTTGGCATCTGTCGGGGGTCGTGGGAGACTCAGCATTTTCTTCTCCTCCCGCTTCCCAACATCCCAGCGCAGCTCCCGGACCCCGCCCCCTCCTGATCTGACCCAGTGGGAGAGTCTTGGAAAGGAACCCAGCTGCGGAGGAGAAAGAGGGGTTGCTTTCGTTTCTGTTTTTCATTTCCATCTCATGCATACCGATGCTCCAAAGAAATGGGGCTCCCATTCCCCCCACACATCTGTCTCTTCCCCGCACTGCTGGGGGCTTGACCCAGGATATGGGCTGGGCTCTTCCGGGCCCCGACTTACTATCACTGTAATTCAGTGAAAGCTAAACTCCACCATTTCTGGGAGACCGTTACCCTTCGGATGACACTGATTCCTGGCAGCTGAGGCCTGCAAGCCCTCCTCTCTGCTGTAACCAGGAATCAGGAGTGTCTTAGAAGGACCTGCAGCGCCACAGTGCCAGGACCTCGGGCCAGGCTTTCCAGTAGCGACGCTCTTTGTTTGTTATTTACTGCCACCTGCTGGTCAACCATGGATCCTGCGCCCCAAGTGAGCACTTAAAATGATAAACAGAACATTTCTAAAACCCGTACAGCAGATGACAAGGAGAAACCAGCTTGTTCGAATTGGGTATACTCCACAATTCTTCGGCGGGACCAAGCCCCTGGGAGCGCTTGCCTCCTTCATAAACTCATGTCACTTCCCCCGGCCAAGTGCCTGCCTTGGCCAGCCAGTGTTTCCCAGGCACAAGATGGAACGGATGTCTTTTAAGACTTCTTTAGGTTCCAAAAGTCTGTATCCTAATATCTCTATTACTTAACAACAACATTTAAATCTGCTTGGCAGACAATGGTGCCAGGAAATAACAATTTTTTAAAAATAATTTAAAAGTTTTTGGGACTTCCTTGGTGGTCCAGTGGTTAAGACTCCAGACTCCCAATGCAGGGGGCCTAGGTTTGATCCCTGGTCAGGGAACTAGATGCCAAATGCTGCAACTAAGACCCGGTGCGGCCAAATAAATAACTAAACAGATATATATTTTTTAAATAAATAAATAAAATAAAAGTTTTATTTCCCCCAACAAGTTGAAACTTCCTGGGTTTCAACAGGAAGTTTTCTCCTTATAGTTGCCGACAATTTTTTAATATTGGCTTTCTTTTTCAAGTCCAGAAGAGTACGTTAGGCCCGGGACTCTCACCAGCCAGGAGGCTGGTCTGTGCTGCCCACCTCTCGTGAGCGCTACCCGCTTTCTATCACTCCCCTCTGCCACGCCTACTGGGGCCAAAAGTAAAGATAAGATTGAGGTGCCAACACGGCTGACCCAGTCACAGCTGAGAGGCGGCTCTCCAGCCCTTGGGCTTCTCTTGCTACTGAGGTTTTAGATGAGGAAAAAAAGACCATTTAAAAACATTTTTCTGGGGTGGGGGGATGAACTGGGAGATTGGGATTGACATGTATACACTAATATGTATAAAATAGAGAACTAATAAGAACCTGCTGTATAAAAAATAAAATAAAATTCAAAAAACCCCCATTCTTCTGTAAATAAATGGGGCTTCACTTAGCAAATTAATAAGACTTCTAATAAAAATGCTCACTTAGACACACTGTGTATAACGATTTCGTAATTAGTTAATCTTAAAACGCAGTTTTACATCTTTCAGTGGAAAATGAGAAGAGGCCAGCAGTCCAGATGCGGACCAGATTGTTGTAAAGTGCAGAGTATTAACATTAACGGTACACTGCGGATCAAAGAGTTTAAGGAGCACAATTTTCCTTCCATTTTAATGAAGTCGGGGCTCAGAACCAGTTACTTCCGCCCACATCTCAAGGGCAGCGAGAAAGCTGTTGCCCACATGATCTGTGAGGAGAAAATCAGCAACTACTGGGAAACCAGGGAACAGCCATGAGCCCCATATTCTGGGGTCAAAAAGACGCGATGGCGCATTTACTTAACAAGCATGTGTTCCATAGTGCTTACTGTGAGCTCAGCTCTGTTCTGAGCATGTAATTTTCTCTAATACAAGTACTGATTCATGTAGTCTTCATAACAACCCCATTTTACGGATTAGGAAACTGAGGCACAGAGAGAGGAAGTAACTTGCCCATGGCCACACACTAATAGGTTATGAAGCCCAGAATTAAACACAGGCCATCAGGCTCTGGGGTCACCTGCTCCACCTCTGCTCTCTGCCTGCCTTTCAGGGGAAGAAACAGCATGAATTCTGCCCTCCATTCTGCATTTCGTTTGCAGCGTGCCCTTGGGTGAGTGACTTTACCTCCCAGCTGGGGGTTCTTCCTCTTTAAAAGAGAAATGGACTCTCAGTTCTCTGAGCTCCCTGCAAGCCCCCACGTGGTACGTCTGACGTCAGGCCACCCCCAGCTCTGAGGACCCATGAGGCCATCTGGGTTCAGCCTCACCCAGTCACGGGATGCAGCCAATCCTGAACCAAACCAGAACGTTCAATGCAAGCCTTCCCTAGGGTGGCAGATTAGAGGTGGCCACTCCTACCGCTGAGAGGGGACTCTAGCCCCCCTCCCCCCCTCCCCCCCACCACCTTGAATCTGGTCTTATTGACTAGCTTGATGGAAGTTCATTCTGGGTCTTCTGAGGCTGGCTCAGCAGAAGACATAGCTTACCCCATCCTCCACCCCATCCACCACTGCCGCCCTGGGCCTCCTTGGGATGCTTGTTCTGGGGGAAGCTAGGACCACATAAGGGGGGCTGACCAACCCGAGGCCGCCATGCTGGGAGGAAGCCCAAGCTAGCCACGTGGAGAGGCTGCACAGAGAGAGGTCTGACCAGCCCCAGACGGTCCAAGCATCTCACTCCAGGCCCCAGGCATGGGGATGAAGAATCCTGCCCCAGCAGATGCAATAGGGAGAAGAACCAAAGAACCAGGTTGACAGCAGAACTGAGAACCCCATGTAGAGCCCCAGAGGAGCCAGCCCAGTTGCCTCTAGCTGTTCTAGCCATGCCAAGTAAGGCCCAAGGCAGTGTGGGGTGGAGCCGTCCCTGCCACACCCTGCCTGAAATCCTAGTGCACGAAATCAGGAGCATAATGAAACAGATGTCCTTTTATGCTGTCACGTTGCAGGGTGGCTGCAATAGATAACTGAGCCCCGGACGTGGAGCAGACTGGGCTCCTGCCAGCTCCTGGTGACCATAGGGACCAGGCACCCGAAGCTGACGTTAGTCACAGGAAGAGAATACGATACCAAAAAAATCCACATGTGAAACATCCGTCTACCGAACAATCTTGCTACTACTACCATGACTTCTCCTACAATTACGACAATGACAATACTGTGACTATCAATAATAATAGTAGCAAGTATCCAATAAGTGGCCTATCGTGTACCATGCACAGTGCTAAACATTTTACAGACACGTTTTCATTTAGATATCTAACAAGCCATGACTTTGATACTGTGAAAAGCTCACCCTTGTAGATGAGGAAACCGTAGTTCTGAGCGGTCGGGTGACTTGCCCAAGGTCACGCAGCTGGGCGGTGGCAGAAACTGAACTGGAATCAAGTGGTGATTGCACAGCCCAAACCTGCAGCCGCTCCCTTGACTGTCGAGGAGTGACCGTCGCTGGCCACCTGTCTAGAAACCCGTCAGGCTGCCTGCTGCCTTCTATCGCCTGTTCTCCCTTTGTTCCTTCGAGACAAACGGGGTCTCACCTACACGGAAATGCAGGCAGCAGAGGGGAGCTTCTGGGCCCCCGACGCCACGGGGCGTGCCTCCCTGCTCCTGCCACCCCACACTGTCCCAGGGCACGTGCTGGGCGCTCAGCTGTGAAATCGTTCGTTCACCCGCGAACATAGCTGAGCTCCTAATATGAGCCACGCTGGCCGTGGGGACGGGGGAGCAGACAGACCATACGCAGAAGCATGCAGCGGGAGGTGCTGGGAGGGGTCCCGGACGAGGTCCTTCTTACCTCCCGGTAACCCAACCGTGACCGAGTGGAGAGAGGGTGGTGAGATCAGAGTTCTAGCAGCCAAGGTCACAGATGGGGTAGATGGAGGTCTGAGGTGAGAGGTGAGGAAGAGGGAGGTGTCTCTCCCCGGCCCCTCCCCTGGGTCCCAGAGCAGGCCCCAGGGAGGATGGGCGAGAGGGAAGGGCACGGGCACTTCCTTTCACGCTCTGTACTCTCCCTCACCTCTCGCCTCCTGCGTCTCTCTGCCCCATCGCACCCCCCCCCCACCCTTTGCTCTACCCCGAGCCCCCTTCTCGCTCAGGGCAAAGCTGGAGGGCATGGGCCCCGCACTCCCCTCCCCGGTGATCACAGCTGTGCCACGTTCCCCATGGGGAAGCTGCAGCGCTGCCTTCTGGCTGACAAACCCCGGCAGGTCTCCAGGGACGTGGCGACCGTCCGAGGTGTAGGGGCCGCAGAAGGTCACCGAGGGCAGCCTCCCCTCCACCCCTCAGGCCTCCCTCACAGCCCGAGGAGAAAGCCGGCGTCAGCTCCCCCTCCGGGGCATTCTGAGAGGGGAAGGGGCTTCGAGCTGCACCTGCCTGGAGGGGGTCGTGAGGGGCTGGCCAGACGGCTGCGCAGGGAGACCTCCTAGCTGGAGGAGAAGGCTGGGCCTCGGGGCCTGGCCTGTCGAAGACGATTTCACAGCTGAGTGGGTTGGAAACCACCAGGGCTGCCCGTGGAGGGGAAATGCTTCCAGAAGCTTTGGTCGGAGTGAGAAGGACGCTCTGCACCTCTGGGCTCCCCTTCTGTTTTGTGATCTGCACGCCTGACACACAGCAAGCCCCCGACGAACATTCAGCCCAACAAGAACAGCTGAGCTGCCCCTCTTTGGTGACACGGCAACAGTAGACAGGCCCCTGTCTCTTGGGGGGAGAGAGACGTTTCATTGACCAGATGCACGAGCGAACTGAGAGCCCCTCGCTGCCTCAGTTTCTCCGCTGCTCTGGCCATTGAACAAACAGCTTTGCGACCTTTTGGCCACAGACCTTTGGCTGATGCCCCAGCAAAGCATCATTTTAATAATGATGCTTTTGCAGTCAAAGTCTAGTTTTTACAAACTAAGAGCTGGACCCTCTAGGGGTGCAAACCTGTTGATAAAGCCTTCTACCGCTGTCCTCATTACAGGCCTCTGGCCCTCACAACGCACCCCGACTTTGAGACCCACTGCTTCTGCTGGGCCGTCTCAGCAGGAAGACTCCTACCTAGTTTCCAGAAGGAAACCTTTGTAGTAGTCCCAGCGGAAAAGTCAAAAGTTTGACTGGAAAAAAGGAGCTACTTCAAAAGCATTGTCAGACCGCGAGGTGAGGGTGCCTTCAAAATGCATAAATTACAGGGGTGTCCATTCATCAACCGATAGGCAGCCCGACAGTGGGGTTCTGGATGGGGGCACCAAGGGGACGTGTGGGGACACATCCGGGGGAGGTGCAGCGTGTAAAATACACACCGGGTAAAAGAGTAAATTAATGTGTTTATTACTCACTGCTTGGAGTGCACGTGCGTGCGCGCGCGTGTGTGCAGAAAAATGAAAGAAAAATGTAGAGTTTTTTCAATAATAAAAAGGGAGTTGCACTGCGGGGCCCCTAAAGCTTGTGAAAAATTAAACTCGATGGATTCAAACTGTCCTATTTCCACTTCAAAAGAGAAGAGGCACTGAGCTCTTCCCAAGTTATCTTCAAACGCCCAGCACCCTAGAAAGTTTCTTTAAAAAAATAAAGGCTCCTGTTCCCCCAAGCACTGTACCGGTTACTGTACCCACTGTCTCTCCCTCTTCTAATTATACCCCTGTGAGTCTATTAATCAACTGGTAAATTATTTAGAGAGTCATGCGCTGTCTTCAGCTGGTACAAACACACCACATGCAAAGACTTGCTGGAAACGGGCCGGGGTCCCTCGGGGTCTCCCCTCTGCAGTAAGACAGCTTGCAGCTCACCGAGGCCGCACCGTTAAAAAACAAGAAATAGCGTTCCGCTTACCTCCTCGGATGGGAAGATTTACTTTGTCTTTCAACTCAGCAACTCTTTGCAAGGTTTTAACAAAGGAGAAAAGCTGGTGTATTGTCGAATCTTTGGTGTGCATTTAGTGATGAGAATATTAATTTCCCCTAAAAAAAAAAAAAGGCAGCACTTCGGCTGAGCTCTGATCCATGCCTCCTGGGATACGGACTCGTGGAAGGCTCTCGAAAACGCTCATAATCATGCCAGTTTGGGGCTGGTTTGGCTTGTTTGTGCTCCGATGGCTGCGTTGGCTGTGGTGAGGTCTCATTACCAGAAAGGGTGCAAATTAGAGTCTGGAATCTCCCTCAAATCTCCCACCTCTTCTCAGGTTCTATTAGGCCATGAGGGACCTTCTCCAGATAGAAATATTTCAGAGACACGGGGTATACGGGAGGGGGCACAGGTAACACTTGGTAATGATCTGTCTTCCGCGTTATCTTTTCTACACACCAGGACTTGCGCTTTCAGGGGAAAGTTATTATGCCAATTAAATAGCTGTTTTCTCAGCTGAAGGTCAGTATATGTGTGGCGTGTGCACCAAGGAACTTGGGCCTTTTTTAATTGAATCACTCTTGCTGTTGGAGTGCTGGCAGGGGCTGGTGACAGAGGTGAAGTGACTTAGGAGCTCCCTATAACTTGGCCAGTGAGCCAGGTTGGCAGGTGGTGGGGTGCACAGTTCCGCCTTCTGCTCCTGGAGAGACAGGAGGTGGGAAAAGCTAGGGTCTAACCTGAAAACCCCACCCCGGGGACACGCCCTCGCCGGCGGTCCCCCAACCTGACAATCCCAGCACGTTCGGAGCGCAGTGGGGACGGATCTAGACAACCATCTCACACACTTAGAGCAAAGACTTAAACCAACGAAGACAAAATATGCCTTTGGCTGTTTTAATATCTCCCCTGGGTCACCGGGCTCCAGAGGAAGCGCAAGCAACATTCGAGAATGAAAACAATGGCCAGAGCCCGGGTAGAAGGCAACCCTTCTGAACCAAAGAGACGGTGGTGTACCACTAATTAGACCCAGCAGTCTGGAACGAGGTTATACCTACTGCCAACAGCCATGGGACCGTAAGTTATGGCCGAAATTCCCAGGAGAAGGACTAGAAGTAAAGCAATGCAGGCTTCTTTCTGATGGGGTGAGTTGAGGCCCATGAGAAGGGCTGGTTTTGTACTAAGTGAAACTTGGGAAATGAGACAATCCAATGGGCAAAGACAGGGGGCTGCCTTCCTCGGGAAGCTCCGCATCCTGAGGGTTAAGGAAGCGCACCTTCCAGAAGGCCCTTTGGTAGGAATGAAGCCCAGAGAAGGCTCAGGGTACATCATTTGGGGCTGGTGGCCACTGTGACTCACCGGCGATTGAAGCAGAGCATTGAGCTCTAGCTGCTCCTTTGCCTGATTTGGGGGAGAAAACAAGAACAACTGCACGCATGGCCCTAGTGCACACTGGCCATAGCGCTCACCAGCACCGACCGTGGGACTTTAAATGGCATACGAGCAGCTGAGAAGTTCTTTTTCCAAAAGCCCAGAAGAGTTTTTACGTGTTCTGCAGCCACGTAAAGGCGACGGGAGCTCCCGGGCCGTCAAGCCTTTATGACGTGCGGCCTGGCCCCGTGTGTCGTGTGCGGGCCCCGTGTGTCGTGTGCGGGCCCCGTGTGTCGTGTGCGGGCCCCGCTCCGTGGCCGCCGGGGAGATGGCTGCGCTGGGAGCGCCGCGCGGAGCCCAGGGAATAGATTTGCTCAGCGCAGCTCAAGTCGGAACGAGTTTGGGAGGTCAGACCTATGTATCTCAAAATCCGGAGCACGGAATAAGCATCTCCCCACAGCATCCAGAGTGGCCGCCAAAAGCCCAGGATCAAGAGATTTCGGATGAGCTAAGACGGGGCCCTGGGGTCCTTTGCCCAGTACATGTGGAAAGATGGGAAAGCAACAGTTATTAATTTTGCTGCTGATTTGAAAGGAGGAGGTGTTGGCAGCACCTGTGAGGACAAAAGAGAACGTAACTGAGCCTGCAGAGGTCACGGCTAGGACATCACATCACGAGGCCCCGCAGTGGGGAAATAAGACGAAGTGGCTCCCTGGGGGGAAGGTGGCATCTGGATCTCTTCTCCGAGCTGCTGGTGGCAGCTGGGGCTGTGAGGGTGGCCGGGGTGCACTGTGGTAACCACACTGCCCGTCGCTGGGGCCTGCGGCTCCGAGGCACGTGGGGAGAGGGCAGGGATCCCGCAGAGAGACAGACGGGCAGCGGGTGAGGCCGAGTCAGCCAGCGGCCAGGAGCACGGGGCAGAGTCCCCAGTGGAGGAGGTCCAGCCCCCAGAAAGGCACTGATGGCCTTCAGGGGGGGTGGTGAGGGGGGCGGTTTCTACACTAGGTTGGCTGCAGGGCAGGATGTTCCGGCAGTGACATCCGCCAGCTCTGAGGTGCTGGGGCTCTGCCCCGGGGATGAGGCCTCTATGTCCTTACAAGACTCTCTGCCCCTTTAGATGAGCTCCCTGAACCATGTAGGATTTCTGGAACCTTCTGGATTTCACACGCAGAGCACTGGCAGGGGCTTCCCAGGAATGCTGCTGACACCCAGCAGAGATGTCCGAAACACGCCCAGGGTTCTGAGACGGGAAATCTGCGTCGCCTCGATGGTCCCACGAGGCGGAGAGTCAGCCGTGTCTCCTTCTCCCAGGAATTCTGTCAACGGGCTGAAAGCGTTCAGGGCCGTGCCTCGCTGCTCATGAGGATTCGGGAGGAACCTCCTGGTCCAGGGCAGTGCTGGGAGGATGTATTGCCTCCATCCCGCCTCACTCTTGCCCGGAAAGGAGAATCACTCATCCGATGGGCCTTGTCCCTCCAGCTGGTGGGCCCTCACCCCTGGTGTGGAGGGATTCCCTTCCCATTTAAGCCCCTACTCAGGGCTCTTCCTGGGGAGGGCCTGGCCTGGTCTCCCCGTCCTCATCGTCGGGGTGCGGCCGTTTATTGTAAGGTGTCACCTCTGCATCCCAACTGGCTTGTCCCAAGGCCTGGACTTGGGGGGTGGGGGTCATGTTAGGAAGCCCAACCGTGCCCTCAGATCCCTGCCACGTTCTCCATCCGATGCTCCCAGCAGACCCTGGGTCTGTCTCCTACTGGGTTCAGAACTCAGGTGCGATGTGGTTGATTCCCACCCCCAGATCTGCACCTGCACCTGAGACCCCGATGCCAGATGCCAGCAGTGCTGGCTTCCAGAAGCTGCCAACCGCCGTCATGCGAGGTGGCCACGCAGAACTTCCGGGTTCAGTCTGACCTCGTTTTCAAACCCAACTTCAGTGGAGAATCATTTAAATTTTGGTCCTGTTTCCGCTGGTGGTGATGCGGGCGGCCAGACCCGGGTGGTTCCCGAGCTCGTCCTGCCAACCAAGCGCTTTGGTTCTCTCGGCAGCGTCTCCACAGCCCACTAATGAGCCCCTGTTAGTGGTGATGAATGTAAATGCATTCTTTGTTATCCCTGTGAGATCAGGATTCGTGAAATGACAGAATTTATTGCTTCTGTTAGGAAGATATGATATTGGTGGTTGTTGGGTCTTTAATTCTGTAGGAAGTGCAAAAGTATAGAGCTACATTGTCTAAGCAAAGAGAGGGTCGCAGAGGAAAAAATTTAGCACAAAGCGTTGAAGATCGAAGCTACCGGGGTCTCGCTCACTTTATAGGAAATTGGGAATTTTGCACTGTCTCCTAGGTATACACCAAAAAAAAAAGAAAGAAAGAAAGAAAAAAAACCCAAAACAACTCTGCCTCTTGCCCACCAGTGAAAAGGCTCCTTGTTTATTTTTAGGGGTCAGAGAGAGAGAGAGAGACTGGAAGATGCTGTACTACTAACTTTGAAGATGGAGAAAGGGGCCTCTAGAAGCTGGAAAAGGCAAGGAAACAGATTCTCCCCAAGGGATTCCTCAGGAAGGAATGCAGCCCTGCCAACACGTGATTTTAGGACTTCTGACCTCCAGGACTGTAAGATAATAAATCTGTGTTGTTTTAAACCACTAAGTTTGTTTCAGCCGCGATAGAAAACAAATAACTTGGCAATACCCAGAGATGGCAAAGCCGTGGAGGACTCGAGCATTCTGTACACGGCGGGGAGGGGGACATTTCACTTCAGTGTCACGAGTCATACCTGCTCATGGGTCCCAGGCATCAATTTATCCTAAGATAATTAGGGGTGTCTGCAAACCTGTGCCAGTACAAGAGGTTGCATCATAGTATTATTGAAGGAGTGCAAATTTGGAAACCGCCTGAATATTTACTTTCCATAATTTTTATGTTGAAAAAAATTCAAAAGTACAGGAAAGTTGCAAGAAGAGTCAAGGAATTTCTGCATCCCCTTGCCCGAGATTTACCCACTGTCAACAGTGCCTCATCTGCTTGGTCATGGTCCCTCTTTCTGAACCACGAAACGCTTTCTCGTGGAGAATTAAACAGATTACCCTCCAGTCTGCACAATGGAATACTACGCAGCAACGTTTACAATGACATAAGTCTATTAACTTGTTATCCTATTCACTCATTTATGCAACAAATGTTCTTTGGGGTGCTAATCACCCCCCCACCCCCCTGCCCCAATAAAGGGGAAGCTGGCCTCGCTGGAGGGCAAGTGTGCTTGAGGGGGCGCCAGGCCCCCGTCCCTGCTTGCTGCTCCCACCCCTTGGCGCGCACACCCCAGCCCATCCTCACGGCAACCCTGCAACCCGGGGTTTCTGTCTCCATCTCGCCACTGAGAGGCCTGGGCCACGTGGCCGGGGTCGGGGGCAGCGGGATCTGAACCGGACAGGGAAGCACCAAAGCTGGCACTGGTTTCTGCTGGCGCCCAGGGCTCCTGTTCACACGCCATCCTAGTCACCACCCCGGTGACTCAGGAATGAACAGATTTGCCCACCGAGATCATCGTGTCTCACCACGCAGATCACTGTGTCTGAGGGATCCCGTGCCGCCTCACCTGAACTGCACCCTGGAGACTAGAACACCTTAAGGAGGGCCTTGGGAGGGCCAGGCCGGGACGTCCTTCCTGGGGGGCTCTTTGGGCTGAGGTCAGGAGCGAGCGGCCTGTCCCGCGCCTCCTCGTCAGCTTACTCCATCCAGAGAACGGTGGGAGAAGGGGAGGGCATCCGCACAACACACGCGCTGCCCATCACAATGGCCCCTTCTCTCTGGGTCGGTTTTCTTCACGGCAAGTACCTGTCCATATCAGACTTGATAACGAGCCTGTACTGATTGCACAGAGGAGCTACAGCCCTTTACGTAAGAGTGGAAGAGGTGGGTGTGGGAAACGCACTGCCCCGGGGACGAGCCCAGACGTGAACCGGCTCTGAGGTCCTCAGTACCTCGGTCCCTTCTCTGTGGCTCCTTTGTGGACTCAGGAGACTGGAGAGAGTGGTCTCAGTGGTGCCCTTCCTGGGGCTCAGATCTGGGGGATGCTTTCAGAGCGTAGGTCACAGAGGGCTCTGGAAAGATGATCTGGTCCAGCCTATCCTGAGGACCAATGGCTGGTCAGTCCTCCCTATCTGCAAAGCTGTCTGAACCTTCTAGCTTCTGACTGCTGATTAAATTGGAATCTTGGCCGATGGTATTTTTTTGTACACCAATTAATGAAGGAGGTGGGCAGCACTATGGTCTCTCCCAGCTCCCAAGTTTTTTTTGTTTTGTTTTATAAATTTATTTAATTTATTTATTTTTGGCTGCGTTGGGTCTTCGTTGCTGCACGCGGGCTTTCTCTAGTTGCGGCGAGCGGGTACTACTCTTCGTTGCAGTGCGTGGGCTTCTCATTGCGGTGGCTTCTCTTGTTGCAGAGCATGGGCTCTAGGCACGCGGGCTTCAGTAGTTGTGGCACACGGGCTCAGTAGTTGTGGCGCACGGGCTTAGTTGCCCGGCGGCATGTGGGATCTTCCCAGACCAGGGCTTGAACCCGTGTCCCCTGCATCAGCAGGCAGATTCTCAACCACTGCGCCACCAGGGAAGTCCCCCCCGGCTCCCAGTTTTAAGCGTTATCAGTTATGGAAGGCAAGCATTCTTGAGAAACAGGAACATTCCACACCACCAGTGAAACGCATCATGTCCACAGACCCCTCCCCCTCACTTGGAAGCCAAGGGGACCAACCAGGGAACAAAACCAGAGCCTTTGCCTGCCGGAAAGCCCAATTTCCATTCCCTGGTTGTTTTCCCCAGTTTGGGCCCCCGCGTGCCCAGCGAGCCTCACACAGAGGAATCTCTCTTCAGAGCCCGGAAGGTCGTGGCAGTCACGGCAAGTGTGGCCTACCTGCCATCTCCTTTTCGAAAAAGGGCCGGATCATCTCGCCGTACTTGGACTTGTCTGCCATGGCCTCTTTGAGCAGTTGCCCACAGCAGACTAGAGGAGAGAGGAACAGAAAGACGCCCGTTAAATTTTAAATAGAAGGAAGAATGAGAAAAAAAAAAAAAAAAAGACCCCCCCCAGTGCTGCCAGCTGCGAGGAAAAAAAAAAAGGTCACTGAAAGAAAATATAAAAGGGTTTTTCTGAGTGTGGGTGTGTGTCCAACTGAAAGTAAGTATTAAAAAGGAATAAAAAAGAAGCCGAGGAGGAAGATGTGGAATGAAAAAGAATGCATTTGGCAAAGAACATATTAAAAATGGACGGTGTGGAGAAGACATAGCAAGGAATGTCACCACCAGAGAAGGCCCCGCAGGGCCTCGGCGACACTCAGGATTGCTGGCCCCAGCCCCGGAGGGTGTTGAGAGCGAACGTTCTGGCGGAGAACCGCGTGGACCTGCGTGACGTCCATGTCCACGCTGTTATCACGCAGGGGAGGGTGGGGACGCTTCTTGTTTCCACAGCCCCCTGGGATGACGGGTCCACAGACATCATCAGTTTCTACCACAAAGGGACACACAGGTGCCTTCCTGTCACAAGCACCACTGTGTCTCTAGACCCCAGCCGGGGCCAACACACAGGGCGTGTCAGTTAACTAGTGTGGAAGAATTAACACAGCTGCCCTCTTCTTGGCTATGAAAACCTTAACGGCCAAAGCCAGAAGGGTCCAGCCATGTTTTCATGAGTTGGGAACTGCACAATCTTACTTTCTTAACTTTAAAGCTAAGGACTTTACTTCCTGCCTTAAAGAAACCAAAACCAGTCCTAAAATTAACTGCATAAAGTGAACGTTTAAGACGATGACCACCACCAAAGACGTATTCCTCCGTAATGACATGTTAATTCACTGTGTGATGGCAGTGATCGTATCCAGGGTGGCTGGCAGCTTTGCTCACTAAGGGAAATGTAAGGACTAATAAAGGCTGTCGGCTACTGAGACCTTCAGCTACGCCAAGCACTATGCTAGGCATGCTTTGTATTATCCAGTCCTCACAACAAACTGTTGCTTTTTAGATAAGGAAACTGAGAACTGAAGAGGCTGTATATACTGCTCTAGGTCACGGAGCCGGTAAGTGGCAGAGCTGGATTCACACCCAGGTCCGTGTGACATCAAACCTAGGCTTAGCTTCCAGCTCAGGACAGGAGGGAGGGGCAGGTATCATATTCACCTTCTGTCACAAAAAGCCATAAAACTTAACAAAATATAAGAGGCAACTCTTTTCAGGCACTGGACAAGACAGGCACGGGCTGTGATCCTTGAGAGAAGGGATACACACAAAGTGAGACCCTCACTCGCCCTGGATTTCGACCTACGGGCACTTTCCAAACCATGGCTCGGGAGAAGTGGAACCCAAACACAGCAGCAGGAAACAAGGATTGGAGTTTGGGGCCCTGAGGCAGCTGGACCATGTGGGACAGAATAATGGAGGCGGGAGTGGGCCAGGAGGGGTTCGGGAATCTGCATGAGGGTTTACTTGAGTCAATGCAAAACTGCACATGTGCAGGGGAGACTCCACAGGGCCTGGGAGACAAAAGCTACGGGGAAGCTGGGAACTGAGTGGCATCTGACAGCCAGAGTGAGAGATCTCGCTCAACACCCCAGACACGCAGGTGAGACTCCAGGAAGGCCACGCTTCGGGTGTAGGGATACACGAGCCCCAGGCGAATCCCACCCTAGTCCCACAGTAACAAAGACTAAAAATAAGCCTCAGTGGGGTCAAGTTGGTCCTCCAGTTATTTAACTGCCTGTTAGAACTCGATTCTTTTTCATGCAATATTCTCAAAGCAGGATCACACAATCCAGACTCTCAAGAATGTGAGAACCATAATGTCCAGCATATAATAAAAAACTACTTGAGAGGCAAACAAACAAACAAACAAACAAACCACCAGGAAAATGTGACCCCCTACAAGGAGAGAAAACAGGCCATAGAATCAGATCAAGAGATCACACAGATATCAGAATTTGCACATAAGAACTATAAAATGTCTATTATGAAAATGTTTAAACTTTAAAAGATAAATAAAATGAATGAAAAGATGGGGAATCTCAGCAGAGAAATGGAAACTATAAAAAAGAACCAGATGGAATTTCCAGAACTGGAAAATACAATATCTTAAATGGAAAACATCACTGGACGGGCTGCCATCAGTGAATCTGAAGACATGAAAACAGGCACTAGAAAGTATCCAAACTGAAGCAAAGAGAAGGTGGGGAGGGGACCGGAAAAAAAGAAAAGGAATAAAACCTCAGGGAGTTGGAGGACAATAGCAAACAGTTCAACATACATGTAACTGGAGTTCCAGAAAGGGGGGGGGTGAGGGAGGGAGAGAGAGAGAGAGAGAGAATATCTGAGAAAATAATGGGAGGAGAATTTCAAAATTTGATAAAAATATCAACCCACAGATCCAAGACTCTGATACCCCAGCAAAATAAACACAAAGTAAACCACACTTTGGTACATCATCGTTAAATTTCTGAAAACTAAACAGAAAATATTAGAAGCAGCTATGGGTGGGAGTAAGATGCTTTATATATAGGAGAACAAAGATAAAAATAATCTCTGAGTTCTCATCAGAAGCAATGCAACAGAATGAATCAACGCAACAACCAAATGACATGTTGAAAGTGTTAAGGTGGGGGGGACCCTGTCAACATAGATTTCTATAAGCAGCAAAAACATCCTTCAGTAACGAAGGTGAAATAAAGACGTTTTCAGACAGATGAAAGCTGAATTTCACCAGCAGACTTGCACTACAAGAAATGTTAAAGGAAGTTCTTTAGGTTGAAAGAAAATGATATCAGATGGATCTTGGATCTAAACAAAGGAGTGAAAAGTGTTGATATTGAGTATATATAAAAGCTCTTTCCCCCCATTTCTTGACTTAAAAAAATGACTGTTTAAAGCAAAAATAATTACAGTATACTGTAGGGTTTATAACATATGTAGAAATGAAATGTATGACTACAATTACACAAAGAACTAGAGCAAGGTGAAGGGAAATACACTGCTGTCAGGTTCTTGTGTTATACATGAAGAAGTATAATACTAATTCAAGATAGACTGTGATAAGTAATGGATAATAGTTAACCCCTAGAGCAACCACAAAGAAAATAAAGCAAAGAGATATAGCCAAAAAAGGCAACAGAGGAAATAAAATGGATTACTAAAAAAATAGTTGATCAATCCAAAAGTTGGCAGGAAAGGAGGAACAAAGAACAGATAACACAAGTAGAAGACAAAAAACCCAGAATGGTAGACTTGAAACCAACCATATAAAAAAATTACTTTAAATGGAAATGGACTAAACAATTAAAAGGCAGGAAATGTCAGGCTGAATTTTTTTTAAAGCAATTATATGTTGTATTCAAGACACATATTTAGAATATAAGACACATAGTTAAAAAAAAAAAGAATAGAGTATATACTTATCAGACAAAGTAGACTTTGAGAATTTACTGGAGAGGTAGAGGAGCATTTCCTAATGATAAAAGGATGATTTCATCAAGAAGAGATAATGATCCTTAGTGTATACCCACTTAACATAGCTTCAAATTACACGAAGCAAAGACTGGCAGAGAAATAGAGAAATCCACAGTTAAGAGTTGGAGATTTTAACGCACCTCTCTCAGTTACGGAAATAACAAGTAGAGAGAAATCATTAAGGACGTAGAAGAAATGAACAACACTATCAAACATCTTATCCTCATTGACATTCTTAGAGCACAATATTCAACAAAACCAGAATACATATTCTTTTCAAGTGCACATGGAATTCACCAATAGAGAGCATAGGCTGGTCCATAAAAAGTATCAATACATTTCAAAGGATTGAAATCATATAGGGTATGTTCTTTGACCAACATAGAATTAAAGAAACAAAGAAAAAAAAATGTGGAAAATTCCCAAATATTTGGGAAGTAAGCAATACACTTCTAAATAATATATGGGTCAGAAAAGAAACCACAAAGGAGATTAGAAAATATTTTGAACTGAATGATAAAACACAACACATTAAAATTTTGTGAGATGCAGCTAAAGAAGTGTTTGGAGAAAAGTGTGTAACATTAATGTTTATATTAGGAAAGAACGTTTTACAACTCCTGTCTATAGCCACCTCATTCTGCAAGATCCTGTGAAGACAGAACTGCTAACAGTCTTCTCTTCCTAGAGGTTCCAAGTACCAAGGCTTTAGACACACATGACCTGGGACTGCGTTGGGAGGAGCCCCGCCTCACCTCATTCCTTCCCCAAGCAGGGCCCACCTCCATCCTGAAGGGCCTCTCTTATTCTTTCTACATGTTCCCTATCTGTGTACCAAATAACATGCACTGCATATAGCAAGCACTCAGTGAGTAAAATTAATAGTATTTTAATAAAATGCTTCATGGTTGTTTCTGGTTAGAAAATTCATGCTCGGTGCAGGGAAAAAAAAAAAAAAGTCAGAATTGTGTAATACGTGATTCTACAAAGATAATCAGTTTGGTATATGGATGTTCCTTCAGATGTTTTCTTTTCTTTCTTTTTTTTTTTTCCAATAAATTTATTTATTTATTTATTTAATTTTTGGCTGCGTTGGGTCTTCGTTGCTGCACGCGGGCTTTCTCTAGTTGTGGTGAGTGGGGGCTACTCTCCGTTGCGGTGCGTGGGCTTCTCATTGCTGTGGCTTCTCTTGCTGTGGAGCACGGGCTCTAGGCACACGGGCTTCAGGAGTCGGGGCTCCCAGGCTCTAGAGTGCAGGCTCAGTAGTTGTGGCGCACGGGCTTAGTTGCTCTGCGGCATGTGGGATCTTCCCGGACCAGGGCTCGAACCCATGTCCCCTGCATTGGCAGGCGGATTCTTAACGACTGCGCCACCAGGGAAGCCCTCAGATGCTTTCTTGAACATAGACTAACACACTTTTTTGAACAAAAATGAGACCATTCGGGCTTCCCTGGTGGCGCAGTGGATTAGAATCTGCCTGCCAATGCAGGGGACATGGGTTCGATCCCTGGTCCGGGAAGATCCCAAGGGCCACGGAGCAACTAAGCCCGTGTGCCACAACTACTGAGCCTGCGCTCTAGAGTCCGCAAGCCACAGGTACTGAGCCCGCGAGCCACAACTACTGAAGCCCGTCCCGCAACAAGAGAAGCCACCTCAAGGAGAAGCCCGCTCACTGCAATGAAGAGTAGCCCCGCTCGCCGCAACTAGAGAAAGCCCGCGTGCGGCAACGAAGACCCGACACAGCCAAAAATAAATTAAAAAAAAAAAAAAGAGACCATTCCCTGAACACTGTTGAGTGACTTGCTTTCCACCCAGCCCCAACGTAACAGTATTTCACGGACATCGAGTCACTTTACAGGTTTCTTTTTAATAGCTGCCCAGAGCTTACTTTAACTAACCCCCTTGCGAACAGAGTTTGGGGTTGCCTTTATTTTTCATTATGCGTCCTTCACATCTCTTGTTGAATACTGTGGGGAGTGTTTCAGCAGAATAAAATCCTGGGCGTGAAATCACTGGACCAAAGGATTTGCACAATTAGCTTGGTAATCAGTAGTGGCCTTTATCTTTCAAAAGGTTGTGCCTGTTTATATACTCGCCAATTATAGACAGGAGCCTTTCAATAAACCTTGTTGGAGTGAGTGCTGGTTATTTGTTTGGAGACTTTTTCCCACGACCGAGAGGTTCATAAATGTGGAGATAAGACCCAAGGCAGGGGATGGCCAGGGGGGCCGGGCTGTTGGGGGGCTGGGCGGGCAGCTCCTGGAGCTTTGGGTGCAGACAGGCCTCTGCAGAGAGACCCTAACGGACAACTCAGTGCTTGCCTCTGCAGACCACAGGTCCCCTAAACAGGTTTACGGAAATCTCACGATGTCTTGTATTTCTCAAGAACACCTTTGAGAAATGTCAACTTTCTGAGCTAGTCTCCAAATGCTCAGTTATTGAAAAGAGGCCCAAAATGGCTCTTCTGCTACAAAAGCAAAAACCATGGTGAGCTTTTCTATTTTCATTTTTGGAAAACTCTAGGCGGGTAATTTCATTTCTTTGTGATTGGTGTGCTGAAAACAATTTAAGTTTTAAAATACTTTTCTTGAATGGGAGTGTCTGCATAAACAAACTTCGGCACAGCGACAATTAATTAAATGAAGCTGTGCACTATATTAAGGTATCACTGTTGTGTTTTTCAGACCCTCCCTCTGCCATTAAGGCTCTTCTCACTGTAACTCTTCATATGTCTTCACATAACAATAAGTGCAGGCACTTAAATAAACGTGGGCGCGGCCACAAGTAGACTGTGACTCATTCTTTACAAAGTCATCCCTAACCACAGCTGGAATTTTATGCTTGTAATACTCTTAAGAGGTAAACTCGGAAGGAGAAGGAATTATTTGAATAATTCCATTTAAAAAAAAAACTGGTGATACAAGCAAAAGCATTTTTTATCATAAAGTATCCAGGTGATTTTTCCATACTAATTAAATCAGAATACTACTATTTAGTATTTTTACTAAAATACTAATACAACTATTAGTGTTTTTTTTTCCATACTAGTCAGAATAATTGCTCAGTTCTCCACCTTTAATCTATGGGTATGATTTTTGTCATTGATTCCTGGCTGGGAATCTCAGTGGCTTTGGAATTTTAAGCTGGAGAAGACCTAACTGAAAAGCATTTTTATTCAAAACTTGATCTTTCTGGGGCGGTATGTATATATTTGTGTGTGTCAGTATACATGTATATCTGTATGGTGTATGTGTATCATTTGCGGGCATATACATGCATATTTCTATATTTCGGGGTGCAGGTCTCATGTCTCCTGCTTAAATAAAGTAGAGGTTATTGAGGCTTCTGGAGCACTGAAGTGGGAGGGGGTCAGTGCCTTTAACTCTCTCCAGTGCTGTGTGTCTGCTACAGCCTCCCTTCCAGCCCTTTATCCTCCTGAAACCAGGCTGGCATCCAAGACCATCTGGGACCACCCCAGGAAAGACCTGGAGGACTGATTTCAATATTTTCTCTCTTCCTGGTAAAATATTTATTGAAACCGTGCTGAGCTATAAGTCTTCCTCCGGTTCAGAAACTGTTTGCCTGTGAACACACTGACCTGGGTTGGGGGAACCAAACAAGACCGGAGAAAATAATTAAACAGCAGGTCCACATTATGCAAGAACTCCCCATCCTGCAGGGGCAGGATGGAGGTGCCTCTGGGGCAGAGCACAGAAAAACCACTGCGCCAAAGGACATAAAAAATGATGACCAGAAAACGTTCCAGCTCTTTGGGCTGCGGGCATGTTTTTATTGGTTAATGTTTTTATGGCCATATTCTTTGGGAGGCAAAAACCTTATCCCTGCAAAGATGGATTAAATGAAAATTGTTCGCAGCAGAGAGCAAGAAAGAGAAGTGATGCCGATCTCCTAACCGCTCCCGTAACACGGGAAGGTCTGGGAGGGCAGGAAGCAGGGGAGGCTCTAGAAGCCGGGCGGCCGCCGGGGCACTCACCGTTGACGAGGCCATATTTCTGGGCCAGGAGGGCGGCCTGCAGACTTTTCCCGCTGCCCATGGGCCCGCAAAGTAGCACCCTCGGGGTGAACGGGGCATTAGATCGATGCATGGTTTGGACATAGGTCAGAGCTGGAATGAGAGGATGTGAGGATAATAAACCAGGGTCCGAAAGAAAGGGAACCAGCTTACGACACCTCTGCCTGGGCTCTTTTAACGGCAGTAATTATTTCTCTCTTTTACAGCTCCGTGGAAACCCTCTGTGAATCTGCCGGGTAACCACAGGGTGAAGCTGCGGGGAAGGAATTACCCTTCAGGCCTGGGCACCAAGGCGGGAGGGGACAAGGAGAGGCGCAGAAGCCACCCTCCGAGCAGAGCACTGCCCTGAATCCCTCCGACACAGCACAGGGGCCGCACTGCCCTCCTGGTCCAAGGAGGGCGGGCTGTGTGGTTGGGGGCTGGTCCCGGGACACAGAACACACACTGAATACTGGGTTAGGGTGTTTCCAAATTGAATCTGGGCTGAGCCTCACCCTGAAGCCCCGGGACCAGGACGACCTCCTAGAGTCAGACACAGGCTTTGATAAACACGACAGGCCACGCGGGGGCCTCGTACTCGGGGACATCTAAAGGCCTTCGGAATTGGTGGAGGATAATTTGCAGCCGCGCTCCAGTGACACCAACTTTATTGCAAGTCTCCAAAGAGGCAGTGATCAAATGGGTCCCGGGAGAGGGCAGATGTAGCCCTGGCCCGGGGTGCCCCTGGCATCTGAGGAACAAAGAAGTAGGGAGACAGGGCTGAGGCGCATGCACCGTGGGGGGCACTGGATGCCCAAAGCTACTGAACATCAAACCAGGTCACCTCCCTCGAGAGTGGAGGGTAGAGGAGGGGGCACGAGCGGGCTGAGGAGGCCGTTGAAGGGCAGCCACTCGGCACCCGGGCGAGGGGAGCGGCCCGCCCGCTGAGGCCGAGGCCGGGGGTACCTCCTCCTCAGTCCCCCTTGCATCCAAAGGGGGTCTCCCTCCCCGGCCCCGCCTCCTGCCAGGGACCCTGGACCATCCTGCGCAGGTGCCGGGGCGCCTGAAGTCAGCACGTTGGCCCCTCGCCCGGGATGGAATCCATCCGAAGACAGGAAGGTGTCCCCGGGGACCACCCTGAAACCCGCGACAGGTGTGCAGGGTCTTCCAACCTTGTGCTTGACGTCGGGCCACCTCCCCGGCCTCTACCCACCAGGTGCTGTCACGCTCCCTAGCTGTGACAGCCACAAATGTCTCCAGACATTGCCACAAGTCCCGGTGTGGGGAGAGGGCAAAACTGAGAACCACTGGGATATGTTCACTGGGCAAATTTTGAACTCTCAAATCTTTGTAGGATTTTTTGATTGGAAGGGTCATGAGAGATACTATGACTCCCCTCTGTTTTAGAACTAAAGGCACAGGTAAGTTACCTGTCTTCAGGGTCAACATGATAACCAGCATCATCACGGCAGGGATGCATTTGCTGCTAAGCTAAACTCTACCAGCCTTATCTTATCTGATCCGTGCACGGTCCCACGAGGGATGTGCTTTTCTTGTCCCGATTTTACAGAGAGTTGGCAGGGCTGGGGCAACTCTCCCAAGCCCACTGCCATGGGTTACACTGTCCATCAGCGAGATGCACCCGGAGGAAGAGATAAAGACAGCAAGGCTGTCTTTATCCTCAGACCTTCCAGGATCCAGCCCATCTGAAGAGCACAAATACTACAGGCCAAGCAGCCTGCTTACAAATGATGCTTAATTTACAGTAAATAACCAAGTTAATTAGAAGTAATGATCCCCCAGACGGTCTCAACATCTAATTATTCTTTTAAAAAATATGTGGTTGCTGGATGCACTGCAGAGATATTAAAAAAACAACACAGAGAGAATTTTGCATTCCAATTTTCAATTTATCTCTCTGCATTATTAATTAATAATAATTAATATTCACTCACATTTTTATTTACAATTTCAGGCATGAATTCTTAATGAACGATCATATGAACTTTTAAATTTAATTAAGTAGTTTGGAAGTAATTAATGTGTAAATTCAGAATCATGGCATAAGATAAATGTTGTGGTTGTTTATCTTCGGAGTGCAGTGTTTGCTACTAAAGACTCTTCCGAGATGCGAAATCACTCGAAATTTATAAGGCATCCATAAGCCTGGCATTTTTCAAAGTAGCATCACTCTCCAGACATGGCCCCTCGTATACCAACCCCGAAGCTCCGGCTCTCGGTAAAGCAAAGCTGCTCAGACAACAAGGCCCCAGCAGGTGGGGGTCGGTGGGAAGGCCGGTCCAGGGAGCTCAGAACCACCTCCCCACCAAAACTAAACTTCTCTTGAAGAGATTTGAGAGAATATACCAAAAAAGGGCATCGTAAACCGTCAAGTGTCTTAAAATCCCTGCGGAGGTATTTTTATTGTGTCAGGCACCGGCATCGCACAGAAGGGGAAAACTGCGTGTGGAGACAACGGAAGCTCAGCAAGACTTTTAAAAAATGAGGGAGCTCCCTGGTGGTCCAGTGGTTAGGACTCCGCGCTTTCACTGGCAAGGGCCCGGGTTCGATCCCTGGTCAGGGAACTAAGACCCCAGAAGCCGCACAGCGTGGCCCAAAATAAAAATAAAAATAAAATGAAATAAATAAAAGAAAAAAATAAATTAAAAAAAATTGAAAATGATAAATGCAGCTGCCTTGGGGGAGAACTCTTCTAACTTTCCTTGTCTTTCGGGACCGGACGTTGAATCCTGATGATAGCAGCGTCCGATGGTTACTGAGCCGTTCTCTGCACCAGCTACTGGGCTCAGGGCGGCGGATACCTGCGTTGCAGGATCTCATGGCGCCCTCACCTAAGTCCGTGAGGAAGGAAGGATTTTTGTTCCCATTTTGGGGATGACAAAACTGAGGCTCAGAGGGGTTAAGAGAGTTGCCACAGACTGCACAGCTGACGTGTGGTGGGGCTGAGGTCACCTGGCTCCAAAGTCTCGGGACTCAATGGTCACACCCCTGACCCCCAAACAGGCCTGTTTCAGCCAGTTCTGGGAAGCTGCTGTGAACATTTGTTATTGTTCCCAGCGGCAGGGCCGTGCCCGGCATGTGATGGCCTAGCCCTGCCCTCAATGGGCTCAGGACACCTGAGTTGTGCTGTGGTTTTTTGGGTTTTGTGGCGCCGGTGGGTTTGGTTTGTACATTTGTTTGTTTGAATATTTATAAATTTTCTCTTCCTCCTCCTTCATCCTCAGGGCAAGACTTCTTGCTGCATGTCCCTCCCACCCCGGCCCTCACCTCTCCTCGCCCCACCCCATCACTGTCAAGTCCGCTGACCACGCGGGCTGTAGAATATTAGCCCAGGGTCTCAGAGGACGACGCTCCCAGGGACCCCAGACTCGTTTCTGGGCAGGGACCTTGGGCCTTCCGTGACTTGACTCCCGGGCTCCCAGGCACACCCTGGACACTGGCATCACTGCCAGAAGAGGTGACACCAGGAAGAGAAGGGTCGAGGGTCCACCCGGGTTTACCCTGGCAGAAGACGTCCACGCACGGCTGGTCGGCAGGGATGACTTTCAGGATTTTGGGGTACGAGGGGAGGATCCTGACGATGTCCCTGTGATACTCCAGCAGCCTCCGCGCCGTCTCCCCTTCCGAGACGCCCGCTGGCACTATCAGTCGGTTCTGGATTTCGGACTCGGGGGGCCAGTCGAAGGTGGTGTGATAGATCTCTGCAAGAGAGAGGGACACGTTTAGAGTTGCCCGCCCAAGCTGGGGGCGGGGCCTGAGGGTCCCAGGGGTGCTCGTCCGCCCACCCCGGCGGCACCGCACTCGGCTTTGGCTCCGGGGCTGCTCCCCCGTTGCTATTGACAACCACAAAGCGGTGATGACGCTCAGCACGAGGGGAAGGGTGGCCGTGACTTTCCGAGCGCATATTCTGTGCCAGGCTCCCACCCTCAGGCTCTCATTTCATCCTCACGGTGATCAGGTCACAAGGCAGGGCTTGGCGTTTTCAGCCTCAAGTCCAGGTGAGAAAACTGAGTCTCAGAGACACCGGGCAACTTGTCCCATGTCACACAGCTAGAAAGGGGCAGGGGCCACAAACCCGGGTCTGTCTGCTGCCCGGGCCTGAGAGTAAGTGCTCAGTGAGGGGTGGGCGGGGTTGTTATTAGGATTCCCTGTGAGACCCCACGGGGTGGTTGGGTGGAGGTGGAGACAGCCGTACCTCCCGTCTGAGGGTCGATTCTCTTCCCCAAATTTCTCTCAATCAGGACCGTGTCTGGAGCGCTCAGTACGACTGGGCAGAGAAGGAAAGAAGCAAAACGAGGCATGGTGGGCAGCACATCTGCTGTGTGTAAAGACATCAGAAGCACCGCCATCTCCCATCCCCAGCAAGGCCTTAAAAGAGAGGTCAGAACACAAACACGTAATCTCGGGACAGAGGGAGCCCACGCTTGAACACTTCACCCGAGGACAGGCTTCACTGTCCTCAATAACTCCGTGACATCTTTGTGCAGGACGCTTTTGCCACATTTGGGGATTATTTCCTAAAGAGAGTTTCTCAGATGTGAGATTCCTGAAACAAGGAATCACCAGGGTCAGAGCAAAACCCCACGTTTCTCGGAACAAGCCCTGAATGCATTTAGCTCCGTGGAAAATTCGACTGTGCTGTCCTTTTTCCTGCTGGGTCACAGGCCCATCAAACCCCCTTCCCGATGGTGCCTGGGCACCGGGGAGCCGTTGACACAGAGTGGAGCGCTCACTCGCGGGGGCTGCAGGTCTCGGGGGAGGGCTCTCCGGGCGCGGGTGGGGCTACTCACTGACATGTCTGGGGGAGACCCCGAGGGTCTGGATCATCAGGGCCTGCTCCCGAGTTTCAGGGATGCCATCCAGGATCCAGCCCTAGGCAGAGAATGTGGAAAGGTGCGCACCTATGTTTACTTTTTCAGATTTGTTTGGAATTACTATAACAGGAACATCATACCTTTATAGAAAGACTGGAACTTTTTTTTTTTTTAATTCAATTTGCTTTTATTAGAGAGTCACTTGTGTTTTGAACTATAGGAATTCTACAAAAATTATTGCATCTCTCTACTAAACAATAATTAGAACTAGATGTTTCATGATAACATTTTGGAAAGGATGGCAAAGTGGAAAAAAAAGGAAGTTTTGCAGAGTTACAAGTTACAAGTAGTTGAATGTCCATAACTATGGTAGTTGAATGTCCATAACTATGGGGATCCAATTAAGGGATTTTTTTTTAACATCTTTATTGGAGTATAATTGCTTTACAATGGTGTGTTAGTTTCTGCTTTATAACAAAGTGAATCAGTTATACATATACATATGTTCCCATATCTCTTCCCTCTTGCGTCTCCCTCCCTCCCACCCTCCCTATCCCACCCCTCTAAGTGGTCACAAACCACTGAGCTGATCTCCCTGTGCTATGTGGCTGCTTCCCACTAGCTATCTATTTTACGTTTGGTAGTGTATATATTTCCATGCCACTCTCTCACTTTGTCACAGCTTACCCTTCCCCCTCCCCATATCCTCAAGTCCATTCTCTAGTAGGAAGACTGGAACTTTTAAGGTAAGAGAAAATAAACGTTTCTGATAGCTGCCTCACCTCACTTAACAACTCCTCTCATAATATCACATCCCCTTCTGAATCTTACGTTTATAATGATAATCACACCATACATATTTTCTGTCCCGATTTTTTCCATCCCGTGTTATAACCACCACCGTATTTTCCCTGTCGGCCCACCTCCTCGCTGGCCATATAACATTCCACCGAGTGAGCTGCCTCACTCGCTGAGCTGTGCCCCACGACCAAACGCTTCACCTGCTGAGCGCTCGCACCGTTACCAATAACGCCGTAAGAACATCTCTGTGCTACAGCTCTTTCCACATGTCGGATTACTTCCTAAAGGGAGTTTCTCAGATATGAGAGAAAAGGAACCACCAAGGGCAAAACAAAAGCCCATTTTTCTTAAGAACAAGTCCCGAACAGAGCATTAAGAGGCCCGAGTTCAAGTTTCTGTTCCTAAGTGAACTCATTATAGGGCTGAAATCCCTCAGGCATCTTCTTGGATCAGCTGGGGAGCTGGTTTAGAAGATTTATTTTCATTAACCCTTTAAGTCCAATTGTGAGAGTCATATGATTGTTGTACACTCTGTGGGAACGCTAAAGAGCTGAAATAATAATGCTAGTCACTGGTGACACCACCGACCCAAACTAGCCACTGTTAACACTTAGGTGTATCTCCTTCCAGGCTTCACATACAGATATCTTTTCTCCTGGCTGGCGGGGCGGGTGGAGAAAATCACACTGCACATACTATTTTGTAGTCTGTTCTTTTCATATAGTGAGAACATTTCATGCATATTTTCCCATGTCACGGAATGCTCCTCTCCTGGGAGTTTTCGTAGCTGCCAGGCATTGCACGAATTGACCTGCCAAATGCTAATGAATCACATACTGCTGCTCACTTAGTTTCATTCCATTATTTAAAAAAAACTATTATTTAGGGACTTCCCTGGTGGTCCAGGGGTTAAGACTCCGTGCTTCCACTGCAGGGGGCACGGGATCGATCCCTGGTGGGGGAACTAAGATTCTACATGCTGCGCAGCGTGCGGCCGAAAAACAAACAAACAAAAACTATCATTTAAAAAGTGTTATATGTACATCTTGAGGTACACAGAATATCCTCATGATAAAGTTCTAAAAGTTGATACCTTCTTTTATAACTTTTGACACATTTTGCCACCTCATGCTACAAAATTGCCCACCAGTTTCTGAATCCAATGGCAGATAACCTGCTTCCCTGCATCTTTGTCAATGTCAGGCTTTATCCTGGGGGAAAATCTGTCCAGCAAAATAGAGTACACCGTAGCTGCTTTAATTTACATCTCTTTGATCACTAATGAGGTTCAATATTTTTTCCATATGTGTATTGGCTATTTGAATTTTTTCTTTTCCAAAATGTCCATTCATTCTGTCTATTCACTCTGCCCTTGGGGTTTTGTCCTCTTATTTGTTTACAGGAGCTCTTTACATGTTAAGAATATTAATGCGTTTTGGCAACTGCTACCACAGACTCTGAGAAAAATGATATTGCCAACATTTTCCACAGTTTGTCTTTTGTGTATGGTGTTGTTTCTGACACACAAGTTTTTGGCCAAATCAATCAGTGCTTTCCTCTTTGGATTCTGGTGTTGTGTGGATGTATAAAAAGGCCCTTGCCACTGCAAAAGCTGGTAAGTGTTCGCTTGCATTTAAACTGAGTTCTCTTAACAGTTTACTCTTTACACTGAAATATTTAAAAGAGCCACATTTTATTTTGGAAATGATGTGAGCCTTGATCTAATCTGTTTCTTTGTGGATCTCCAACTATCCCACGGTCATCTATGAAATAGCCTGTCCTCTCCCCTCTGAATGTCAACTTTTTTTGAGTCACAGCTACATGCTGATATGATGTTGGCTCTGGCATCCTTCTGCCTGTAGACTCTTGTGCCATCCTCACGCCATCTGAATTATCGCTGTTTTGTAATTTATTGTTCTATCTAATAGGAGATGCTCCTCCTTCTTTTTCTATTTTTCAAAAATTTGTTCCTCCAAGTAGGCAGAAGACTATTTTGTCAAGTTCCAAAAATATAAATTCTACAAGGTTGGGAATGACATTAAATGTATAGATTAATTTATGGAGAATGGACATTTTTATAATATCAAGTCAAAACATTATCTTCCTGGGAATCTCCTGGCAGTCCAGTGGTTAGGACTTGGCACTCTCCCTGCCGGGGCCCCGGGTTTGATCCCTAGTCTCGGAACTAAGATCCCACAAGCTGTGAGGCCAAAGAAAACCACAAAAAAACAAAAACCATGATCTTCCCATTTGCTTACGCTGTTTTCTTTTTAATGTACCTCAGCAATATTCACATTCAACAATTTCTAAAGTCCTTTCAAATCCTATGAGCCTAGAGTTATACACATATACACTAATGCCTTCAACTTGATGGTCAGATAAAATAGATAAAGTGAGCTTTGGAAGAGTGAAATAAAGACGCAAATTGTCTCAGCAGGTCTCCATTCTTTTTTTTTTTTTTTTTTTGGCTGCAGTAGAAAAGGATAGCTTTATTACTTTGCCAGGCAAAGGGGGACACAGCGGGCTCCTGCCTCGAAAAACTACGTGTCCCCTCAGGTCTCCATTCTGCAGTGAGGTGGGGTCAGACAGCCCCAAGTGGAAGCCCAGGTTTCTGATGCTGGCTCCCAGAAGGGACCCCCTTGCTCTCAGTCATTATAAGAACTTGCCTGCTGTAAGGTCAGAGGATGGACTGATAGGGTGAAGTCAGACCCAAGGTCACCCATAACTCATATAACACCTGATGTACAGAACACCGCGTGGTTGAGGGCAAGGAATGTCTTTCTTTTTAAAAAAAAGGGGGGAGCACATTTCTTCAATATTAAAATATTTAGTTTCCAACAGCCTCAACTGACAGTTAAAAAAAAAAGCTAAACAAATTTACAGAGTAAAGAGTATTGGAAAAATCAGGCATGCTTTCATTAATTTCTTAAATTATGCAGGAGAACGCGCAGCCACGGAGCCCCTGGATTCTAGAACTAATGAAGCAAAAGTGCAAAAAAAAATTTTTTTAACAGCCTTTTGCTCCCTCAAGTCCTTGTTATAGGCAACCAAGCGCTGGCTGCAGCTCTTAAAAAGAGCAAACACCTACAGACGTGCGTACCCCTCCAGGAACCAGGAAGCACAGGGTCTGAGAGCTCCCCCACTTACAGCTCTGGAAGCCAAACCCAAATGTTCTGAACTTTGGCTACATTCAGACCCCTTTATTTTGTCCTTATTTGGAGGGGAGGGAGTCGGAGCCCCCTGACTGCTTCTTCTAGGACGAGGGCTGGTAATTCTGTTTCGAATCCCTTTTTGAAGCTGAAAGAAGGTTGGAACCCCGCCTTCACTCAGCACTGAGAAAGACCTCCGCTTTTAATATTGCATTACTGAGCAATCATTATAATCTTGCCCATAAATTTGCAGCTGATATCAGTATGTGGTCCAAAGCTTTTAGAACTATTCAGGGGAACAGCTCTCGCCGACTGGAGAAAGCGGGCCTTCCAATTACACAGGAAAAGTGCAGCAAAATGAGGAACATCTCCCTAATTAGCTGGCCTCACTGGTGCATCATTCTGGTTTGGATGTGAAATTTAAGGAAGGAGAAGGTGGGTGGGGGGCGCTCGAAGCGAATCCCAGGCCCCCTGCCCTCCGGGTTACTCCTTCAGACTCAGGGAGACGGTGCCGTCACCCAGGTGCAAAGAAACGAGGTCCCTGGAGGACCTCTTAGGGCAGCACCCACACCCCACTGGCGCAGCTGTGGAGACCCTGCGTCCCCGCATCAGTCCGCTTGGGAAGGAAGGGCACAGTGACCACAGCCTCTGCGTCAGGGAGTGTGGGTCCTGGAGCATCCTCAAGATGGGAGCCCCAGGCTTAGCGCCTGCAAGAGATCTTCCTTCCCAGAGCTCTTGACTGTATAGAGGTTATACGCAACTGCCCAGTGGCAAAATGGACCACACTTCCAAGGGGAAACAGCACTTCTGGTCGAGAGCAAGCTAATGGCTGCAAATTCTGGCAAAGCAAGGAGTCACCGATCAGTCAGTAGCATCCGAGCAATGCCGGGATGGGACGCTGGTGAGGTGCATCGCGAGGGTCGCGGTTCTGACTTCCAGGAACGGCTGCATGCGGAGATAGCAGTCAGTCCCTAATTAGAATACATTATCCATCTTCCTGACACTTCAGTGAAATGTCGATTCCACTCTGGAGCTGCAGCTTTGTTCAGGGCAGGTTAATTGATATTCTGCTGCCTTCACGCGCCATACCCCTGTGGCTCGGCTCTGTTTTATCACACATCAAAAAGGCCGTATGCTCAGGGCACTCCCTGCACTGGCGCAGAGCTGGAGGTCTGCACAGCTGCGAGGGGTACGGTATCACAGGAGGGACAAGCACCGAGCAGATGTCACAGATGAAAAAAAGGGAAAGAAGAGCAGCCAGCCAGCCTAGGGAACAGGGCGAGGCCCAGCAGAGTGCTGCCGGAGGCCGAGTGGGCGGCCGGCTCTGTGTGACAATGGCCTCTTCTGCCCTCCTGACTGCTGTTAAAGCGCGGTTAGCGACTTCGCACTGCAGGACCACTTGCCCTCCGGGCCCCCTGCCTGTGTGATGCGGTGCCCCTTGTCTCCTCCTCTCTCCCCCAAAGGCCAGAGCGGGGTGCTCCCCTGGGCAGGTCTCCCTAGGACGCCCCGATCCAGCTCCCGGCTTCCAACTGCAGCCTCTGGAGCCTCCATCCCAGGTGTTCCCCGGAGCCGAATGCTGATTCCTCACCGTCCCAAGGAGGCAGACTGAGGCTGAAGGTTCGGATTCGATCCGACTCACTCAGCTCAGAGTGTGAACCGGGAGACACATCTCAAGATGCCTCATGGGCCGCCACCTCCCTCGCTTCTTTCTGATGAAACGTTATACGGTTTCCCAACATATAAAAGAGGAAAAAAACGGGAGATTTTTATCAGCCAGAAAAGAAATGCATATTAAAAGATCAAGTTTGGGGGCTTCTCTGGTGGCGCAGTGGTTGAGAGTCTGCCTGCCAATGCAGGGGACACGGGTTCGAGCCCTGGTCTGGGAGGATCCCACATGCCACGGAGCAACTGGGCCCGTGAGCCACAACTACTGAGCCTGCGCGTCTGGAGCCTGTGCTCCGCAACAAGAGAGGCCGCGATAGTGAGAGGCCCGCGCACCGCGATGATGCGTGGCCCCTGCTTGCCGCAACTGGAGAAAGCCCTCGCACAGAAACGAAGACCCAACACAGCCAAAAATAAATAAATAAATTTATAAAAAAAAAATAAAAGAAGAAAAGATCAAGTTTGGGGCTTCCCTGGTGGCGCAGTGGTTGAGAATCTGCCTGCCAATGCAGGGCACACGGGTTCGAGCCCTGGTCTCAGAAGATCCCACATGCCACGGAGCAACTAAGCCCATGCGCCACAACTACTAAGCCTGCGCATCTGGAGCCTGGGCTCAGCAACAAGAGAGGCCGCAATAGTGAGAGGCCCGCGCACCGCGATGAAGAGTGGCCCCCGCTCGCCACAGCTAGAGAAAGCCCTCGCACAGAAACGAAGACCCAACACAGCCAAAAATAAATAAATAAAAAATAAATAAATTTATTTAGAAAAAAGATCAAGTTTGGGAAATTGATGTGTTTCAAGACAATCGGTGAGAACAATTTGGATGAATACAAAAAAATGTTGACATCAAATAGCCCCAGTACTGGTTCCTTTGGTTCATACAGAAACATGACAGTCTTAGCCTGCCGTGGCATCTTAGGACGCCTTCCACATGCAACTCATCTGAAAGGTGACTAGCGGGAAGTTTTACTTTGAAGTTTCATCTCGAACAATAGGCAACACCTGCTGGCATTCCTGACCACGTTCAAGCACACGCTGCAGCAGGATGAGATACTCTGTAACTCGCTTGCACACCGGCTCTGCTGCCCTGCCGAGGCTTTGCCTGGCCGTTTCCTGTGCACAGCCCCAAAACGCACGTGCCCAGACAGGCTGAGATGGGCAGGAGAGATGTTTCTAAACAACCGACAGTGCCAAGTTTCACCCTTGCTAGCAAATCAGTGGACACAGGCCTGACGTTTTTCTATACAAAGGTGAATGTGGGAAAATCCGTACTCCTAGGTCGGCAGGTTAGAAGCCACTGATCTCCAGGGTGTTAAAATTTGGTAAAGCATGAATGTGAATGTTTAAGAGGCTTTTTATTCGTTCCCAAATAGCTAAAAAATGTTTTAAAGTCAAATTCATATAAAACGTCTGTGGGGCCGCCCTGCAGAGGAAGATACAGTCAGAAAAACACACTGTTGCGTCCCCAGCGGACCAGTCCCACCGCAGCTCCGAGGCTGGGCGATGCCGAGATGACCCACCGCAGAGATAACGTGCTTCACGGCATCACGTCTAGTTCCCAGGTTCAGACACAGTGGCCTCTGGTTGAAAGCACAAGAAATGGATAATCCAACAACGTCCAGTTAATGGGTCCATTCCTTCCAAACACTTTAGAGCATGTCTGTGGTGTAGACCCATCTCTTCAGAAACAAGATTAGTCTGTTAGGGTGTCAGTTTATCACGCTGGTGAAGAGCAGGGCCTTGGCAATCAGCCTGTGCCACTGCCAGCTGTGGGACTTTCAACCAGGGACTCAGTCCCTTGGGGCCTCATTCTCCTTCTCTGCAAAACGGGGACACTGACAGCAATCTACCCCACAGCTGCTGGGACGATTAAATGAGGACCATAAACAAACAGACACATAAACAACAACAAAACGAGCACAGTGCCTGGCGATGGGGAAATGACCCGGTCCATGTTAACTGGTTTTATCATTATTATACTTTTGAGCAAGGTGAACTCTGTTCTTTTCCTCTACCTCCTGCCAGGAAGGAACCCCCACTTAAGACTGTAGAACTTAAGGGACTTCCCTGGCAGTCCAGTGGTTAAGACTTTACCTTCCAATGCAGGGGGTGCAGGTTCAATCCCTGGTCAGGGAGCTAAGATCCCACATGCCTCAGGGCCAAAAAACCAAAACGTAAAGCAGAAGCAATATTGCAACAAGTTCAATAAAGACTTTAAAAATGGTCCACATCAAAAAAAAAAAAATCTTAAACACAAAAAAGACTGTAGAACTGAATATAAAGAATTCATTTCAAAAGGCAATCTCAGGACTTCCCTGGTGGTCCAGTGGTTAAGACCTTGCACTGCCGATGCAGGGGACACGGGTTCGATCCCTGGACGGGGAACTAAGATCCCACATGCTGCGCGGTATGGCCAAAAGATTAAAAAAAAAAAAAAAAAAGGCAATCTCTTGGAAAGAGCAGTAACTGGCATCCCAGATGTGACCTGAGGAACGCTTTCTAATCAACGAGGATGTAGGAAAAACACATTTCAATAAAAGTGAGGGAGCCTAGCGAGTCGTGGGCTGGCGCACACCCGCTCCAGCGTGCTCATACGTTTTCCAGTGCCTGCCCAGGAGCCTGCCCAGGGAGTTTGCTCCTCTGAAACCATTGTCAGGAGCCACCTGGGCTGCCAGCCTGGGTCCAGCACATGGGAAACAACAATCATGCTTTTACAGTGGGCTGGGCATTTCCACAGGAAGACCTGGGGTGCATTCATTCATTCATTCACCCATCCATTCATCAATTCATTGGTGTATTTATCCACCACTGTGTGTGGTACACTGTTCTTTCATATTGAAAAGTTCAGAAGCCCTGGGTTTGGGGGCTTGTCCAATAGATAGCACCTGGGGGTGATCAGTCACTGGTTCATGTAACTAACTCCCCCGCCCCCCGCAAGTCTGGCTGACCCAACTCTGTTACTTAGGACTCTTTCCTAATTCGCCATTTGACTTGTGCAAGGCACTGAACTTCATCTGTAAAACGAGAGGATTGGACCAGGCAACTTCTAGCAAAGACATTTATGGTCTAACAAAGACATTTTAAGAGTGAACAGCTATTCATAATTATGCAGGGAAAATAGGCATCAACCAGGACGAGGGACTGCCCTGCCTCTAAGGGTCTTTGCACATTAAAACATGATAATTTACTTGCAATCATGCAGCCTGATTCTCCTGTGAAATTCTGCCAGCTCCCGAAATCATGAAAAGAAGGGGGAAACCCCCGTAGGCAGTGGGGGCAGACCTTGGGGGCCGCTGACAAGCTACCTGGGTCTGATCAACACCTGTAATGACTCTTCTCCCAGGGAATTCCGAAGTACCCACTGAAGGTCAAGTGCTGGGTCTGAGTTGGGTACACACGTCAGCCCAGAGCTCCTGGCCTCACTCTCAGAGGCTGCAATGGCCCGAGTTCACTGACCCGATGGTTTCTCAGACCGCATTCCTCTCTCTCTCCATTCCAAATCCACTGAGCCTGGCACGGCTCAAAGCCAAGCAGCCAGCCTGTTGATTCACGCCTCCTCCTCAAGCTGGCGCTCTCTCCGCCTTATCCTGGGACCGCCACACCTGTCCATCGGGCCCTGGTGCAGGGAAAGCACTGGCCATGGGCAGAGTTGTGGCTGGGTCACAACTCTGGAGCCTTGCGATCGTCAATCACCTAAGCCTTGAGTCTTAGTCTGTAAAATGGGGGCAGTCAGACCTACCTAAGAGAAAATCCCTGCAACGATTGCATAAGATTATTGATAACAAGTGTGATGACAAAGCTCCTGACCCAAAGCAGGCGCCTCACAGACGCCGGTGCCTTTCTCTCTCCTAAGAACCGTCTGCGGTGCAAGGGCATTTGCATTTCCGCAGGCGAAAGAGGTTGAATCTCCAAGTGGCTGACTTTACAAGGCTGCCGTTTCAGGCCCCAAAAGGTGGGCAGTAGTCTGGGGGATGCTCTGGGCCTCACCTTCCCCAGGAACAGCTGTCCCTCCATCCCCTCCCTCGGTGGGTGCTGGCCACCACTGGTCACTTTCCCTCTCTCTGGCTGTCCCCGGCGTGTCTGGGTCATTTCCTTCAGAAACACATCCCATTTTCATTCCCTCTCTCCCAGTCAAAACAGCCTTCTCCCGCGGGCTCAGTTCCCTGGGGACATTCACTCTCAGCCCACCCGGAGGCCGGGACCGCTTTCCACATCTTCCTAAGCTCATCTCAACTCGGGCCTGTGGTCTCCTGCTGCCAGAGGCTAGACACCACAGCGCTGCTCCAGGAAAAACCCAACCTGACCAGCTGTGGAAAGCGCAACGTGAGAGGATCGATTACGTGTTCAGAGAATGAGAACACATCAGTCTAAAGACTAGTGAATTCCACGCAGTCTCAACAAATAAAAGGCACGCCAAAATATATATATACGCTTGCTCTGGTATTCTAACCAATACTCTCATTTATAATTAATATTATAGGTAGTAGGTTTATAATTAAAATTGGGGGTAGTTAATATGTTACAGATTATAGCTAAAAATCATCCACTTTAGTTTCCACAGTTCTTTCAAATCCCACTGACTGACGGTATTAAGCTACAAGGGGACCCCCAGACCCCCACATACCAACTGTTTAACAATCTCCTTATCTGCAAAGTAGGGCTAATGCTGATGGGCCCACACTTCCTGGTGTTCAAGGTTAGGTGCAGTGGTGAGCATGCAGCTCGAGGTCTGGCCAATTGCAGGTGCTGGAGAACGGCAGCTGCGACCGTCTCCGGTCTCTGGCACACGCCATGTTTTCACGGTTGACAGCTAGCTGCAAAACTAAGCCACACCAAGAGCCTGGGAATGGGGGATTGAGGATGCCCCTCTGTTCCGTCCTCCTGGTGGGCGTTTCCAGCTCTCGGGAGGCAGGTCTCTGATCCGGCCCCTGGATCCGACCTCAACCTGCCAAGGGTGACGTGGTTGGTGGTTCTGAGTCCAATGCGGTCTCCAGTATCACTGGGCCTCTCCAACGCTCTCTGCTGCTCCGAAGCCCATTTACAGTGGCTCGAACATCAGGCTCTGTCCTGCATTCCAGCCATCTCTTTTCCCTCCCCGACGGCAGTGAGAAGGATCCTAAGGGCATCCCAGGCATCTGAGGCCCACAGAGCACCCGGGGTGCCTGCTGCTTAGCCAGCAGATAAGTGGGCCACACATGCCATGAACAAGCCCGAGACCACACCGCAGGGTCCAGAAACACCCACAAACGAGGGACCCACAAGGGGGTACTCACGGCCTCCAGCCCGGCCCGCAGAGCCCTGCCTTGCCGTGATGCATGCCGTTCAGTTCTCCGAGTGGAGTTCAGACCTCCCCTCCAGATGCCCAGCCATCCTGACTGCATTTGTGTTAGAGGAACACACAGCCCCGGGCCTCAGCAGAGCTGTTGATCAATAAACCCGCACTCCTCAGAGGATGCGATTGACATCTACAAACCCGCGAGTGTCAGAACAACGGCAAGAAAATCCCGTGTTCCCACCATCAGAGGATGAGAGCTGCGTAATTCATGCCAGCCCAGTGACGCCGCCAGGAGAAGTAAAACAAACAGCGGGGGGTTCTGTAGACCAGAATCGGGCTCCTGGCGTTCCGTTAGCGTTTCCACTATAAAATACTCACTCCCGTTACGGGCGGGGACGCGTCAATCTGTGACCAGACAGGAAAAAGTAAACAAGAGTCTAGAAACCTGCCAAGTAAATGTTAGACTTTCGGTTCCACAGTCAGAAGCGTGCTCCAGCGACACCTCCTTTATCATGAAGTAATGGAGCGTCTCCACGATATGAAATGAGATCAAAAAGAAGTTAACCTGTGAACGCAAAGTCTCACTTTGCATTTTCTGTAAAGGAAACACCTCCAACCTGCACTGATCACGGGAGGCGGGGGGGAGCGACCCCCTTCCGGGGTGCCTCGGAGACCTTCTCCCTGACTTAGCAAGCTGGGGACGTGGTCAAAGTTTTGCCTGTGGTGATGTCGTTCTGCAGCTCAAGGAGGGAGATGACGTGGTGCCAGACACTGGCACTTGCTGGATTTCTGGAAGAGCAGTTCTTTTTTCAGGCAACACACGTATCCTTCCTTTGGGTCAGCAGCGGGGCTCCGGCACTGCAGCCTCCTTTTCTGTAAAGTGGGAGAATCACAGGGCTAAACGCCTACCTGCACCACTAGCCACGGGCCCGTGAAAGCGGGCACTCTGTTTCCTTCGTTCTGTTTTGTCCCTCACACAACCTAGAATGGTCCCTGTCACACAGCAGGTGCCTGTTAAGTCTTGGTTGTTGAAAACCTCGCAGGACAGCTGTGCGGATCTCACCAGAAAGTGCCTCCGAGCGTGGCAGTGACTTGCACCATGTGCCAGTCAAGGCTGGTTCACGCCTATTGGTACCTTTACCTCAATGGACCCACAATGCTCCCCAGCACCTGTGCTGGGCTTAGTGCTGGCCTTCGGTGTTTTGTTTTTTAAATTTTTATTGGAGTATAGTTGACTTACAATGTTGTGTTAGTTTCAGGTGTAAGCAAGGTGAATCAGTTATACGTATACATATATCCATTCTTTTTCAGATTCTTTTCCCATATAGGTTATTACAGAACATTGAGTGGAGCTCCCTGTGCTGTACACTAGATCCTTATGAGTTATGTATTTTATATACAGTAGTGTGTATATGTTAATCCCAATCTCCTAATTTATCCCTCCCCCACCCCACGTTTCCCCTTCAGTAACCATAAGTTTGATTTCGAAGTCTGTGAGTCGGTTTCTGCTTTGTAAATAAGTTCCTCTGTATCACTTTTTATTAGATTCCACACGTAAATGATATCACACGATTTTTATTCTTCTGATCTTCACCACAGTCTCAGGCCTGACGAGTCATGGGGTGGGTTGATATTTTCTGAACTCGCTGAAGGAGGGGCCTGCTTGCATCCCATTTAAGTAACCACAGGTCTCCGGGGAAACGTTCCGTTTTTCACGCCTTTGCTTTTTGTGGAGGCGTTGGGAAGACTTCCTGACCAGCAGCTGGGGATGAGGAGACGGTTAGAACTCAGCACCCTGAGCGCAGGCTGGGGCGGTGTCCCTCCGCAGGCCTCTGCCGGGCCGCCCCGGGGGACACGGGCGCAACAGGTCAATCTGTGTTATCAGGCTGTGTTATCCGCTCCGGTGTGTGGCACTCCGAGCACCCTGGTTTGGCAAACAGAAAGGAGAGGTGCTGCAACACAGAGCACGACCGAGGAGGGCGCTGACTCCCACGTGGGCGCCGAGCGTGCCCATCCCTGCCTAGGTCACACTAAAGGTCGCTGCCGACGGCCCGGCTCAGCCTGCAGGGGCTTCTTGCCTTACACCTGGCAAGAACCAGCCCTAACCTCCGGAGCAGTGAACTCCAGCCCAAGTGGACGCTCACAGAAGGAAAGAAAAGCCAAGGGCAATGGACAGAAACCAGGGCCGGGGAGGCTCCAGGTAGTTTTGAAATTTCATTGTTTTTCCCTCCAGGCACTACAATTAAAAGACTGCTGGGACTTCCCTGGTGGCGCAGTGGTTAAGACTCTGCGCTCCCAATGCAGGGGGCCTGGGTTCGATCCCTGATGAGGGAACTAAGATCCCACATGCCGCAACTAAGAGCTCGCATGCTGCAACTAAAGATCCCACACGCTGCAACTAAGACCGGCACAGCCAAATAGATAAATAAAATAAACATTAAAAAAAAAAAGACTGCTAACTCTCATCCAAGCAGGTACGGGATGTTCCAGAACGCACAGGAGCAATGATTCCAAAAGCATGCTGTGGGCTTGCTGGCGGGTCACGAGCCAACCCCGGAGGGTACAGGACCCCTGCCTAACACACAAGGCGGCCCATGGGGGCAGCAGGCTTCCCCCACCTGTTAGTGATCCTGGTTTGCTCTCACTTGGCTCACTTTGCATGGGAAAGCGGGGTAACCCTGTCTAGTGGGCCTCAGGGCCAGGCACGGTGCTTGTACGATGCGCTGCGCACCCCAGAGCCCCCGAGGCCAGCCTGCAATCCCCGGGCGCCCACACCGAGCCGCACCGAGGCCCGCCCAGCTCTCCCACCAGGTCCCGCTGCCGCCCACCAGCCCAGATGTGCGAGGGATGGCACAGGCCAGCAGGGGCAGACACGAGCCATCCGTGGAGGCCTCTGACTTTTCACGGGGGGGTGAAACTCCCAGCGCCTGACAAGCCATCGTAATTGGGCACAGCTGCTTCCTCCCCACAGCTGGGCGAGGTGGCCGACCATACACGGAAACATTTCTTCTGTCTCTCTTAGCCTGACAGTCCCTGCCTGTGACATTCCAATCGGCCTGGTCCTGGTGATGCAGAAATACCTTTGTCAAAGGGATAGCACAGGATCACGGGGTCCCGGGCTGAAGCCGGGCCTGGCAGCCAGGGGTGGTGGCAGTTCACACCTGTCCTGGCCCGCTGGTCCCCTGACCTAGGCTAAGTCCCTTCCTCCATTTGGACCTCAGTTTCCCCTTTCATAAAAGGTTTCAGGTAGGAATAGTTCTCAAGACAATGTTTAAAAAAAAGTTGATGAGACAAATTGGAATTCATCCACAAGGCACAGTGACTTCTATGAAATGCTGTTATTTAATATTTTAAAATCAACTGTCCTGGTGGTTGATTCTTGTTACAGTCAGTTAAAGGAATGAAGGAGAAGGGCACAGGTAGTCTTGACATAGGGCAACAAGATCCAGTTGGAAGACAGGTTCCCAAACACTGGAACCCCGGGTCTGGTGTGCATGGCCACCCCTGGGTGCAGTGGTTGAACTTGATCAAGCTATAGGAGACCAAGGCCAAATGAGAACATTGAAAACACTGATAATGGAAAATAATCTTCAGATGTGATGGGGAAAGTCACTAAGTGGATCTCCACAATTCAGAAAAAGCCAGGGCAACACCCCCAAATATTCTCCCCAGAGAAGCCTCAGGACAAATCTGTTCCTATGGTCGAAACCGTCATTAGGATGTTCAGATTCCATCGAGCAGTCGTGATGGATTTTAAACACCTACCCCTCCTTGGGCCAATAGCAAGTTGGCAAAGGATTTCATGGCCATGGTGGTGCAGACTGGGGAATTATCTGAACGGCATTCATTCACTCATTCACTTCATAAATATTTCCTGAGCTTGGAGTCCGTGCCAGGTACCATGTGAGATGCTGGGGGACTCTGCAGTGAATGGGACAGACGGGGCCCCTGCCCTCCCAGAACTCACAGAGGACAGCAGGATGCTACGAACTCGTGTAACAGGAAACCCATCCTCCCTGGGGCTGGGCGAGGTCAGGGGGCCTCCCTGAAGAAGTGACTTAAACCTGAGACTAAGGGCTAGGGGACAGGAGGGGTGGGGTATCTCAGTGAAAAGAGCATGTGTGTATTAGTTTTCTATTGCTTCATAACAAATGATCACAACCGTAGTGGCTTTAAAGCCACACGTTGATCTCATGGTTTCCATGGGTCGGGAGTCCGAGCACTGCTGAGCTGGGTTCTCTGCTGGGGTCTCACAGGGCAGCAATCAAGGTGTCAGCTGGGCTGCACTCTCATCTGGAGGCTCAACTGAGGAAGAATTGCTTTCACGCTCACTCAGGTTGTTGACGAATTTCCTTCCACGTGCTCTATGACTGCGGGCTCTCATTCCTTGCTGGCTGGAGGCTGGAGGCTGTGGGGTCCTCCAGGCAGCCCACACAGGCTTCTCCAACATGGCAGCCGGCAAGGAGCATGTCTCTCTCTGGTCTGCTAAGATGAAGTCCTAGATAATGCAGTGTAATCACGAGAGCAGATCCTCATCACCTTTGCCCCATTCTGTTGGTCCTGCCCCCATGCAAGGGGAGAGGATTTTCCAAGGTGTGGACACCAGGAGGGGGGACACCATTGGGAGTCCCCTCAGGCTCTGTCCTCCAGGGTCTGCACAGGCCCTGCACGGGGCAAGTGCAGCTGAAGCTGGAGGAGGTCTGAGAGGCAGAGGGCACGGATGAGAGAGGCAGAGGGAGGAAGCTGGGCTGCACCCAGGCCCAGGCCCCTCACTCAGGGCTTCGAGTACGCACCCCAAGAGGGATGGGAAGCAGGGAAGGTGCTCAGCGGTGGAGGGACACACGACATTTGTTTTCAAAAGACAGATGCTTCTCTATGTAACAAATACTCTTCAGAAGGATGTCCTTTCAAGGGAGTGTTAACAGCAGCTGACTCCAGGTCAGCTTGGTTCCAGGGAAGGGAACCAAGTGGCTGGGGGACAAGAGTTTGAGGGGCACCTGGAGACCTTTTGAATCTTGAACAATATGAATGTTCTGCAGTCAAGAAATAAATTTGTTCATTGTTTTAAAGCACTCTCTCTGGCAGCGATATGAAGACAGGATTAGGAAGAAAGAGACCACGGTAGCTGCAGGGAGATGGATTAGGTGTCAAAGAAGGGAAAGGGATTCTTGGTAATCCAAAAAAAATGGAGAGCAAACGGTGACTATGGTGAAGGTGAGATTTAGATTCTCTTTGGTACTGAGCCTTTCCCCTCACATTTCCTGGACTCCCTGCCTTACTTCTTAGCTCCCCTTTGCCCTACAGATGTAGTCTCAAGAACTGGGCACTCCCGGACTCCAAGAACTCGGCTGCCCCTAAAGAAAAGCCAATTGGTCCCTGAACGTAGCGCCCACCTGCTTTCGATAATTCCAATACAAAGTGCTCATTTCTCTTTCTCTAATGTATTTGATGGTCACTTCAAAGACGTTCTTCAAAGAGATTGCATTAGACCAAAAAAAAGAAAGAAAGAAAAGGAAAAAAGGCAACATTAACTACAGAATCCTGATGGGTTATGATTGCATTCTTTTTCCCTGAACACTATTCCCTGCCTCCTTTTTGTGCTCTAAATTACCAATTCTAGTCCCTGCGAAGCTAAATAATAATAATTACCATATAAATGAATATGCATATGTGTCATTTTTCTCCCTAAAAGCAAGAAAGCCTGTTTATTTTGGATGAGGGTTTGTTTTGTTTCTGAACAACCAGAGCACATAATTAGGAGCCTCATCTCTTACTCTTGAAATCCTGTCTCCACCGGGAAGAGATGAAAAAGGTACTGGATGTCCCTCGAAGCTCAGAGAAATTTTAAAACAAATTAAAGAAGATATTTCTTTACTCTGCAGGCAACAACGGCTTGGACACGATCAGAGTCAGAATGTCAGGCCAGAAGGAGCTCCAGTGCTCAACCCCGAGTCCAGTGTTTTACAGATAGAGAAACAGAGACCCCGGGAAGTGAAGTACTCACTGGAGACACACAGCGTGTGATGGTTAGGCAAGAACAGAGTGGCCAAAAGCATGACTCCATGTTTGTATCTTGGTTCTGGGACTGACTGTGGGGCTTTGTGCAAGACTCTGCGAGTCTTAAGATGCTACATCCCTAAAACAGGGGTGATGACAGCCGCGAGGCTCCACTGCGTTGTTGTACAAATTAAATGAGATCGCTGACGTGGCACTCAGCCCTAAACCCCCAATCAGTGGTCACCATCAACAGTATAATAATTACGGCCTCTCTGCATGGTGTACTCTCGATGAGGTGCAGGGGACGAAGTGCCAGACCGGGGCTCCCAAGCCTTTGTTTGGAGTCCAGACAACATCTGCCACCATCATCAAAATAGGAATGATAATGATAATTAATACGATAAATATTAATACAAATAGTATTAATTCAACCAACAGTGTTAAGTATAATGCACAATACAGTCATATAGTACAATATAACTAATAGTAATATCCCTTATGATATAATTAATTAATAATGCTCCTAAATGTTATGACCATTTTGAGGATGGTGGTAGCTGTCGGCAAGGACCTGGGATGCCTGGGCTCACGCTTTGTCTGTGCTGCAGGTGATCTGTGCAGCCTGGGCTTTCAGATAAGCTCAAGAAAGGCTTATAGAAGTTAAATGTGTGTTTGAGAGACTATTCTAGATTACTGAGGGCAAATCTGGGATGCCCAGTTGAAATCACAGAGAAAGTCATTATATTTTCCCCAGAAACCATGACTCACTGACTTTCAGAGATTAAAAATTTAAAAACATAGACAATCATATGAACAAATCAGCCCAGGCCAGCTGGCTCCTGTGTCTGGATCTAGTGGCTGGATCTTCGCAGCATGAGTCCCAGGGGGTTTATCTCACCGGTGGGATGCACCCAACCTCACGATTCCACACCTCTGAATTCTAGGCTGAATGCTTACACTCCGGAAACATTTGACTTGGGATGCAAGTCAATTATAAAAATAACTTTCACAAAACGAGATTGCTCCAAATATTTCAAGATTGGGAAGGGCGGCGTCTCTAGGGTCACTCAGTGGTCCAGACGCCCGGCTTCCATGCCAGTCGGTTCAGGGTCACCAATAAGTAATACGACAGTGGTTCCTCCCTTCCTTTCTTTCCTCCCTGCCCACCTCCAACAGGCCCTTGGCCCTCCACACAGCTCGCAGGTGTGGGTTGGGGCGGGTCCCACAGAGGCATCCCTCCCTCCTCCTACATACACCTCTCCGCTGGGAGTACCTGCCAGGCCCACTTTTTTTTTTTTTAAGTATTTATTTATTTATTTATTTAGGTTGTGCCAGGTCTTAGTTGCGGCAGGCGGGCTCCTAAGTTGTGGCTCGCCAGCTTCTTAGTTGTGGCATGCAGGCTCCTTAGTGGCAGCACGCAAACCCTCAGTTTTGTCATGCATGTGGGATCTAGTTCCCTGACCAGGGATCGAACCCGGGCCCCCTGCATTGGGAGCGCGGAGTCCTATCCACTGTGCCACCAGGGAAGTCCCCTGCCAGGCCCTCTTTCTGGAAGCATATCCTCCCGGGCGCCCATCTCTAGCTAACATCCTGACTGCACACCCCACTTGTTTTTTTGGTTTATCGTCTGTCTCCCCACAGCTAGAATCTGTGCTCCTTGACAGCAGGCATTTAACTCTTTTGCTCACTGCCTTGGCATTTGTTGCACAAGAGAATAAACAGATGAACAAACGGAAACTCCGGCAGGTGGGTCGGCAAAGCCTGGCGATGCCTTTGGATTTGACGGTGAAGGAGGCGCCTCACTCGGCCTGTGCTCGGCCTCGGAGCCCTCAGCCCACAGCCTGGGGCCAGCAGTCAGAGCGCCCACCCTGTGCTCCACAGGCCCCGGTCCACACCGGCCAGCACTGCCACTCCGCGCTGTGGCTTTGGGCGCTCTCAGGTCCTGCCCCTACAAAATGGGGTCGATAATAATAATAGTAACAGGGACCTCACAGGGTTGTGTGAGGATGGGTGAAGCACTGAGCGTGGTGCCTGGTCCAGGGCCCCCAGCTTTTCTCAGGGCCTGGTGGGAGGTCTGGGTCTGTGCTCCCGCCTGCCCGAACCACAGGGCCTCTTGCATCACCACCGTGGGGCTTGGGCCCCGGGCCTCTGCTGCACCAAGGCAGTCAGTGAAAGCGAACACCCTTGAGGGTGAGGGAGGGCCTGCAAGCAGAACAGCTGGGACCCGGCAGTTCCCGCTCAAGCTCCTGGATCACAGGGTGGTTGGAGGTTTAAGCGTCTTGAAAGGAAATCTGGACTAGGCGTGGGAGGCCCTGCTGCCTTTGCTGAGCCTGAGCCAGATCGTGGAGCTGTCTCCACCGGGACTTCTGTTTGGTGGGGTGTGACCATGGCTCCCGAGCAGCCCGTGTTCCTCAGGGCAAGTGCAATCCCTGGGACAGGAACTGAAGACAGACGTGCACCCCGCCCACTGTTCACGGCCACAGCCAGTCACGTGATATCCTGCTACCAGGAGCTCTTGGCACACTGAATTTGTTGATGGGCAAGGCTGTGTCCAGCTGTGCTTTTATTTATTTATTTTTTTGAGTTGTGGCTCGCGGGCTCTAGAGTGCAGGCTCAGTAGTTGTGGCGCACGGGCTTAGCTGCTCTGCGGCATGTGGGATATTCCATGACCAGGGATCGAACCCGTGTCCCCTGCATTGGCAGACGGATTCTTAACCACTGTGCCACCAGGGAAGCCCCCAGCTGTACTTTTAAATCCAGCCCCCATGAATGTAAATTGGTGCCGCCACTGTGGAAAACAGTATGGAGGTGTCTCAAAAAACTAAAAATAGAAGTACCATGTAACCCAGCAATTCCACTCCTGGGTATACCTGAAAAAACAAAAACACTAATTCAAAAAGATGCATGCACCCTAATGTTCATAGCAGTGTTATTTACAGTTGCCAAGATAGGGAAACAACCTGAGTGTCCATCAACAGACGAATGGATAAAGATGTGGTGTATATACAATGGAATACTACTCAGCCATAGAAAAGAATGGAATTTTGCCATTTGCAATGACATGGATGGACTTGGAGGTCATTATGCTAAGTGAAATAAGTCAGACAGAGAAAGACAAATACTGTATGATATCACTTATATGTGGAATCTAAAAAATACAACAAACTAGTGAATATAACAAAGAAGAAACAGATCCATAGATTTAGAGAACAAACTAGTCGTAACCAGTGGGGACAGGGAAGCAGGGAGGGGCAAGATAGGGGTAGGAGATTAAGAGGTACAAACAATTATGTATAAAATAAGCTACAAGGATATATTGTACAACATGGGGAATATCACAAATATTTTATAATAACTATACATGGAGTACAACTTTAAAAAATTGTGAATCACTATACTGTACACCTGTAACATATAATATTGTACATCTACTATACTTGAATTTAAAAAAATACAGGGCTTCCCTGGTGGCGCAGTGGTTAAGAATCTGCCAATGCAGGGGACGTGGGTTCGAGCCCTGGTCCGGGAAGATCCCACATGCCGCGGAGCAACTAAGCCCGTGCGTCACAACTATTGAGCCTGCGCTCAAGAGCCTGCGAGCCACAACTACTGAGCCCACGTGCCACAATTACTGAAACCCATGCGCCTAGAGCCCGTGCTCTGCAGCAAGAGAAGCCACCGCAGTGAGAAGCCCGCACACCGCAATGAAGAGTAGCCCCCGCTCAACCCAACTAAAGAAAGCCCGCGTGCAGCAACAAAGACCCAGTGCAGCCAAAAATAAATAAATTAATTAATTAAAAAAAAATACAGCCCCCATCCCGCTGAGGGGTTCCGGTCTGGGTGACTTGGGTGCACTCATACCAAAGGAGTGACGCCCGCCATGCGACAAGCAGTGCTGGTGAAGAGGAGAGACGGCTCAGCTCTGAAGGGCAAGGAGACGAAAGGCAGACCCAAACGCTTCCTGCCTGGGGGCCCGCAAGGCCAGAGTTGAATTAGACTCGGCAACTCATAACCAATTACGGATTAAGGCATAGGGCGTTTTGTACGAGAAAGTCCCGCCCCGTTTCCAGTCACTTAGGGCGCTCTGCCCTCCCCTCCACTCCTGACAAACGATTCTCTCACCATTTCCCAGATAAGAGGGTGACCGATGGGTGGGTCAGTTTTAGGAAGAGTTGGTCTGAGGCTGGTTGAACTAAGGCGGCGGTAGGGGTCGGGGGAGCTATATTCCCAGCCCTGCCTTGTCTGCCTGCCGGCCCCTCTGCCCAAGACGGCCCCTCCGCCGACTGCCCCGCCCCCACCTCGAGAGGCTTCGGGGACAACTCGACTCCCCTGGGCCTGGTTTCCCTTCACACTGTGTTTGTGGCCCCATCACAAGCCTTCCCAGTCGGCTTTGCTCTGGGCACATGAGCCTCTGTCTCCAGCTGAAGGTGGTGAGCCTGGGGCCCAGGGTACCACCCTGCCCATGGGGGATTGAGGAGGATGAGCGGGGACAGGGGGCAGGGTCCCAGCAGGATGGACAATGCAGTGCCTACAGCGGGCACTTGATTGGAGTGGGTGGAATCCAGCCGGGGAGCTTGGGAGCCGGGTCACAAGGAGGGAACTTGGTTACAACGAAAGTCTGTGGTTAAGTGGTCTTTCTCCTAACATTGCTGGAAGGTGGAAGTCTGGTTTTTATTTAGAACTGAAGAGAAAGGGTAGAAGTGTTTTTATCATCATGTGAAAGTATCATTTAGGACAAGGGTTAGCAAACTACAGCCTGCTGCCAGTTTTTATAAATAAAGTTTTACTGGAACAAACCATGCCCTTTCATTTATATATTACGTATGGCTGCTTTCACATTACACCAGAATTGAGAAATTACAGCAGAGACCGTAGGGTCTGCAAAGCCTAAAATAGTTACAATCTAGCCTGGACAGAAAAAAATGTGTCTACCCCCGCTGTAGCCTGGCCTCTGAGCTCTGGGCGCTTGCCTAGGCCTGGGCAGTAGGAGACAATCAGCTCGCTGGGAAGAATTTGAAGTCAGAGGAAAACAGGCTGTTCAGACCAGACTTTGAAACTCAGACTGCAGCTTACTTGAGGCTCTCTCGCGATTTAGACCCACATGGCTGAGGACCACGCAGAGCAAGCCTGTGAGAACTGCCCCTCCTTCACCAGTGCCCTGGGAAGGTGCCCAGGCATCTTTCCAGATGTGGGCCTCTCAATCAATTTCTAAGCAAGAGAATGTGTGTACGTGTCTGTGTGTGTGTGCACACGAGTTCTGGTTCTGGGCAAGACAGAGTAAGCCCACTGTAACCTGTCACCCCCACTGAAAGCAGCTGCAATGCATGGACAGAATGCAAAGGGCGGCTATTAGAGGACTCAGAAAGTATACAGTAGTAGGTGAATTGGGGAAGAAGATCAAAATTCAAGATCCCACCAAACCAGTATCCCCGAGCTGGTCTCTCCAGGCAGCCTGAAACCTGAGATGGGCAATAGGGAGGGACAGAGACAACCCAGGAGCCCCTATTTCCGGCTTGAGCAGTAAGAAAGGGGGCTCCCAACACGCAGAGAGAGCAGGGGAAATCTCCCTGTGTTTTTTTTTCTTTTCTGTTTTTCTGCACTCCTGCCTTGAGGCCATCCTGCGTGACAAAGGGGGCCTGCGGGGGCCTGAGGGGGCCTGAAACTCTTAGAGTGCAGGGGACCCTTCCTCTCCAGTCCCTAGAAAAGGCAGCAAAGCCCCATGAATTTTTCCTCTCACTGTCCTCCCGCCACTTGGCCCTGGTCACAAGCATTGTCACAGGCAGCCTGTGAGAGAGCCAGGTAGATAAAGGCCCAGCTTTCTGGCCAAAAGACCAAATAGAGGGACACCAGGGAACTAGAGGTCACCAAGAAGACGGCAAGGAGGGGAGCGCAGGAAAGCAACCAAATGAAGTTGTTTATGGACTCCCGGCTCCCCCCCGAGCTGTGCACGCATGGGGCTGACCCCGAACAGCCTTCCAGCCTTCCTGAGAAATGACCTACAGCACAGCCGCTGCCCAGGCCCCCGAGTGGCACCCACACAGCACAGAGCTGTAGAGAACCACACAGCACTGCAAAGGCTTGCGAACAGAACTGAGGTGGAAACCACAGCCCAGAGAAGGTGGTTAGAACTTGCGACCCGAGCCCAACTGAATCAATTGTCTGCTAAGACGAAAATATCAACATTCGTCATAGGGTTCAAACAAGACCCAGAGTCTGAGGGCAATATTTTGAATGTTCAGGGTACAAAATTACTTAGCACAGGGAGAACCAGGAAAATTCAGCTCACATGGGATGGGACATTAGACACCACTACCAACATGACTCAAGGGTTGGAATTGTCAGACAAGACAGTGAAGCAGCTAGTACTAAAAAAACGACAATGACAAAGCTCCCAGTAAACGAATGCACACATAGAAATCCTAGGCAAAGAAACAGAAGACAGAAAGAAGAACCAAATGGAATTTTTAGAACTGAAAAATACAATAAACAAAATTAAGAACTCACTTGATGGGCTCAAGAGTAGCCTGGAGATGAGAGAGAAAAGATTTAATGAGCCTGAAGCTAGTTCAATACAAATTATCAATCTTATCAACAGAAAGAAAAAAAGATAGAAAAAAATACCAAAACAAAACAATAGAGCTTCAGCGACCCATGAGAGAACACCCAAAGGTCTGACCTTCATGCCAGTGGAGCCTCGGAGGGGAGAAGAAAGAAAATGGTGTGGGAATTTATTTGAAGAAACAACGGCTGAAAACTTCCCAAGTTCGGAGAAAAACATAAACGTATAAATTCAAGGAGCCCCACAAAGAATAAATCCCCAAAACTTCATGCCTAGACATATCATAAACTTCTGAAAATTACAAACAAAGAAAACACTCTTGAAAGGGGCAAGAGAGAAAGGACACATTATTTATGAGTTTGAATGACTATGGATTTTCACCAGAAACCACAGTGTTAAAAGTGAAACATTTTGCAAAGTGCTGAAAGAAAAAATTGTCAGCCTAGAATTCTGTATCCAGAAGAAAATATCCTTCAGGAAAGAAGGCAAAATAAAGACATTCTCAGATGAAGGAAAAGCAGGAGAATTCATTGCCAGTATACCCACCCTAGAAGAATTGCTAAAAAGTTTTTCAGAAGAAAGGGACACTTGGAACATCAGGAATGCAGGGGGGAACAAGAGAAATAGTAAATACCTGGATAAATATAACAAACTATTCTCCTCTTGAGTTTTTAAAATATGTTTGATGATTGAGACCAAAAATTATAACATTTGCCCGATGAGATTTTTGATGCATATAGATGAAAACGTAAGACAGCTACAACATAAAGAGAAGAGAGGAAAGAGACCAATATTGCACATTCTGCCTGAAATGGTAAAATACCGATTCTAAGTAGACTGTGGAAATCTAAGTTTGTATATTGTAATCGCTAGGTCATCCACTAAAAAAAAAAAAACAAAAAAAAACCTACAAAGAGATACAGTAAAACACACAAGCGAAAAATTAACATGGAATACTAAAAAAATCCCAAACAACTGATAAATTGGACGAAGACCAGATACACATTTCTTCTTATAAATCAGAGTGTCACGACCCCCGTCCACGCCCCAGGAGGCTGACCTCCACGGACGGCCTCACCTGGACCCCTGCCCTCTGGCTTCACGGGGTCTGGCGGAAGAGAGTGCTGATGAGAGGTCAGAGGATGGAAGGAGAGCTCGGGGCCCCCCCAATCCTCCCTCTGCCCCTCCAGGTCCGGGGCGCCTCCCTCCCCACTTCTGCAGCTGTCCTTCCATTAAAGGCTCTCCTGTGACCGCGTGGGGGTGGGCCAGCTCTTTCCTACAGGAACCCCAATGGGCTCCCTAGATGCCACCTTGTTATTTTTCCTCCATCCAAGGTGAAATCCACGTGCACAGCCTGACCTTCCCCGAGTTTCGGTTCTTACCCTTCTCTGCAGGTCACCTCTGCTCTGGGTCATAAACACACCGCCCTCAGCCTCCTTCATCTGGTAAAGGAGGCCCCCTCTCCCCGGAGCCCCCGCTGGCTCCACGCAGGGCTTCTCACCCGCCTGACGCAGTCCTCTTCCCTCAGGCGTTCCTGAACCAGTCTGACGAGCAGCGTGTTGGGCAACGTCTACAGGAGAGATGACACAGGATGAGAGTCTGACCTTCCGTGTGGGGCTCAAAGGGACACAGACTGGCAGGCCAGCGGGCTCGCTAAGAACCGAGGACCCGGCCCTGTGGACACAAAGCTTCTCCAGGTCCCGGAGCAGGGCCCTGTGGCCTCCATGAAGCCCAGGCCCAGCTCGTGGCCCTGCCCTCGTCCAGCCTGGGCTCCTCTTTGATGACCACCCCCCCCAACATGCACGCGCGCCCACCTCCATGCTCTGGCTTCTCCTGTGCCCCCGCCCCGATGCTCTGCCCCACCGCCACCTGGGTGACTCCAGGCTCCCGCTGAGCCTCAGCCCCAAGTGCCACTGCCTGCAGGCAGCCCTCCCTGACCCTTCCCAGGCTGGGTTGGCGGCTGCCATAATCCTCGATGGCAAACTCTGTTACTGCACTAACCAGACGTCCTTCCAGGGGCCTGCTCACATGTCTGTCTCCCCAGAAAGTTTCACAGTTCCTGGAGGAAAGGGACTGAGTCTTACTCGTTTTGTCCCCCAGGCAATGGTGTACGAGAGGGAGTCGGTGGTGCCCATGTCTTCCCAAACCCACGTTCCGTGACCTCACGGTGGTAGCCTGAAGTGGGCCCTGGTATTCTATGGCATTTGTACCACGGAAATGGGCAAATGCTACCAAGGAGGGCTTTTTCCCTCAGAGAGCTGGTTGTGAACTATTGACCAGCACACCTCTTCCCCTGCACCAAAACAGCGTCAGGGGTGGAGGAAGCCCCTGCTGACTGATGACTTAACGAAACTCCATGTTCCCTAATTCGCTCAGTCAGTACTGAAAATGCTGGTGGCTTCTGCTGAGCGTGTGCTGGGTGCCAGGCACTGTGTCAGGCTACAGCAGTCAATGTCTACAGCTCTGTGCGGTCTGTACTACCTTCATCCCCTTTATACGGATGGGGAAGCTGGGCGCCAGAGAGGTTAGGTCACCTCCCTGGGCTACACAGCCAGGGAGGAGCAGAGGCAGGACCTGAACCCGGGCAGGCCAGGCTCGGGAAGGACAAACAAGCAACGGTCGGGGGGTACGCGGGAGTGATACCCAGAGCGGCCTTCCTTCTGCTTCCCCTCTTCTCAGCTGTCTCTCTCGGACCGGAAGTGACATCCCATTTTTCACAACCGGCTCTGCTCTTTCTAACAAAGCCTCAAACACCCCAGAGCCCATGCCCCTGGAAAACCCGCTCCCAGGTGTGCCCTTGACCCCCGGTCACTAAAAGCGGGTGCTTCTCCCCAAACTCCCCAACACTCAGCCAAGGGAGACTCCTGGGTCAGCCCCAGGCCACACATCCCAAGCTACGTCCAGGCTGACCAGCCTCCAGGAGGGGGCAGGGCTTCTGCCAGGTGCGGGTGAGGGCCCTCAGGGCCACGGCCCAGCAGGGGAGCCCAGAGGCACCCAGCTGTGCGGCGAGGGGCAGGGGAAATCTACCTTACACTCCTTTTGCCAAGCTGGGGACCCTGAAGGGGGAACACGTAGGCCCAGGGGGACGAGCACCTTTCCCTAATTTCCCAAAGTATCCTTAGGGCAAGCGGTGGGCCTGGCAACACGTCAGTGATGCTGGAGAAAAGTCTGGACCTCTCATTTTAGAGCCAGTGTCCAGAGTGACCAGATCCTGCCTTGGGAATGCTGCCGTGTCTGTCTGGAGTGATGAAGGAGCACCTAAAGGGACAGAGAGCTGGGACATCACGGAGCCTCTGGGAGAGGCTGTGGGAATGTTCGGGGCTGCTGACTTAGAAATGGCGTTTTAATAAGCATCCATGCACGTGGCAGAACCCATCCACGCCTCACTCTCGTTACGTCCTGGGAGCGAGAGTCAGGGCAATAGACAACACTCAGCCCCCTCCGTGTTTACCTGCACACAGTGAACCGGCTTCGGTCAGTTCGCACACAGAGCAATTCCGAGAGAGGGAGTGGGGTACCAGATGTGCAGAGAAGGGTTGGGAGGTAGGGGGCCAATCCCTACGGGGGCTCAAGTTCTCCTGGATTCTACAGGCAGCACCCTGATCTGTCTTCTCTTTGAGCCGTTTGAATGGGTTCCCCGACAAGAGCAGGCTGGGCTTGGGCATGTGGAGGTGGCAGTGAAGGGTGTCCCGGGAACTGGCTCACAGGGGAGGGCCAGGGGCTAGAGGGGGAGGAGGTGGAAGGCCTGTGAGCCGTGATCCAGGAGGTTCTCTCCGGCTGCAGGAGAAGGATGGCCTGAGTGGGGAAAGAATGTTCCCAGGGAGAACCCTGGGGGACCACTGGATTGGCTGGGGACTCAGGCACGCATGATTTGGACCTTGGTCACCCGCTGAGGGATTCTGGACAGTGCCTTCAGTGCTCTGAGCCTCACTTTCCACGTCTGTAAACGAGACGAAGACCAAGTGCTTCAAAGAGTTGCCATGAGGATTAAATGAGGTAATACATGTGACGCCTGGGACATGCGTGGCCCCCAGCAAGGGCTAAGTGCTATGGCAATTGTTACCCTCAGGCCCCCTTAATAAATCCTGCACCTCCTTCCTCAGCGAGGATGTAGATGAGGAAGCAGCTCTACCCAGTGGGCCACTGATGCCTGGTCTGTGTCACCTACCCCTGTAGTGTACAACCAGGGGCCCAAATCTCTCCCAACGCCCACTCACATCTCTGATAAAAGATGTGGGAAGTCAAAATAAATTCCAAATGCTAAGGCCCATTGCTGGGGGGTGGGGGATTCCTGGAACAGGCGTTTTTATGTAGAGCAGAGACTCACCCTCAGCATTAGGGCTCATCCCCCCAACCCCTGCCCAAGGCTGGCTCCATTCATGGTTCAAACTCCCACCTCTTGCCTACATAATGGCTGCTGCAGCTCCAACCAGCTGGGTGACCTTGGGTCTTGCCCTCTTCAGGCCTCACACACTACACCAGTAGAAATGAGTAACAATACTTCAGTGTTTGCTTTTATTTTCTGCCCAGCATCCATACACCCCGCCTCCAGTAATATACAGTCCCCCAAAGTTCCTTTGAGGCCACACTGTCTTGCCCTTCAGCCTTTACAGTTTCTGTGGGGTCAAGCCCACCATCGGATCCAGAGGAGGGCCCTGATTGGTCCAAGCTGATCAGCATATCCCACTCCTGGCCACTGTGATTGTTTCAGAGGCTGCCCAAGGCCCAGTCCCAGCGAGTGAGAGTCAGGCCCAGGACATGAGTGCAATCATCAGGGGCAGGAACCTTGCTTTCCGCTGGATCTGAAGCTGAGAGCATGTAACAGCTGGAGCTGCAGCAGCCACTTTGCAGGCATGGGGGGAGTATAAGGGAATAAAACCAGCACAAAAGGAGAGAGAGAAACCAGGCCTCTCAGCCCCAGAATGGCTTTTCCAGGATGTGGAATTGGACGAGGAAGAGCAGACAGCAAGAGGATAAGGGAGGGGGCGCCTCCAATGGGAACTTGCAATGTCTCCCCTTGAAAGTTATGGGGCCGCTATGGCTTCTAGAAGTGGACAGCAAAAGTCAAGAGCAAGAGTGAGCGGGAGAGAGAGAATGAATGAGTGAGTAGCCCGGAGACGAGAGGGAGGCTGGCCGGCACCTGGTCCCTGGTCTCAGGATCTCCTAAGACACCTCTGTGTCCTTACATCTGCCCTCTGCCCATTTCCTGCTTAAGCCAGGAGTTCTCAACTTGAACGTGCATCCCGGAAGAGCTTGTTAACTCACACATCACTGGCCTCGCCCCAGGGTTTCCGACTCGGCAGGTCCAGGTTAGGCTGGGAATCTGCATTTCACGTAGGTTTTCTGGTGATGCTGAGGATGCTGGTTGGGGGACCACACCTGGACCACCATTGACTTAAGCGAACTCCAGCACCCAAGACCCGACCCCACGTGGAAGAAGTTGCTGGAGAGGGAGAGTGTCCTGCTGGTGCCCATATGGCCCAACGATCCCAGGAGCCGCCCCACCCCCGGGGCTGCCAAGGGGAACAGGAAGCAGCCCTGCCCCTCCCCTCCACATGGCTTCTATCCTTTTGTGTCCCCTGGTGTCCCCCGCCGACCCCAGGCGCAGCCAGTTTCCATCCCGAGATTCCTCTCCCTTCCCTGCCATCACCCATTTGGGAAGCAGCATTCAAACAGGTTCTGGGACGCGGGGGACGAGGGGGGTGCAAGCCAATCAAAGAACACGGGTTGAAAGGCGACAGGTCCGGGTGGAGCGCGGCGCCCCCCATGGCCCGCGCGGCGGCGGGGGACAGGCCGGTGACTTTGAGCGCGGCCCCTCGTGAGTGCCCCCCACCCCCACCCCCCGCCGCTCACTGCCTCTGTGCTGTCTCGGTGCCAGCTTTGATGTGTCACGTCAGCAGCGGGGGCTTCCCAGGGGCCGCTGCTCGGAGCCCTGCCAAACTGTCTTCGCAGGAATCAGGCTCCCTCCTTCCCGAGCTCTGCTGTGCTCTCCCACCCCAGCCCCCAGAGCCTGGCTTTTGGGAGAGAATCAGGGACAAACAAACGGATGGAGCCCAGTGCAGCCCCTGCTGGTCACCTAGAAGGCCCACCCCAGGTGCAGGCCCCTGGCCCCTCAGCATCCCACTCAGTGGCAACAAGACTGCCAGCCTGCCTCCTTGCCGTAAAGGGCAGAATCAGCTGCGTTGGCCCCCGTTTGGACCTTTCTTCTCCTCCCAGCTCCCAAGCCCTGGCTCTGGCCCCCGGGGCACCTCACTGAGCTTCTCCTGCCTGGGCTTCCTCCACAGGATGACAGCAGCTCACATGGTCCCATCACCAGGCCCCAGCCTCAGGGCCCCTGACGTCGCTGTGTCACCTTTGGGTAACGCTTGCTCAGGAGTTGTGGGCATCTTGATCAACTGTATGAACTTCCATCTGGAGCAAAGCGGGAAGGGGAAGAGTTGAGACTCCTGGTCTGCCAGGAGTGGAGGGGCCTCCCTAGAGGGGCTGCTGGTGGGGGAGGGAAGGCCCCTACTTGGACTTGCGCTCACTTAAGAACTGATCCGAGAATCCGTTAAAGACAACTCTCCTTTCAAAGTTTCTGCTGCTTCTCGGGGCTGTCAGGGCAGGTTTACGTGGCAGGGACTCTCCTGGTTCTGAGAGGCAGGGCCCAGGCAGAGTCTGGAACGGGAACAGGAGGTGAGAGGAGGGAGAGGACAGGAGATGAGGCTTTGAAGGGAGAGCGGAGACCCCACCACGGGGCACCGACGGGCCCGCAGAGGGAGGTGGCTGGGAAGGGAGACCCGGCGGTGGGAAAGGCCAGCGAACTTTAAAGGAGCTACGGAGACTAGTCTTTGGGTTTCTCTGTCCCCATCCTCCCCCGCCCCAAACCTTCCAAAAGGGACCATTCCGCACCACTGCCTTGGGTGTCGGACAGGGAAGGACAGAGGGTGCGGGCTCCTGCTGGCTCTGTCTGAACACAGCCCCCAAGACAGAGAGCAGCCAGGTGGGAGATGGAATGGCCGGAGGGGAAGGAGACAAGCCAGAGGACTTGGAAGCCAGGACTGCCGGGCAACGCCGGAAATCCTCAGAAATACTTGCAGGGCACTACACCTCTCTGTGTAGACAGAGGCAAGATAAGGGCACGAGTGCTATTATTTGGGCGTTAAAGAATGGTGACTGACAACTGGCCGCTTGGGTACATCATGTTACATCAGGTTCTTGATTTTTACATGGGACTGAAGTTGGGAATTAAACGGAACTGAAGTTAGGAAGAATCCAGCTTTGGCTCCTTCTGGTCTGAGCAGCCTTTAGAGTGTGGCTCATTTATTCATTCAACAAACACAGGCAGTTCTGCTCTAACGCAACAGTTGCGTTCCAAAGAAACCTTGATTTAGCAATAACTGTGCTGTAAAAGTAATAACTGCCGTGAGAAAAGGGGAATGGTGTCTGGGCTGGGCTCCCAGATGACCAGATGAGAACTCCCTAGGGAGCATGTTTAAATGCAGATGCCTGGTCCCCCACTTCCAGGGATTCAGACTAAAAGAGTCTGGTGGGGCCCAGGTGAGTCTAATGTGCTGCTCAGGTTGAGCACCTCCGGACTCTGCAGTTTTAAATTTGCAAATACATACGCTTCCTGCAGGGATTTCAATAATAAAGCTTTTCTTTTCTTTCTTTTTTTTTTCAGTAAAAATCTAATACACTCTAGAGCAATCAGCTCCATCCAGCTCCTGCTGCAAAGAAATGTCCTTTCCCCACGGAACCTGTATGCTCTTCCCCGCCCAGAGCCACGTCTAGGGCTTAGCAGGTGCTGAGCCGAGCTGGTCGCCGCCCGTCTTGTCTTCATCTTCGTTCATCGGGCCTGGGCTTGACCATGTGGCCGTGTGCTCACTGTTCCTCCAAGAACTCGGAAGGAAGCTTCCGGGCCTCGTGGGCTGCCCATGAATGATGGCTGCTGGGACAAGTAGCAGAGATGGCCCGGGCTGCCCAGGGCAGAAGAGGGGATCGGAAGGGGGACGCAGTGACATGCCTGCAAAGGCAGGCAGAGCAACGCGACAGCTTTATGGGTGCGCCCTGATGGAGGCTGCGGGTGGCCAGCTGGAAGCAGGGCATCCTATGTGCTTGGTTAGGGGAGCATATCTGGCTGGAAGTGGGAACAAAGACGAGGGAAGCTGGCAATTCAATATGAATCAAGTCCTGGCCATTTGGGACCGACTGTCACCGGGGTTATTGTTGGGCTTCCTGGACTGAACTAGAGGCGCAGGCTGACTTCCCCCCGGGTCTGACTCTCAGCCCGGCCTCCTGGGCTGGTTCCTGAAGACAGTGGGCTGGTTTCCTGGGCAGCTTGCTGAGGCTGTGGCGCAGAGGTCTCTTTCTAAGCCTGGTCTCTGGTCACTGTACATTCAGCCTCTCAGCAGATGTAGACCAGGATACCCAGGGATGAAATGAAGTGCTGCGTAGGTTTTGCTTTCAAATAACCTGGGAGCAGGGGATAAGGGGCATCTACTTGCGACTAGATTGCCGTGAGCTGATACTAGTTGAAGCCAGGCGATGAGTCCGTGGTGGTTCTTATACTGTTCTCATTGCTCCTGAGCAGAATTCTTTACAATATCTTACAATAAAGCTAGAAACAAGCCAACAGCAAAGCCGTTTCCCACCCCTGGTTGCCCTGAGCCCCCAGCCTCCTCAGGCTATGCCTGCCCATGCGGGTTTTGGGACCCTCTGCCAGATTCTGAGTTCTTCCACATCATCGTCCGGCATGACTCTGGTGATGGCTCCACAGAGCCCCTAAATCTTGCCACCTGTACGCTCTTCCCTGCCCAGAGCCACGTCTAGGGCTTAGCAGGTGCTCAGAGGACACTCAGGAAATGAATTAGTCAAGCGAGCCACCGACTGCATGAGGGCTTTCTGGCCCTGCACCCTCAGTTGGGTACCCTCGGTCTCCCCCACTGGCTAGAAGTCCCCAGGGGCGAGGAGAAGGAACTCATCTCTGGGTCTCCCACGGCACGGCACGCAGGACGGTGCTTGGCATACAGGAGGTGATGAGGAAGTGTTTCAGAAACCATTTGGAAATTCTGAAGATGGAAGCGTCTTGGTTAACACCTGCTACATAAGAGAATTCTGTACAGGAGGGCAGAGCCAAGATTAGCAGGAGAAAATTACGTATTTGAAGGTATTATTGCTGCCTGCAGAAAGAGCTATAAAGGCTCCAGATCAGCAGATGCTTTAAAGACAACACTTAATGAGTGGCCTCGCCGGGCGGGCGGCGTCTGCGGCAAGGCCACGCACCCGCCCCGGCTCCTCAGAGCCCTTCCCTCCTTGATCAGTCCTGACGCCTCGGCCTTTCATCTTCCCTCCACCCGCGCTTCTGAACCAAAGAACCCCAACAAGACACCCTTGAAAGCACTTCGATGTGGTCTGAAATACGCTGATAATTAGAGTAATGAAACCCAGGAGGAATTTCCTTAAACGCCCTCCTCGCCGTTGAATTTTCTAACCCTAATAAAAGCATCTTTATCCTAGAAATGAGCCTGCCTCCCCCACCCTGAAAAGCTCATCTTCTGCAGGAAATGATAGCCACTTTCTTTCTAAAACTGTATTCCCACCCCAAAAGCTGGGATCCCCCAAACTCTGCCCACACACTCTGACCCCTGCAAGATGGCAGGGCAGTGCAGGGGCGTCACCTGCTTGCCCTGAGAGCCCCGGCCAGGCGACGTGGGGTCCGGAAGCGCTCTGGATTAAGCGGTGTTAGAACCGGTTCACCGTTTGGGTAGCGGGGCGGGGGGTGGGCGCTGACCTTGCTGAAGGAGGCTTTCCTTCACGTCCCTCAAACTGTTACTATCAGCAAACTTGAGGCTGGGAGTTTGCCTAAGTGACACCTTCATCTCCAGGAACTGCCCGCACCCTGCGGGCCCTCCTGGCCGAGGCCGTGCTCCATGGCCTCCATGCGCCTGCTGTGCACAGCCCTCCCCAGAGCTGGCCCGGCCCCGGGGCCACCTGACCAGCTGGCCACACAAATCCCTTTCCTGGAAATTTGGCCTTGGAGCTGCCTCTGTGGGTGGTGTGAACCGAAGACACGGGAACCTGGACGAGGGTGGTGGGCACGAGTGGCCGTGGAAGGCAGAAGACGAAAGGAAGGCAGAACCACGGGGAGAACGGAGACAGAGACAAGCAGCCGCACAGGGCAGAGGAGGCCAGGGTGCTGCCCAGTTCCCGGCCACAGAGCCAGGGAGGCGGGCGCTTCCTCCATCCGGGGCCCAGGAGTCACTGCGTTCCCCTTCTGATCCCCTCTTCTGCCCTGGGCAGCCCGGGCCATCTCTGCTACTTGTCCCAGCAGCCATCATTCATGGGCAGCCCACGAGGCCCGGAAGCTTCCTTCCGAGTTCTTGGAGGAACAGTGACCACACGGCCACATGGTCAAGACTCGGCCCGATGAACGAAGATGAAGACAAGACGGGCGGCGACCAGCTCTCGGCTGCGGCCTCTGCAGACGGGCAGGAGACCCAGGGTTCTCACCCCGACTGGCGGCCCGAGCCCTGGGCAGCCCCGGGTGGGGCCTGAATCCTGCCCCGGCCCGGGGCACTTACTCAACCTCACCAGGTATCAGCACACCTCGCAGGAAAATCGTGAGGGGAGGAGGGGGGGCCTGCGCACGCTTAGCGCTCAGCAGACACCAGGACCCCTACGCTTCTGAGCCGTCTCCGTGTCCGGGAAGAACGCCTGAAGGGGCACCCGTGCTGCTCTGGGCTGAAGGCCTGCGTCCCCGCAAGCTCATGTGTTGAAATCCTCAAGGTGATGGTGCTGGGAGGTGGGGCCTTCGGGTGCCCTTAAGAAAGAGGCTCCAGAGAGCTCCCTGTCCTGTCGCCACGTGAGGCTACAGTGAGAAGACGGCCGTCAGCCAACACTGAGTCTGCGGGCGCCATGACCTTGGACTTCACAGCCTCCAGAACTGTGAGGTACGTTCTGTTTCCCAGCCACCCGGTCTCTGCGACAGCAGCCTGAGTGGACTGAGGCATCTGCTTACGCTCCAAAGGGGATTTTGAAAAGATATTTGGACATTTCTATTTGCATTTAAGAGAACCAACATGATCAAGCCCTATATTTCCCTTTTAAAAATGTCTTTCGGGGCTTCCCTGGTGGCACAGTGGTTAAGAACCCGCCTGCCAATGCAGGGGACACGGGTTCGAGCCCTGGTCCGGGAAGATCCCACATGCTGCAGAGCAACTAAGCTCATGAGCCACAACTACTGAACCTGTGCTCTAGAGCCCACGAGCCACAACTACTGAGCCCACGTGCTGCAACTACTGAAGCCCGCGCGCCTAGAGCCCATGCCCCACAACAAGAGAAGCCACTGCAATGAGAAGCCCGCGCACCGCAATGAAGAGTAGCCCCTGCTCGCTGCAACTAGAGAAAGCCCACGTGCAGCAACGAAGACCCAACGCAGCCAAAAATAAAAATAAATTAAAAAAAAAAAAAGTCTTTCCAATATAGTGTTGGTGGGATTTTAGAAACAGACCCCTGATCCTCCTGGGATGCCACAGGGTGCCCACCCCGAGGGGTGGAAGGAAGTGCCCCCGAGCTGCAGCACTCAGGGTCTTTCCACTCTGGGGAGAGCTGGACCACTGCCCTTTAAACCCCCCGCCAGCTCAGGCCTGCAGGTCCTGGTGCAGGTCGGCAGGCGCACCACCTGTGGGATGGAGACCCCCGCCCCGCCCCCACCCACGTGACCTGGTGACCCTAAGAAGAGCAGGGCTGGGCCGCTCCCTCGGTACCGCACCCTCACGGTTACTGATCCTCTCCCACCACAAACCCCTCACCTCCGTACCCACCGGGATCCGTGGGCCCTACTGAAGAATCCTCTCCTTCCTTCTGTCACATCCTGCCTGTATTTCATTTTACCCCAGTATTTTCTCTCACTTCATCCACCAGGAAATGGAAAGAGTGGGGTAGGTGATGGGGGAGAACTGGGAGCTCTCACCCCCTCCTGTTCCCCAGGACCCATCCTACCTGGAACTTCTGATAATGCCTCCTGGCATCTGCAGCCAGAGAGGAATATTCTTGTGCTATCAAGCTCTCCACACTGAGGAGATTGCTATTCAGGTGTTTGCCAAGCCACATTGCCTGAAGAAAGGAAAGGGGAAAAGAAAATTTTTGTGAAAGGAATAATTAAGAGAACGCCATTACAATGCCCGGGTACTTCCATATGCTACTAGAAAAGGCTGTCACAGGGAAGCATAATTATTTCTGGCTGGAAGGAGGCCACCAAGGGAGACAAAGCCATAAAGTCCCTCCCAGCCGTGGAATTCTGCTTGCCTGCCATTTCTTCTTCAACCAGCCACTGACTCTAAAGGGACCTGGGAAACCTATGCTTTACCGCCCTGGGCCTGCCTCTTCAAGCTCCGTGGACCATGAGTTCTTAACTCAAGAAAGGTTTAGAACAGGAAACACGGGGACAGGCCCTAATAGGGGTCACGACCCATACTCAATGTTCATTTTTTCTTAAAGAATGGGGGATGGCATATTCTCGCCAAGTGAATGTTTAGTTCCAATGACCACTATATATACTGTACCAGGGAAGAACACGTTTTAAGATATAATCGTGCAACACAATGTTCTTAACACCAAGATTAGACTGATGACCATTTCAGCAGTGGGATGATTCAAAAGGCCCCGGAGGGGGAATTCCCTGGCAGTCCAGTGGTTAGGACTCGGTGCTTTCACTGCCGGGGCCGGGGTTCAATCCCTGGCCAGGGAACTAAGATCCCGCAAGCCGCACGGCATGGCCAAAAAGAAAAAGAAGGCCCTAGAGGTCCCCCAGGGCAGGTATGAACCTTCATCTTTCTGCTCCTCGTGCTGGGAAATGTTAGCGACAAGACCAGGAAATAGCCCGTTAGGCTTTCACTATGTATCATCTTATTGTAAATTAGATTTGTGTGTCCCTACACAGCAGACAGGGGTGGGAACAGTGAATTTGCCCAAAGGCTTGTAGCTGAAACACCAGTTAGTGCCAGCGACTGCCAGGTCCCCAGGTCCAGGAGCCCCTGGTTTCTAACAGTGAAATGGCGATCGGGAGGGTGAACTGCGGAGAGGAGTGAAAGCTGACAGCCTGACCCTGAGGAACGAAGCAGAAAAACCACAGAGAGATAGACGGATGGATGGATGAACGGATGGACAGACAGACGGATGACAGACAAATAGAAGAACTGGCTATCCTAACTCCAAAAGCAGGGCCGATGCACGTGGTTTTACGTAAGGACCAGACATCTTAATTCCTTTTCAGAATAAAGCCAGGCGCCAGTGAGTCGGGGGAAACCACCTGCTGCATCATCTGGGCCCAGGAGGAGAGCTGACAGCGATGACACAGTGATGGAGGAAGAGTTCGCTAATGTTTATTTTTTTAAGCAAAGGATACAGTTGATTTACAATGTGGTGTTAGGTTCTGGCGTATAGCAGAGTGACTCAGATACATATATATTCTTTTTCAGATTCTTTCCCATTATAGGTTGTTACGAGATATTGAATACAGTTCCCTGTGCTCTACAGTAGGACCTTGTTGTTTATCATTAACTTATGTTACCTGATGCTCACTAACCAGGCTTTTGAAAAAACAGAGTTCCATCTCAGATGGTAATAATTTGAAGACGCTTTTGGCACTTAAAAAAGGAGCTGAAAGATTAAAACCATACATGGAACGAAGCTGCAGCTTCAGGACAGGGGTTGCCTCCAAGGAGGGAGAGACAAAAAGGAGTGAGGGAAGTGGGGTGAGGTATTTGCCGTATCTTTAAAGTTCTACTATCTTTGAAATGGAGAGAAAGTCGTCAAAGCAAGTATGACAAAAGGATAAGTTCCTGTAAAATCCGGGAGTGGGATACATGAGTATCTCTGGTGTAGTTTCTCTGCTTTTCTGACTGGTTAAAACATTTCATAATTAAAATTTTACGAGTGCATCTGAAGATTCCACACCAAAAGTCTTTGCAATGTGTGCACCATTTGACCCAGCACTTCCCCTTCTAGAAACGTATCCTAAGGATGGAACGAAGGGTTTGCCATGATGGTGGCCATGTAGCCATGAGAAAACCCTGGAAGGAATATCCCACACATTCAAAGAATGCTTATCTCTGGATGGTTGGGGAACTCTACTTTTGTTTTTTGTATTTTCTAGGTTTTCTACTACAAACACATACTGCCTCTTGTCATGAGAAAATGAGTTAAGAAGCAGGAGAGAGAAAAGATGAAGAAAAGCTGAGTTATGTTGAAAATTCGCAGAGGTGCAGTCTCATTCCGTCTCTGCAGGACAAATGAGATAGTACCGTATTACAACACTTAATATGATACACTTACTATAGTTGTTTTCCCCGAGGCGGGTGGACCTAATATCACAATCTTCGGCACTGTGGAATAAGGAGATTTGAGTGTCACCATTCAATATGACAAAGCAACCTCCCGCGTCTGCGGAGCTCTGGGTGTATTTATTTCTTTCCTCCCCAGATTTCATTTTCTGGGAGTGACGCAGTCGTTTGTAACCCAGTGGCTCCGAGATGCTCCCACCACAGAACATACGCTCTGTGTTTAGAGAGGTAAGCGATCACTGAGATGGTTTATTTTTCTGTCTCCAAGGGGATGTGGACACGGTAACTTGTTTGCCAAACTAATAAATATCAAGAACAATTGGGATTTCAAACACCATAAAGCATTTTAAACAGGGACTTTGTCTCAGGGACACGCTCTCAAATGAAGCTGTATTTTATGTAAATCGACCTTCAAAGGTGGGTTGTTGTTGTTGTTGTTTTAATATCTATGCCTTTTTATTTAGCAACTTGTATTCCCCATCATTTTACAGAGGGAAATAATAGGGAAAAGCCTGGAGTGTATGGGCCAGATTTATTAAACCCCAGATAGAAAAGGCTTTGTTTTCAAATACGGGCATTTCTATGAAGATGGAAACCGCTGGCTTCAGTGTGATACTCCTGGCTCTGGAAGGCTCCCGACCCTGCAGAGCTCCCGAAGACACTACCAGACTAGCGAGTAGGTACTGGTCATTGGAAAAGAAAAAAAACCCAGCATCTTAAGAAAAGTGCTGGAAGGCGTGTGCTTGGGTCAAAATGAAGGAAACGGAATGTGGTGTCTGGACAGGTGAACCCACGCTGGTTCCTCCCTGAGTGCCACCTTGATTATGTCACCCCTCCCCCAGCTGTGGGAAGCGAGGGGCGCAGCACCCAGGTTGGGGAACCAGGCCTCTGCCTAGGCCTGTCAGCCTGGCCCCAGCCCACAGGGAAGGATGAACAGGTGTGCACAGCAACTCACGGAGCCCGTTCCTCCCAGGCCTCCGAGAGGGAGCCTCGTCCAGGTGGAGGACCTGCTAGTTTGGGAGTGGACACAGGGAAGGAACTAGAGGGTCTGGCCCCCGAGTTCATGATCATCAGCAGACCTACACCCAGCCAGGCTGCTTGGGTTTAAATAGACTTGTGCCCCAATTCACAGCACCTTCTCATTTTCAGGGGAAACGCAGAGGGCAAGTTCAGGATAATTCACTGATTAACTCCACAAATACTCATCGAGCGCCTCATCCAAGCTCGCCCTGGGCTGAATGCTGCCGAGAAAAGCAAGGTGGCCTGAGGCCCGCACCGGGTCAGCGAGGTAATCGCGTTAGACCACACCTGAGAGGGAGGGCCGGTCTCTGCCCCATCTCCGCGAGGGAACTACCCCTCCTCAAGCCCAGGAATGATGTCAGACACGCATCACAGCTTTCTGCTGCTGCTTGATGTCTGTGTGCCTCCAGCTGATGGCTTTAGAGCAAACACTGTCGCTGCCCATGTTTCTAAATCTGGTCCACTGGCCCCACTGTTGTGAAATGTAAGCAACTTGCTTCTTGGAAGCCCGAAGCCTTTCCTGGGGCTGGTGATGTGAATCAGGGATGTGGGACAGGAAGGCCCCGGTCAGGGCAGCACCTGGCCTGCTGCCAGGAGGCGCTGCCAGGCTCCAGCTCAGCAAACCCCTGCATGTACCCTTTCTCTCCAAGTCACGCTCGGCAAGGCAGCCTCCGGGCCTCCTCAGTAGGGTGGACTCAGCTGCCAGTGTCCTTCTGGCCAAGGGGCTCCGTGCTCCTTTAAGTCCCCTTGGACCCTTGCTGAGGGGCCTGACCTCAACAGGAGGCTGGGCTGTGTCCTGGGCATCCTCACAGCCTCGCCTAGCTGGGGATCCAGAAGGTCGCCCAGGAGCCCTGAGCAATCCTCTCCCTCGATCTTGGACTTGCTCGTTCTTCCTGACGATGTTCTTCCCATGTTCCTACCTTGTCACCTGTCACCTCCCCATCAGGAATGTCCTCCTCACCCCAGCAGCCCCCAGCCCCACTGACTTCCTCTTCTGAGATTCTCAGCCCACTCCTGACTAAGGGGCTGCTGCAGCCTTGGTGAGCTCTGTCCCCTGCTGAGCAGCTGAGCAGGTCCCCAGGGGGCAGGGACTGAGTCTCATCCTCCTTTCCTGCAGCCAGAACTGCGAGGAGTCACGTAGCAGGGCCTTTGGTGGCCTCCTCCTCGGCTGCCCCCCTCTCTGTGGCCACTGAGTGTTTGGTTACCTTCGTCACCACCATCACTACCTCCTTACAAAGGCAACTTCTGCCCGTTGGCATTCTTGGTTACAAGCTGCAGGAACCAGACATGGCTGAGTCGGGTAGAGGCGGGTTTATTCAAAGGCCAGCGTGGCTCAGAGAATCCTGCCCAGGCGGGAGGCAGGCCCGGGGCCACCTACCAGGAACAATGCCCCACGTGAGGCCACCAAGGGGTGTGGGCGGAGCTGCACTGGGCACCTGACACTGCAGCCTGTGTCCAGAATGCCGCTCAGGCACGGCCACGGCCGCCAGGAGCCGGGCTCTGCAGGGCCGCCAGGGAGAGCACCTGCCAGACCACGTCCAGACTCGGGGCTCCAGCGAGCGGAGAAGCTCAGGGCACAGGCCCAGGGCAGGCAAGGCATTTTCGGCTGCGGGGGTGGGAGCCAGGGCGGGGCTTCGCAGCCCGTTCTCTGCTCTGGCCTTGTAACCTGGGGCAAGGCCTTCCGGGGGCCCTGCAACCTGAGGAGAGAAGCCACAGCGGGCGGAAAACACTGCTCATGGGACGAGTCTGGAAACGAGGTGGCTCTGGGAACACTTGGTCGGGGGAGATTGGAGCTGGGACGCCAGGGAAGGCTCGCGGGGAGGGGCTGCATCAGGGCAGCAGGGAGGGAGGGCGAGGGCGGAGGGGCCCGGTGCGCTGAAGCAAAGAGCTCGCTCGGACCGGACCGTGGGGAGAACGCCTGCTTGCGGAAGCCAGAGGAGGAAAGGGCAGTGGGGCGGCGTGGGGAGGAGGGGGGCCCGGCTCAGGCGCCGACGCCCTGCTGCCTCTCCAGGGCTCTAAGCCCAGGCCTCCGCTGAAGCTCCCTAGAACTTGGGCCAGACGCAACAAGGCTCGGGGCCTGAGGGACCGAGAAGAAGGGGCTGCCTGCACCTTGACGAGAGCATTTTGGGAACGAGCCGACTCCCAGGTTGCACGTTCATTTCGACAAAGTCGTGAGGCGCCACGGCTGCTGGGGAAGCCCTCCCCTTCCTGGCTCTGTAAGTGGCACCCAAATTGTACACATCTATGGAAATACTTTAAAAGGGGAACATCCACGGCCTTTCTCCCCCCCTAATTTCTCGCACACATTTATGTGATTAATTTCAGTTTCTTAAAATCTAACACCTTGAAACTCCAGCCCTGCTCATGAGTAATTATTTATAAACAGTGTCATAAAAGGCTGCTTGACTGCCAAGAGTAATCAACTTCTTCAACCCACTTCAAAGGAAATCAAAAAACCTTTCCATCCACAGAGCCTTTTGAGGTTTAACTAGGAGCATGATTTAAAATTCACAAGAAAACCCTTAGGTATTGGAGCTCTAATACACAGCTTTCTTGGACAAACGTTTGATAAAAAACGAAACATACCATTATATACACCATCGCCTGCTTTAATATTGCCCAGGGCTACTGTAAATGCTCACTTTGTACTAAATCTGGTTTTCTCGCAGCGAAGGGGCTGCCAGCCCCTGTGCCGGCGGCTCCCCTCGTTCCCTCACGTGCACGCTCACCGCCAAGAGTCCAGAGCCTTCTGTCCCTCTACACTAGCCATTGGCCATGCCACCATGCGTCACAGCGAACCCCTACCCACCCAACACCCACATCCAGGAGGCGGAGGGTTGAGCGCCCGGCTGCAGTTAACACGGGCCACTGCATGGCCGGGAGAAGGCAGGACCGACTGACCCACTAGCCTGGGGCTGCAGAAGTGCTCGCTGGACATCAGGGGACCTCTCCAGGCCTCCTGTCCTCTTCTAGAACCACGAGGGTTGGGTGAAACTCTTTTCACCTTCCCCCTCTCCTAGAGAAATCCTGAAAGCATGGTCTTCTCCCTTCCTCCTCCTCCTCCCCCCCTCCTTCTCCCACGTTTTTCTTCACTTGTAGGTGGAGGCCTGGGCATAGGAGGGAAACCCAGAGATGCCCCTCTCTTCATTTAAGTGGTTGGGACGGACTTGAGCCAAAGGGCAAAGATGTGTCAGCATCCCTCAGAGCTGCCGGCCCAAGGCCTGGGAGTGGGGATGGAGGGCTCTGGGAACAAATCAACCCCTCAAAACAGTGGTTACTGGGATCCAGTGGCTCGACTCCCTGAGAGAGCATCTGGACCAAAAGCCTGCACTCCAGCCATGGGGGAGGACAGCCAGGAGGCCGGCCCCCAGCTCCAGCTGAACGGGGAGGGTCTGAATTCTCCACCCCTACTGGAGAGCAACAGAGCAGGTGTAACGTGGAGAAAGGAGGAAGGGCTCTGTGGAGGGCAGCCTTGGAAAGGAGGCCCAGGAACGAGTGGAAAGGGGTGCTGAGGAGGGTGGAAGGAGGTGGGAAAGGGGAGAGAAGCAGGCTCTTACAGGTGGCTGTAAGGCCAGCGCCCGAGAGGACTGTCCCGCCGACGCTGACTGCACCGCATCAGACGACATTTGAACTTAAAAATTCTGGTCAAGTGGATAGTTTGACACTGAAAATCATTTCTGCACACAGAGGAGGAAGATTAAAGCATAAAGAGGGACCGTGCCTCAGATTTCAGGCTCTTGGATTTCTAGCAGGGAGACCAGCGAAGCCTTGAGGTCTGTGGTAGAACACACAGCGTGGCACACACGCCCCTAAACAGAATTTTTCAAACCATAAGTAGCAAGTGCCACCACAACCCAACTTAGGGTTCAAATGGTTTATTATTATCAAGTATGGTTTCCATTGAGAAAAACCTCATTAAGCTTTTCACAAGTGGACACTTGCATGACACCACCTGAAGCCCGGCGGGAGCATCAGGGCCTTGTCATCCCTTCCCACGGTGTCACTGACCAGTCGCCACGGATGAGGCCGGAGCTTTGCCGCCTCCATCTCTGTTACCAGACATGCCCATTTTACAGAGGAGGAAACTGAGGCCGAGGGAGAGCAAAGATCTCTCGCCATTTCGTCGCACTTAACTAGGAGATGTGAGCACAGATGTGCTGGAGGCTCCCTGGTGGGGGGGATGGCGGGAAGGGACACCTCCCTGAACTGCATTTCCCTGCACTTCCCTGCTTTTGCTTCACTCTTCACTTTGAGTTTACTTCACTGTTACTTTACCTTTATCTGGCCTTTAACTTTTACTTCTTTTGACTTTGCTTTGCTGTATTGATTGGGCGGGGGCAGTACGAGAGGGGAACACGGGCAGAAGTGCTCCCGGCAGCCCTCAAGTAACAGAACTTAGCAACACCGGGCCCCGCGAACAGCCGGGGGTGGGGGCAGGGGGCTGTAGAAACGTCTTCTTCTGGCCAACAGAGGCCACTTGGTGAGGCCCGGGCAGCAAGCTGGGGTCTGGAGCAGGACCACCAGGAAGCAAGGGGGCTTCTCACCCCCCAGAGCAGGTGAGCCTCCCTCCCGCCCTGACCAGAGCACCAGGGAACGGAGGCCCCTTAGAAGACTCTCCGTGGGGCAGACTGGATCCCCCACCTCCGTCACCCCTGATCGGTCTCCACCTGGGGCACACGCCCTCACACTCAGCGTCCATTCTCGAATATGCCTCCCTGGAGGCTCAGAAAACGGCACTCCTGGGGCTCTCCGCACCACACTGAACCACCCTGCTTAGGTCTCTGAAACGGCCCCTCACTCCGATGCCCTGACCCTGCCCAGGCCACGCATCCCTGGCAACCTGCAGGCTTGGAGTCTCCTCTCTCACCATTTCTTTTTTAAACTACTTAGCATCCTCTCTCATCTGAGGCCTCTGAACCCCACCACGGGGCATCTCAGGCCTCCATCCCTCTCGGCTGCACCAAGCCCTCATTTCACTGGTGCGCTGGTAGCTCCTTCAAAGCGGCTAATGCTCCAATGAAAGAAACATCAAAGCTCCGAGACACTGGCCTCCCTGACAGCTCACACAGGATGGCAACGATCCTCCACTTGGCAAATCGACCGTGGGACGGAGCGCCTCCTCTCCCCCTCCCTGTCCCGGGCGCCGGCCTTGGGTCTGGTCGGCCTGCGCTCGCCTGGGCGAGGTTTAGGGAGCTCTGGAACTCATTAACGGGCGCCGACAACGAGACCATCAGGAAAACCCGAGTGTTGCCTGTCTGGGTAGACCAGAAACCACATTTACACCTGACAAGTGGAGTGATCACAGAGCTTAAACCCAACAGGCGACATCAGCTGGGGCGTGCCAAGGCATTAATAATTAATTCCGCGGGCCATTCTGAGGTTTTCATTTTAATCACTTGGCAGGAGAATTTGTATAAGTTGTGCTCCAAAAGAAATTAAGGCATTTTTCAATTCACCACCTCCCCAAGTTGGCAAAACCTTTCCCCACCCTGTTTGGACCTCCCTTTAGACACAGGGAGGACAGAGTGGTTCCCAGAGGTTCCCAGGAGGAGGAGGGGAGGGAGACAGCTGGGGAGGGGGGAGGAGGCCCACTCCAGTGCTCACCGTAATCATTGTCTCGTTGCAAATGATCAATCATGAATGGAATGGGGTCCTTGGGCTGGTGGATCAGGAGCTGCTCCAGCATGTTCTGTGGGCACAGGGCAGACACCCAGGTGGTTAACACCTGCATGAGCACCCAAGGCCCCAGGCTCAGGTGGCCCAGCACCCTGGTATCGCAGTGGATACCAGTTACGGGGCCTGATCTCTCCCCTGCCCCCTACCCTAGCTGGCATCTGTCTGGGTCCCTGTGAGCAGGCCGTGTGGGCTTTGCTGGGGAGGCACCCGGACGGAGGCGGAGCTGGAGGGATGGCGCCCCTGACTCAGAGCAGGCAGTCTCAGGGCCCTCGCCCCTCACTTCCTTGGTGACTCCCAGATCAGCCTTCTCTCCCGCGCTGCACCCGTTCACCCTCAGAGCCCTAGCAAATGTTGTTCCTTCAGCTTGGAACACTTTTCCTCAGGCCTCAATGGAAACATACCTTCCCGATGATACTCACTAGGTCAATCCTGTCATATGCTCCTGCAGCCCCCGTGCATCCCCTTTATCGCCTCCCCCTTGTCCCAGTGCCCGGCACAATCCCAGTAGGTGCCCCACGCGGATGTCTGCTGGGGGACGTGGCCATCGCTGCTACCTGTGTCCCTCCAGAGTGGAACAGATATCTAAAAGAGTCCTGGGATTGTCTGGTTATTTAATCCTAGGGGAAAGCAGCTTCCACGATTCCAGAACAAAAGGCTCAGAAATGGACTAGGTGGCTGACAGCAGCAGGGCTGGTGCACTAAGGAGCAGCCTTGTGCCCTAGGGACAAGCAGGGAGGGGCTGTAGCCCTTTGGGGGCAGAGGGAGAGCAGTGCAGTAAAAACAGCATGAACCATGAGAAGTCCTAGCCCCACTCCACTTCTCACCATCAAGACCCTTCCCTTCTCTGGGCCTCAGGTTCCCTGCTCATTAAAAGGCACAGTTGGACGAGATCCCTAGTCACATATCACTGGTGAGATGGTGTGAGCTGATTTTAGATGGTTCTCAGATGAATATTTTAAATTTCACTTTTACACAGTTGCATATCTAATGTGTATTAGAAAAATCAGTATGTCAAACCTACGATTTCAAGGATATTGCTTAGGATGAGGTGAAATAAGTTAATTTTTTTAAGTGGGTTGATTTAAAGAAATGATTAAGTTAAAATGGAAATATGGTGTTGGTTATATGAATCTATACCTGTGATAATATTTCATAGACTCATACCCAAAAAATGAATGCTGGTAAAAATGGATGAAATCCAAATAAGGTCTGTAGTCTAGTTAATAGCATTGTACCAACGTCAATTTCCTGATTTTGACAATGTACTACAACTACCTTAGATGTTACTACTAGGGGAAGCTGGATCAAGGGTACATCAGAACTCTGTACTATTTTTGTAACTTCCTGTGGGTCTAAAATTATTTTAAAATAAAAACATTGGGAATTCCCTGGCAGTCCAGTGGTTAGGACTCAGTGCTTTCACTGCTGGGGCCCAGGTTCAATCCCTGGTCAGGGAACTAAGATCCCACAGCCTCGCTGCACAGCAAAAAAAAAAAAAAGCCAGAAAATGGAAATGGTAAAAACCAAGGAGGGAGCACACAAATGACTAAGGACTGGAAATACTGGACCAAAAGCTTCCTCAGGCTGCTCCTTCCAACAACTGCTATGAGATACACCAGATTCTCTAGAGCGGGGCACAGTGCTCCCAGGAGTTGCCCCATCCTGCCCACCACCCGGTGACTTAGGACTCAGCTAGCCATCTTCTTCACTTAGATTGGCCACTCAGTTTTAGAAATCTCTCGTGTGCCCTCTATCAGTTAACACTTTCCAAAGGAGGCCTATGTTTGCTGGAGGGATGGAGATTCAGGTTTCTTAGTCTGAGTTCTTCTCTCAGCGCTGTCAGAGGCTCAAACGGCCACTGGCATCACTAAGGAGGTGCCTCTGGGGACTGGGTGTACCCGGAGGAGCAGACAAACGCTCCAGCTTCCCTTTGGCCCTCAGAACCTCGGAGTGGCTGAAAGTTCCTCCGGTCCAGCTCCTGAAAGCCTTTACTTCCACGAGATGCAGAAGGGAAGCCTGGAGCACATGCAGGGGCACGGCTTTGCCTAAGGTCACACAGGGAGTAGGTCGGTCAGGTCAGGAACTCAGGATGAGGGCTTGGGAGATGCCCTGAACTCTTGGCCCTGAGGAGGAAGGGCCAGGTAGGAAATGCTGCTGTCCAAACCACAGGGCTGCTGCTGTCCCAGGTGGTGGCCCTCTCAGAGGACGGAGAGGGCCACCTTAAACGCAGACACTCCCCAGCTCAGAAACCAACACTGCAGACGCCCTGGGAATTGTCAGCACCAGATGAGCCCCTTGGACACTACCTCTTGCAACCTGGCGTCTCACAGATGGGGGAACTGAGAAAAGGAAGACACCTCTTCCAGATCATGGACTTGACTGGGGCGGGGCCAGGACCAAATCATGGCCAGCATGGCCTGCCCCCTTTCCTCCCTCCAGGGAGGGTCAGGGAGCATCTTTTGGTCGAGCGGTCCCTTGGGATACGATGGCACAGGAGTCGAACAACCCAATTTGGGCGTCCTCGTGGGTAACAAACGTGACCCCTCCCTGATGCGGCGTCGCCGGCGCGCAGCCGGACCGCAGCAAGAGGTTCCCCGGCCACCGCCTGGTGTCGCGACAGGGCAGGGCTGCCCGGGTCACCTGCATCAACTCGAAGACGTGGTTCGCCTCCCCATACTGGGGCATTTCCGGGGGGATGCGGTGCGGGGCGGTGGTCGCGTCCATATCGCCGTGCAACGCGTCCGCTCCCTGCTGACCGCCGTCGCTAGGGCCGCGCGTCATCAGCGCGCGCCGCTCACTGGTGACGGCCGTCGCCAGGGGTGCCGCGCCGTTGCGTCATCATCACGCGTCGCGCCCGCCCACCGGCGAGGCTGGCGCCTGGCCTGGGCCCCCGCTCCTCCGCCGGCGAGCTCAGCCGCCTGGGGCAAGTGCTTCCCTGCCCTGGCCTCGTCCGCGCCCCTCTGCGCGCCCCCAGCGGGGCACCTCAAGTCTCCTCCAGCTGTGGCCTTCTGGGGTCAGACGTGTCCCCTGATAGGGCCCCCCTGTGCTGAGAGACCCCGAGGGCACGTCGACCCCCGAGAGGGCGGGAGGCGGATCCTGCTTCTGGTTCCGTCATCGCGCCCTGGCCCAGGCGTTAGGAGCTCCTTGAGCCACCCCGGCTCTGCTCTCTGGGCCTCAGTTTCCTCATCTTTAAAATGAAGACGCTGAGTAGATGTGGGGCAGGGTGCTTGAAAAAAGAGGGGCGGAGGGTCGAGGGTCCCGTCGGAAACCCTCAGCCCAGCTTGCACCTTCTGAGCCCCCGAGACCCCGCCACTTGCTCCCGGGGCGGGGCGGGGCTGCCCCGTGACCCGATTGCTATGGCACCGGCGGTAACAATCAGGCCCGCGGCCCCGCCCCTTCTCACCTCAGATCTCCCCACCCCACCCACCCCGTCTCCCAAGCCCTGGGAAGGGCCTCCCCGCCCCTCCGGAGCCCCAGACACCCACGGAGACGCTCCAGCTTCAGGGCACTCTGTGAGTGAAGGCCGCTCTAGGACAAGCAAGGTTAAAGCAGGCCCGGGGAGGGGAGGGCCCACCCGGGAGGGCCCACCCAAGCCCTGGATTTGGAAACTGGAGGGTGAGGGGGGTGGAGAATGGAGGGGGCCGCCGCTGCTGCCGCTGCCCCGAGAGAGAGAGTTGGGGTGGGACGCGGAGGGGGGAAGGAGGTCTGCGAATCGTGTTAATCCCCGGTGGGTAGCCTGGTATCTGACGCGGCACTGAACGGGGAGCTCTAGCTCTTGTCCGTTGCTATTCTTAGGAGGAGCTACCGTAACGTGAACATTATGGAGAGGGAGTATGGCATAGTCAATACAGATTGCCCAGAGTTCAAATCCTGGCTCCGCTCTTACTAGCTGTGCAAGCCTGCTCTGTGCCTTACTTTCCTCCCCTATTAAGTGGGGATTATGGAAGGCTTCCACGAGCTAATATGTCAGAAGTATTAGACAGTAACTGGTGTGTAGTAAGTGCACAATGCAGAGGGGCTACTATTAGTAATATATCTCATTTAATCTTTGCACCAACCCTGAGAAATAGGTACCCTCATTCCCATTTTACGGGTGAGAAATTGGAGGCTCAGAACGGTAAAAATTTGTTAGCTGAGCCATTTCCCTTTTCTGGACCTCTTTCCTCATCAGCTGTTGATCATGGAGCATTGGAATCAGAAGAGCCCTTGAAAAGCCTCTAATCCAAACTCCCTCATTTTACAGATGGATAAACTGAGGCCTGGAAAGGGGGAAACTCTAGGCCAAGGTCACTTGTTAAAGGTAGAGCCAGGCTGGAACTAGGCGTCCTGACTCCTAGCCAAAGCCTTTTCCAGCAGCTGCCAGCCCGGAGACATGCCCTCCAAGGGGAAGAGGCTCGCTCCCCCTCAGAACTGCCTTCTCAAAGCACGTACACACTTTGGTAGGCTTGTCAAATTCAACTGCAAAGACAGCTGGGGAAGAAAAGGAAGCTGCCTCACCCTGAACAAAGAACATAACCACCAAGCCTGCAATTTGCACTGGAGAGGCTCAGTTTGCTTCCTGGACATTTCTGAAATGACTTGCCTTCCTCCTCATTTATTTTAAGCCCTAGGCACTTTTCATACCACGATTTAATCTTTAGCAGCCTGAAAAAATACAAATCAGTTAAAGCCTAAAACCTATCGGGTAATCATTTTTTTCCTTCCTCCTCCCGCAGATCAAGAAGTGCCTGCACCCTGCGCCTTTCATCCAGACTAATCTGGCTGCAGTGACTCTTGTTCAAGGGACGATCACTTTGGATAGCTTATTACAGCTCCTCTCACGGTACTCCTGGTGTGCATGTCACAAGTCGATAGGATCAAGAACCAAGTCGGTTTTGCTCTCAGGGGCTCTTGGGGCCACCAGTCAAGGTAGGCTGTATCCCTAGAGAACTTGGCAGTCCCAGGAGGGTGGCAGGGAGCTGGGCACACAGGGCAGCCCCCTGAATGCTAGTCCTCATTGCTTTGGCATGGGGAACAGGGAACAGCCTCACTCGAGTGGAAGCGAGGCCCAAGGGTCTAGGTAGTGCAGGCCCTTGGTATCCACTCCCCACCCACCCCACCCCCCCAGCCACAGTCAATCTGGTATCTGGCGTGTTTCTCTCAATGGACCATCACTGGGGGGTGGGGGAAGGAAGGGAGGTATCCAAGTTAAGATCCCAGGCTTAATAAAGTCGGGCAGAACTGAGTGGGGATGCCGGTTTGCTCCCATCCTAGCTGCCTGACCTCAGCTCTGTCATCTGTCACGTGGGGGTGATCGTGGTACCCCGCTGAAAGGGCTGTAGCAAGGATCTGAGGTGATGCCTGTCCAGGGTTTACCTAGGGCCTCATCGAACCGGCTGTTATTAGGAGGATTGGGCCGAGCCATCTGGGATCTCGTTGAAGGCTGAATCTCGGCTCCAGTTTGCCCTGCCCTGCACCCACCCACCTCCTGCAAATGCCCGTCTTGCAGACTGTGTAGCCCTTCTGGCCATTCCCATCTGGCTTCCCTGCTTGCTTTCCTCCTTCTCTGAACTACCGTTCACTTCACTTATCCTCATTGTCTGCCTCCCATTCTTAAAGTCCCTCCAGGGTAGGGAGTCTTGTCTATTTTGTTAATGCTGTGTACCCAGCCCAGCACAGGTGTCTGGCACCTGGTAGGCACTGCAGCATAAATGAATGAACGAATGAATGAACGCCTGGAGTGCTCTGCACCTCCTTGGCTAGAAGCTTCCGTGGTTGCTCTCACAGCTCTGCCTGGCAGTGGGCCCTCAGCCTCGCCCTGCCCACTGCCCCTGCACCTGCTCACGACATTCCCTCTTCCCACCCTCTGCCCAGGGTCCCACCCCTCCGCCCACCTGCCCTCCTCCTCTCCAAAGCCGGCCTTCTTTTCTTTTCTATAAATTTATTTATGTATTTATTTATTTTTGTCTGCGTTGGGTCTTCATTGCTGCATGTGGGCTTTCTCTAGTTGCAGCGAGCGGGGGCTACTCTTCATTGCGGTGTGTGGGCTTCTCATTGCGGTGGCTTCTCTTGTTGCGGAGCACGGGCTCTAGGTGCGTGGGCTTCAGTAGTTGTGGTTCGCGGGCTCTAGAGCGCAGGCTCAGTAGTTGTGGCGCATGGGCTCAGTTGCTCCGCGGCATGTGGGATATTCCTGGACCAGGGCTTGAACCCGTGTCCCCTGCACTGGCAGGCGGATTCTTAACCACTGCGCCACCAGGGAAGCCCCTGGCCTTCTTTTCAAACCTTCCCTCCCCCAGGAGGTCGAGCCCTCAGCAGCCTTGGTTTCTTTCAGGGTGCACATCACGCCTGCTTTTACCTATCTTCATTGCTGCGTTTCTGGCACCCCCTTACCTTTTGTAGTGAGGTGTGGGCCTCGCTCTCCTCGCCCTAGGCCAGGTCCTGGTCAGCCTGCCTCCATGGGAGATGACAGAAAACCGCTGCACCCCGGGTCGACTCATTTCTGCCTCCAGGATGGGGCGGCAGGGGGGCCTTGGCTGGCTGTGGCACGTGTTCCACAAACAGCGGGTCCCACCGCGTCCCCACAGCCCGGCTCCCCTCCCAGCTTGTGCTGAATGGGGAGGAGGTTGAGTAGAAGGAGGCCACTGCCCTGCGTGGCCCTGGACCAGGCCTGTCCCCAGTGGAGCTGCGCTGCTCTGTTGGCAAACACAGGCTATGGCTCCCAGGGGTGGCCTCAGGACGCTGCCGCTGAAGCTGCTCCATTCAGTTTGCAGTAGACCCACCTGGGCTGGTGGGGCACGATTGTCGGGCCCCCTCCTGGCATGGCTCCTTTTTTTTTTTCGGCTGTGCCTCACAGCTTGCGGGACCTTAGCTCCCCGACCAGGGATTGAACCCACGCCCTCAGCAGTGAAAGCTCAGACCGCCAGGGAGTTCCCTGGCATGGCTCCTTTACGGCAGCGGGGCTGCGTTTAGCTCCCAGCCCAGGACTGCGGCTCCCAGCTCCAGGTCCCCAGCCCTCTGAAGTTCTCTGATTCACCCCTCCTGTCGTGTCGTGGAGGCCACCTGGTGGTCTGTTCTCCTTTCATCCCCCTGATGCCGTCTCCTCTTACCAGAGACTCCCTCATTCCGGTCCTGCTGTGTGAGGATGCTGAGGGAGACCCAGCAGAAAGCAAGCCTCCTCTCCACCTGCGACCTGGCAGGAAGCCTGGATGTGTTCTCCGCCCCCCCACCCCAGTGTTCTGGCTCCTTCCACTTGCAGCATCCCACTGGGGCCCTACCTCAGTGCAGCCTCCTCTGACTGACGCGGGGCACGTCCAAGCCTGGGCTCCATGTGTGCCAGGGCCTCGTGGTGCAGGAACAGATGGCTGTGACACCTTCAAGGATGCTGGTTAGACATCAGGAAACCCAGGACCTAGTGCGTCTCTGGCACAAGCTTGCTGTGACCCCCTGGGCCTCAGTTTCCCCCGGAAGTTAAGAGGAGTTGATCTGCTGAGCTTCCTTCCAGCCCTAACATTCCATAAATCCGTGACCTGGAGCGTTTTGCATGTGCTCAGCAAAACTGTGATGTCATGGAGGGCAGAACCCACTGCCTCTTGCTGCTCAGAGGAGATTGTGGACACGTCGTGGACCTCCTGGATGACACTGGGACAGTTTGTGAGGCACCAAAAGACAGTACTCTCCGCAGCGTCAACTCTTCCAATCAGGGTCATACCTGCAAACTCCCCAGGAGGCAGGGAGGGGGCACCAGCGGCCAACCCCACCCTGGGGATGGGAGGACCTCAACTCAGGGCTCCTGCCCCAAGCACAGAGTAGGGAAACGGCATGTCCTCAGACTCGACCAGAAGGGTCTCAGTGCCGACCCTTCCCCTGCTTAGCCTGGAAAGAATCCTTAGACTTTCCCACCAGCTGCAGAGTGGCAGATATTTTAAAACAGTTTGGTCCCAACTGATAAAATCACAGATTTTACATGCTGTGACACATTTCTCCATCCCGGCCTTTGCTGACACCACAGGGAGGTGCTGGAGGCCGTGTGTGTGTGTGTGTGTGTGTGTGTGTGTGTGTGTGTGTGAGAGAGAGAGAGAGAGAGAGAGAGAGAGAGAGAGAGAGAGAGAGACACCCACAATCTGGAGAAACTGAGGCCCGGAGAAACTCATGTCTACAGCTGAGGGAAGGAAGTCTTGTTTCACAGCAAAGAATGTGTCCCTGGAGGGTAAATAGGCTTGGGTCGGGCTTGGCTCCATCGCGGACAGCCTGCTGGGTTCTTGAGCAAGTGCACAGCCTCCTAGGGCCTCGTTTCCTTCTCTGCAAAATGGGGATGAAAATCGTCCCTGCTCCCCAGGGTTGCGGGGAGCTGCTCAGCCCCGTGCGCCATTGAGAGGGGCCGTGGGCATCTCACAACCCCCGAGCTGGATCCGCGGGTCTGGCCCTGGGAGCTCGACTCTCCTCTTCCTCGCACAGACTCCTTCTCGCCTGTGAATGAGCAGACAGGATGATGAATGAGGTGAAAGAATCCCTTCGAAGTGTGGAGCAGAAGTACCGGCTCTTCCAGCAGCAGCAGTTCACCTTCATCGCTGCCCTGGAGCACTGCAGGGAGAATGCCCACGACAAGATCCGGCCCGTCTCCAGCATCGGGCAGGTGGAGGCTCGCGGGCTCGCGGGCGGGGCCGGCCCTCCTCCCCTCACTAGAACGCTGAAAACCACCAAGGCCCAGAGAGGGCCAGTGCATGCGTGCCAGCATCGGGACTCAGATCCTAGCTGGTGGAATAAGCCGTTCACTCATTCCCTCACCAAGTATGTGAGTGAACGGCAAAGCGGTTGCAAAGTGTGGGCTCAGCCCACAAGACTCAGCCGGCCAGGGTTTAGGTCCCGGCTCTGCCACATGCCACCTCTGGGACTGCGGGCAAGCGATTCACCTCTTCATACATTTCGTCTGGGAAATGTACGAAGAGCAGCACACACCTCCTAGGGCTGCTACGCGGGTTTAATGAAATCATCAGCAGAACCCACTCTGTCAGCCGCTGGTGCTATCGGCCTGGGCTCAGGGCAGGGATGTATGGTGAACAGATGCACACGGGCCCAGCCACTGGGTTCCACTGCGGTTTAGAAACTGCGACCTGCCGCGCACCTTGCTGGTCGCATTTGCAGATGTGTGCGACCCTTGCCTGGCAGCATCCTTCAAACATTTTTTTTTAATTTTTGTACAAACTTCTCCCAGTTTTTTAACTTGGAATTTTAAAAACCTACAGAAAACGAACACCCGTATAACTTTCACCTAGATACATCAGTCTGTAATATTTAGGGTGCACCCTTGTTTGTATGTACCCTCTTTCCTCTGAACTATTTGAAAGTAAACTGGCTGCATCCTTTTCAGCCTATCCCCCAAAGGTTCAGACTTCCAAGGGCACGCAACAGGTTTTCAGTATCAGGAAGGAGCACCTGAGTCGCCCCCCACCTCTGCTCAGAATCTACATCAGGGCTGAGTGACCCCGACCCACTCCTCCTTGCCTTACGTTCAAGAAGGCTTTTGGTAGATAATGGCCCCATGTGTGTTGACTCTCAACCCTCACCCTGCCCTTCCTGGACTGAGGTATCCAAAGGTTACCTGCGCGCACACCTGGTAGCCCAGTGACGCTGCTCTGTTGTAGTTACGCCACAGTGCAGGTTCCTCCTTACCCCCCGCCCTGCCCCAGACCCTGGGGCAGGTGTGTGTGGTGTTTGGGCATATACCGTGGGTGTCAAAAACCTCTACCCCCCTACAAAGCTATTGTACTTGGGAAGGAACTACTTGAGATCATTTGGGGAGACATCCTTAGCGACAAAAAGTCAACCAGTGGCAGCAGGAAAACCCTGGTTGTCTTAGAACTTTCTGGGCACTGGAGGAGGTAGGCGACACCCCCTTCCACCAGACCGTGGAGAGTAGGACCATGTGAAATGGGTCAGTTAATCCTGCCTGGACTGGAGCCAACTCCTCCCCAGCCCTTGCCCAATCTCAGATCCAGAGTGACTGGGGGTCCCGGGTGTGGAGAGAGTCCTGGGCCGGGGAGGATCCCCACTGCCCCCCAAGGAAAGGAGTTGAAATTAGATCAATTTTATCACTATTCTTAGCACCTTTTATGGCTTAAGAAAGGTTTCCCTCCCACTAAAACACGTTCACATGGGAGGTTTCGTTTTGTTTTTAGTATTTAAGCTGTCCATTCTCTTAGAGTTGATTTTTGTCTGTGGTGTGATGTGGAGACTACAATTTTTTTCTCATATAGATCGTTTTCCCAGCTACTTACTGACTTGTCCCTCCTTTCTCTAGCCTTGGAAGCATAGGACAACAAAACTACAAGGGATTCTAGTTTGCTCCTCAATCTGGGTGGCCCAAACCAGCGGTTCTCAAAGTGGGTCCTCTAGGTGGGACTATGGCATATAGAGTCAGGGACTAGCCCTCTTTGCTTCAGGTGTTGGCTTAGGTGCCTGGGACTGGTGAGACGTATGGGGCTCAGAGCCCTCGAGCTGGGGTGAATAAGCAGGGCATTTCACCTCTCTGGGCCTCGGTATCCATCTGTAAAATGAGGACTTAAAAAGGTACCCAGTGTATGGCATTTAGGTGAGGACTGAGTGAGCTCAGGCCTGCAAAGCTTTCTGCCTGGTGCCCGGGACACTTCAAGATGTTCGCTGTCTATAGACCCGAATGCTTACACATTACTGGCATGTCCCTCATGACTCTGGGAGGGCCAAGGCAGGTGCTCCCGGGTCCTCCCGGCTCACTCCGCGCGGCCCGTGCAGGTGCAGAGCTACACGGAGCACCACTGCGGCAACTCCACAGACCGGCGTGTCCTGCTCATGTTCCTGGACATCTGCACAGAGCTCGGCAAGCTGTGCCAGCACTTCGAGGCCCTGCACTCGGGCACCCCTGTCACCAACGACCTCCTCGAGAAATGCAAGACCCTCGTTAGCCAAAGCAACGACTTAAGCAGCCTGCGAGCAAAGTAAGACCCTTCTGATCCGGTTCCCGAGGCCTCAGCGCCTGCGTGTGGGAGGAGCGGGGAGGGGTCGGGGACGGGAGAGGAGGGGTCCTGGAGGAAGGGCGGGCTTTTGCTGAGAGGGCAGGTGAGTCTAAGCTGGTGAATCACAGGCGACTGTCCAGACGCCCCCGGCTGGGAAGTCCTAGGCCCCTTGATTTAGTGGACTGACTCTGACCCAACAAATCGTCTTATTGAAAATGGGGGATTCTGAGGCCCAGATCTAGTAGGACACAAATCCTTTTGCTGGAGCCTGCACCAGGCCAGGAGAAGGGGGTCACAGACCAGTTGTTCCCAGAAGCCCGGGAAGAAGTGGGATGTCTGGAGCCCGGTCCCATGGGCATCAGCACCACCAGCGTGGTTCCCTGATTCTGAGCCCTGGGGAATCTGCAGCACAGAGTACCAAATTCTGGAGGAAGCTGTTGAGATATTAGGGTAAGAAGAGTCAGAGGGGCTAAACGGTGTACTTGGGAGTGATTAGAGCAGGCTTCCACAGCTCGTGACCCACGCCTTTCACACCGGGATCTCCTGGGGGCTCTTGGGCCCTAAACCCGCTCAACCACCATGTCTGGCACTGAGAGCCTGGCCTGGTGGGCGCACAGCTCTAAAACCTCCCAAGGGGGTTCTGCCGTGGGGGCAGCATTAGAAACCCCTGCCCGAGGTCCGGGCCGCGGCACGGGAGTCCCCGGAGCAGGGCTCAGCAGGCCCCTCTTGCCGCCCTGTAGGTACCCTCACGACATGGTGAACCACCTCAGCTGCCACGAGGCCAGGAACCACTATGGAGGCGTGGTGAGCCTCATCCCCATTGTCCTAGACTTGATGAAAGAATGGGTCGCCCACTCGGAGAAGCTGCCCCGCAAAGCGCTGCAGCACGTGAGTGAGCCCCAGGCAGCCACCAGGGCAGCCGCTCGTGCTCCCCAGGCCACAGGCACCCAGCCTCGGTTAAGAAAAGACAAGTGTGGGCAACCGACACAAGACAGCCTCAAACCTAGGGGGAAAAACAAAGAATGTTCAAAACCACCCTGGAGACCACCTGGTGGGAAACTAACTCAGCCGGTGACCTGCTTGATCCCAATCCCATCCTGTCCCATCCCGTCCCGTGGGGCACTTTGCTACTAAGCTTAGTTTCCACTAGTTGATCCATTTTCACTGGTGCCCACAGTCTTTGCCCCTTATTAACCCCCAAGGGGACCACCCCATGTATGTCTGAGAACCTCTCTCCCTCTCGTGCTTTAACTTCTAACTTTTCCTCGCCTCCGAGCGTCAGGCTCCGTGCTGATGAAGAGGACCGTCACTTAGTGTTGCTGGTAGAGGGTGTCCCGGGGAGGCTGGGAAAGGGCTAGGGCACCGACTGTGCCGCCCAGGCCCAGCTTTCCCAGCTGAGCCACTCAGCTCCCTTCCCGCCGCGGCGGCAGCCATAGGCGAGACGCCACTCTCCGCAAGACAGAGCTGCTCCCGCCTCCCGGGGTGCTGAGGGCAGCTTGCTGCACTGCTCAGTGTGATCAGGTCTCTGCACCAAAGCCCAAGGGGGAACGAGCCCGCCTTGCCTCTCCTTTACTTGGAAGGGAGACTGAGAGAAGCCGGAAGAATTGACTTTGTGGCTCCCATCCGAGGACAGTTACCTGGTTTCCACAACATAATTGAGGCCCAGACGTTGTAAAATGCGTCACTGGCTTCCGGGCTTGCCAGAAGTACTGTCTGACTGTTGGTTTTTGCCTTCACAGGGGGCGACTTAGCTTCTGTATTCTTGCTTCCTCGGGGGCGACGGTCAAGAATAAAAAGTGTTCTGCCACCTCTTTGCCTGGCCTGGTTTCCTGGGATTTATCCCTTAAAGAAAACGACATTCACCCTAAGACCCCAGAGGACGCTGGGCAGTAGCCTCACAAGCAAAACCACTAGCAAAGCGCTACCACTGTGGAGGGGAACACAGCCCGCTCCAAACGGGGTCCGCTGTGAAGAGGTTCCTGCCAAAGGCCCGCAGAAGGCCAGCCCAGTAACTCCTGGTATAGTTAGAGACCCACTCAGACAAGAACATCTGAATTTTCCAGACAAAACTTACAACTGCCACCTCGACGTCCTGTCCCAAAGGAGCTGCTTCCGCTGTTAACTGGGCAGAGCCGACCAGTTTCCAGGGCAGCTGGGCGGAAGCGAGCAGTGGAAAACCACGCTGCAGACATGGCTCTTCACCACCGCTCCTTTCCCAGTAAGGCCAGGGTGGACCTTGCAATCGTTTAAAGGTAGTTTCCTGCCTTCCTCCAAACACCTGACGGCGTAGGGAAGGGGGTGGACGCGAGCTGCACTCCCTCCTCAGCACACTCGTAAGACACAATCGGCAAGGCTCAGGGTCTGTAAGCGTTTGACAACTTCGGTGCCACCTGGGCTGCTCCAAAAGGGCTGCGTGAAGCCCCATGTGCCGGCCAGCCCCTAGGAAGGCAAGCACACACCAAAAGCGAGGCTGGATGGCTGTGCAGACCCGGCCCGCCGCCTGGTTTTGAGAGCTTTCTGCTAGAGATGGCTCCAGTCAACTCCCCCAACACCACCATGACACTCTGTGGGAAGAGCGTGAATTTGAGGCAGATAAAGGTAGGATTTGTGGCTGTTTGCCAGAACAAAAGGATCTTACAGGGACTAAAGCCAGATTCCACTTGTCAGCACCCCCTCCGGCCACCCAAGGTAACCAACCAATCCAGACCCTGAGGCTTTCCATCTTTGGACAAGTTCCTACTTTGCCTATAAGCCCCTCAGAGGCCAACCTGAGTCACTTCATGTCAATACAGCAAAGTAGTGCAAAACAATAAATTTTTATTTGTTCACAGTTAAACACAAGCAACTGCCTTGACATTTTAGAACATTCTAAGAAGGACAGCAAACCCTTTTGATTCCAATTCCCATTCACTAAGATTGTACCATTTCCTCTTGCAGTTCGCATTTATGGCATCTGATGTGGATTGTTTGACATGCTTTTAAGATCGAGACGGGAAGGTGTAAACCTTTTGACGAGATGACTTTCTTAAATTTAGCTAAAAGCAGTCAGCCAAAAAAAATCTCTTTTTCAGTGATGGGACCCCTTTAAACTGCAAGTTAGCCACATATGGTTGATCCATGATTGAGTTACAAAACTAGATTATGTCTTAGCAAAATCTGTTCCTCCATAATATATTTATGGTCCATAGACGTCTTCTGAAAAGTGATCACTGATTCTTCCTAGTGCAAAATGCCTGGCTGCCTCTTCAATAAGCCGAAGTGTCTGCTGCCAAGAGCAGCGCCGTACCCTCCCGTCCAAACACTGTATCAAGGTGGGGCAAGGGAGGAGGGGCTGGCCTGCGGGGGAAGGGTCTCCTCTAAACGTCTACTCCAATGGTTCAACTAGTCTACTTATCCCCAAGGATGGACAATTTTGTGGCACCGGGACGGGAAGGGGGAGAGAAAGCTCCTCTGCCTTCGTTAACTCGTTTCAAGGCCAGAAGCCGTCGTGGGCCCAGGTGTTCGACTATCGCAGGCAGGTTCCCCTTGTAGCTACAGCCATCTTCTCTCAGGGCGGCACATACAGACTGCAGGACGGAGTGGAGAAGACGGAAACACCGCTCCCCCGGGCACATCAGAGTCACGGACGGGGAAACGAGCCACGTGGGGACAAGGGTCACAGCAGCAGCCCGGGGGCCAGGCCCCAACCTCAATGTGTTCTTTCATCTATAAAGAAAAGCTTAATCAAGTGCAATCAATTCCTCTGTCACAGTCTGGGGGAGGGCAGGGGCACATGTCAGAGAACTCTGGATGTAAACAGATACGCAAACATCTTCCCATACTCATGGCTGGTCAATTTTAACGCACGTACCTCGAACAGTGAAAATGCCCAGAGTGAGACATGCCGATTTGGGTCATTCCACGAAAGACAGCTTTCTTCCCCACGCGAGACACACACTTCTGGGTGGGCTCGGGCTGCTCCCGGAGCCACTCTGAGGAGACGGCAGCCTCTCAGAGCATCCGCACAAGGTGGGTGGCACTCCACCTCGACAGCAGCTCTGGACTGAGTCTTCACTCTGCCCAAACCCTCCTTAGACCTGTCCACACTTTCTAACACCTCTTACTGTTTTTGGTTAGAAAAACCGCATCTCCATGTAGTACTCTCTTTCACTTGTTCTTCAGTTATTTCTTTCTGGCTTCAAGTGGTATGTTCTAGTATTTGGTGAAAATTCACATTGACTGGTCATAGCACTTTTGTCATATTCTCTACACAGAAACACCCAATTTTTTACTCTTAACTGTGAGTCTGAACCTCTGTGGTCTCCACGGACCCTCTCATCATCATGATCGTCTTATTTATCCTTTTTACAAAACTACTAGAGTTTTACCTTTCTCAACAAAAACACTGGAAACTACATGTGCTGTTGCAAATGGGGACGGCCCAGGTCTGGAGTTTTGTTTCCCACTGTCCTGGTTTTGCCCAGTGGGGAGCTGGCCTCTGTGGCCATGGTGGCACGGTGGGCTAATCTTTCCAACTGTCAGTGGCTTCCAGGACATTTCCCTGGATTGTAACAGTTTACCTTTTAAGAAGAGTTTGGACTATTTCCACCTAAACACATGACATATATTCTGGCTCACAAAGCAGCTTATCTATCATTTCTCTCTCCACTCACAGAGCCTAATAAGAACCTTCAGCAGCTTATTCCCAAAGGTTGGGTAGTTTTCCCTCCTGAAAAACTCTGCTGACAAACCTAGGGAGGTCACATCTACCCACCCACCTTATGGGGTTGGTCCCGGCACTCATCTCCAAGGAAACCTCTGACCCAAGAAATGGTCTTCATCTCCTACCTTTGGATTTCAGTTAGTTTTCTTATTCATGACCAGATATTTCTTCCAATTCCACAGTAACAAATTTCATAGGCTTGTGACAGAACCTTGTCAAAAGCTTTTTTAAAATCCATGAAAAGTTCTGTCTGATAGAGATCCATGTACTTATTTACCTGTAGTAGATTCAGGAACTCATTTTCTCTACGGAGACCATGCTATCATCTCCCCTCCCGCCCCCCCGCAATGATACTGTAGTGCTCCCTTTTAAAACAAGGTTTCACGCTCCCAAGACTCCCAAGAAACAGACTCCCATCTTCTCTCAGGGTCTACGCTGACCCTGGTTAGTGTCAGGTGGTGAGCGGAGCAGGTTATGGACACTGGCCAAACAGCTCTGAAGCAGGCAAGCCTGCTCCAAGTGACTCCAGTGGAGCTTAACCCTAACGTCTGGGAATACAGGCTCTGCCTTGAATGTGACGGTTCTACTGCCTTTGCCCTGCCTGTTGCCAGGCCTGAATTCTCTCTCGGGGGTTCCTCTACCACTATCACCTTTCCATCCTTAAAAATACTCACTGCAGCATAATCAAGTGACCCGCTGACTCTTGGCAAGTCTATGATTTTCAAAACCAAACCAAACTTTATTATCGACTCAAGTCCTTTGCAATATAAAAGCCTAAATTTTCAGGCTGGGTAACTTCAGCATGACTCCAGGCCTCCATCCCCCAGCCTTGGCTGAATGAAATCCATGGCCTCCTAGAGCCCAAAGGAAGCTGACTGCAGCTGCTGGGGTCAGCCATGGTTATAAAGCTGAGCAAACGGATGCCCCGGCTGGAGGAGCATGCCAAGGCCCTCCAGCCCGGGCCCCAGTCCACTTTACCACGCTGCCTCCTTCTTCCCTGTATTTTTACAATCTGTCCATTAAAAATTTTTTTTTCTTTCTTTACATTGGCCTCCTTGCTTTTGCAGTTAGGGTAAAGGCTTTGATTTAAGTGCCTGGTATCTTTGTTCTGTGGCACAGATCTCCTGGGCTTGGGGAGGGGATAAGCATTTAGAAACAGTTTTAAGAGTTACCTGGTAACTTTTTTTTCCCTGGATTTGTTCATGTTTTCCTTTTCTAAATAAAACTGTAATAGGAAACCAGAACATATTGGATTTTAAGCTTTCCTTTGGAAAAAGCTGAATTAAACATCCGTGGTGTCATTAATACTCCACATCAGGCATCCAGCGGCAATTGCTGGCCCCGCGCTGGGCTGCAGCAGTCGGGCACACACCCTCCCTCAAGCTGGGATCCATCAGTCACACCCAGAAATCCTGTCCCAAGGAGGTGGTCTGCCAGTACAGCCATGGTGACGTGGAGTCTCATTCTCTAGCTCCCTTTGGTTATTTGGGAGGCTAGAATATTTATTGCCACACTTTAAAAAAGAGACTTTTACCCTCATGTGCTGGAAGCTTCCATATGCACTAAAGTTTCGTACCATTTCAGTTTGCCATTTCCCTCTTCATGGATGAACCCTTCTACACTTTTAACTGAAAGATGAGAAAGAAAAAAGCCAAGTTCACTGGCTCTTTCCTACCAGTCTCCCCCCACCCGCCTCAGCCTCGGCTGGGTCACTAGGCAACAAGTCTTAGGCTTCTAGCATTCATTTCAGGAGCACCTGCTGAGTTCAGACTCTCTGCCACGACCCATGTTCTGACTTGTGTCACCTCTCCCAAGCACGTGCAGGCAGCCCACTGGGCCCAGGCAGTCAGCTCTGTCAACCCTCTCCAGGACTCTCCTTTAATGCTCTGCCATGACCAACACGTGCAAGGGGAACAGCATCAAGCCCCCTGCAGGGTCGGCCCCTGAAAGTCAGCATTGGTGTGAAAAAGCTGTTACCTTTTTGGTGGCCTAGAATCTACTATAGCGAGGCAACTCTCACAGCCTGAGACATGATGGTCATAAAACGTTGAAGAAACTCTTTGGACCTTCAGAGCCTTTCTGCTGCAGCATTCCAGAGAAGCTGACGTAAACAGGAGGCACACGGGACAGGGGAGAGAGGCAAACAGCTAGCACCGCCCCGCCTGCAGGCGCAGGTCCTCATCCCCAGCACTTTCCTTTCCAGGGAGCTGCTCCAGCCACCATCCTCCCTCCTGCAGAGAGCACGCCTGACCACCCACACCCCAGCCTGTAATCAGAACAGTACCAGCTTTCGAGCAAACGCCACATAAGCAAGAGGTAGTGGGGCAGGGGGACAGAGCATTCCCAAAGGGGAGCATGGTCTCCACAGTGCCAGCTCCAGACTTTTCCAACAACAGACCTTTGTTCACATGGAACTTTCTAGGAAGCTTATCAGAACCGCCAAAAGAACTTAAGAGAGAATAAACCATTGCTTTTCTAGATCTGCGGCTTTAGATGATGGATGTTAGAACCAAAAGCAGTGACAACATCTCATGTGAAAGCTCTCATGTGAAGATGATCAGCTTTGCATGTCACATCCTCCTGGAAAGGGACAAAGCCAGACTTACCTGTGATGCCAACAAGGACCCAGGCTCACAGAGAGCCCGCCCAGCTAACTGAGCTTCAGGAAAGGAGCGGGTGGTGTGTGAGACTCCAGGATTAGATTTGGCCTCATATTGCACAGGACACAACCATTTGGGGGGAAAAGGAAGAAAATAAAGCTAGTGAGGAACGCACCCTGGCCCTCGGGTTAGTACACGCTGCCAGGTAAATGAAAGAGAGGGTGGCCGAAGGGAAACTGAAGAGGCATTTCAATGCCAGATCCAAAAACCGTTCTGCATTCAGTCAACTGTCAAAGGACCCCCCACCCCATTTCCGCTGCGGGAGCTAGCCCCTCAAACCCTGGAAACGGGAGAGCTCCGAAACGGGCGCTCACACGTCCCGCTCCAGGCCGGCGCTGCGCGGTAACACTGCCTGGCACCGTCCCTAGCTGTGCTCGTGCTGTGCCTCATTATAGTCCATGATACGGAGCTGCCCCACGCTGTCTGGCTTCGGGGGAGGCGGCTGCGGGCCGTCTAGGTTCAGGGAGGGCTTGGCTTCCACACCCGAGTCTTTGCCCAGCTCTGTCTTTAGGGTCTCAGAAAGGCTACTGCTGGTCAGGCTGTCCTCATCGCACTGGCTCTCACTCTTATTACGAAATAGCTCTCGAGCCTTCATGCCCAGGAAGCTTTTTGAACTAGGAAGTGAGCCGACAGTCACAGGGATGCCCGCGGTGGGCTCTCCCACAGCAGTCTCCCAGCGACTGCTGAGCGGGCCCACCCTCGGGTTTGGGGGTTTCTCCGGGGTAGAAAGCTCACTGCCGCCGCTGCTGCTGCTGCTGCTGCCTCCGAACCTGGGGGGCTTGGTCTCCCCGTTAGGGCCAGATGCCTCTTCATTGTTGTGCCCTGTCACAGAATCCGAGCAGCCGTCACGACAACAGTCGAGCCTGTAAGAAATCCGAGGACGAGAAAGGGAGCTGGTGGTTGCAGTGCCCGTGTTTGGGAAGCACGGAATTATGCGGACGCGCGCTCGTACCGACGCTGAGCTCTGCCGGCCCGCTCTACGTTCTAGAAGAGAGGACTCCCGTGTTGAGAGCTCATGAAGAGAAAGCTAAGCCACAACCAGGGATATCGGACGGCGATCTTAAATAGGAACGCTTCCCAGGACCATTATCAAGTGACTCGGGCCCCAGGACAAGGAACCCAGAAGGATGGCTGGGCGCTCTGAGGGACGCAGCTGAGAGCTGCAGGCTCGCCTGTCCGGCTGGGACCGCTGCTAACACCACACGATGCCTCCCCGCTCTGTCAGTGGCAGCCTCACGACAAGGCCACGGCTGCCGACTCTTTGCTCCTACCTTTCTTCCGCTGCTTCGGCTGCTTCTGTTTTTTCTTCTTCAAGTTTTTTCAGGAGGCCATCCTTCTCCAACCTGCCGTATAAATCTAAGATCTCCAATTCAAACACTTGGGTGATCCTCTTCTGAGCTTCATACCTGCTCTCTGCGGCCTGCAGCTGTCCTCTGAAAGATACAGACCACCCCAGAATGTGGGAAGTTCTACTTAAATACATCACAACAAAAACCTTTCCCCCTCCAAGTTACCTTGCCTGGAGTTTGACATCCTCTAAATATTTTTTCTGTTCCAAAAGAAGGTGGTCTTTCTTGGCTAGATGAGATTCCAGTTCCAAAATCCGTTTTTGAGCAGTATCCAGCCTCTGATTCTGCTGGAGAACATGGCTTCTGTTTTTTTCTAGTTCTTTCCGATATGCAGTTTTCATCATTTCTACTTCCTTAAAACAAAACAAACAAACAAAAAATGGAATTGGAGTTAGTACTTTTAGAAAATGAAAATGCCATACCCACTTTGCAAAAGCAATGTAACAAACATTGAGAAGGTACTTTATTAGTATATTGCTAGTGGAAATAGAAACTAGTACAACTTTCTGGAAAGTAGGCTGGCAGTAAGTACCTACTAATCCTTCCCTGAAATCTATCCCTTAGGAAATCATTTGAAACATGAATAGACATTTGGGCACAAAAATAATCAGCACAGCATATTCAGAAGAGCAAAAAACTAGAAACTATGAAGTCTAACGTCAAGAAAATAAGTAAATTAAAGTACACCTTCTATTTAATAAGTTTTTTAAAATTATGTGTATCAGTAAAAGATAAAAAAGCAGATTATAAAGCCACATGAATAGTGTGATCAACCATGTTAACACACACATTCTGAAAACACGCCAATATTCAGTTATGATTTCAGCGCGGTGGTGGTGTGGGCCGGCAGGGTGGCAGTGCGGTTCAGCGTGGTGGCAGTGTGGGCCGGCACGGTGGCGGTGTGGTTCAGCACAGTGGCGGTGTGGGCCGGCGCGGTGGCAGTGTGGGCCGGCGTGGTGGCGGTGCGGTTCAGCGTGGTGGCGGTGTGGGCCGGCACGGTGGCGGTATGGGTCGTTTGTTTTCTTTTCTACTCTTCTCCCTCCCCTAATACCAACTAAGATAAAGCTAGAGACGCAACAGGAATGAACATCTGCAGACCAGGTACCCTGACAAAGTTTGTCAATCGTGCCAGGAAGACAACCTGCGTGCTGACCGATGGAAACAGCAAGTGTGCACTATGCTCAGAAGAGAAGTGGAAAGGATGCTTTTCTAACAAGTATATGCTATGTTTGTGTTGTGTGGCTTTTTTATGGTGGTAAAATATACATAAACTTAAAATTACAATACATTTGTTTTTTTAAAAAAGATAATAAACCATAAGGAGCAAGGAGATGAGCTTCCCTGAAGACACCCCACCTCGAAGATGACCAGCAAGTCCAATGCTTCCTCGGTCAGAACGGGATCGAGTTAAGCTCAGGACTGGGACCAGATAATGTGGCCGTTCCGGCTATGCCTAATGGCTCCAGACTTCAGCATAGGTTAGGTGAACAAACTGAACTTTTGTCGGAAACGACAGTAAGTATTTACGGAGAATCAAACAAAGTATTGAACTAGGAACATCTATGCACTATCACTAACTCTCACAGCCATGTAAGAGGGGCTACACCCAGTACCTACCAGCCATTCCCCACCTGATGCTCAGATACCCATTTCTCGTCCCCTACTTGACTGAACAAGAGGAAGCCCAGCTCCAGGTCCAAAAACAGGTTTAAAGCCATGTCTGGCTAGGGATGGACACATGACATAATCGTGGCCAATAACAAGGGTGGGAGGTCTGGTGGAGAGTTCCTGGGAAAGGTTTCCTTGATGAGAGAGACCTGCAGGAGGCGATGCTCTCCGCCTCCAGGGGACATCATGACATCTACCTGTGACAGTGTTAACTGTGGCACACACTTTGCAACCAGGAGCACAGACAGCCCAAAGACAAGGTTGAGAGGATAGGTCGGGTGGTGCAGAAGAGTGGAAAGAACCAGGCTCCTTGCTGCTGTCCCTCAGCTGCTGACTTGACCAACCTGGAACTCACCTGCCTGGGGACTTCTTGTCAAGAGAAATAATGAAACTCTTTATGGTTAAGCCAGTGAAGTCTTTTTTTGTTGCTGCTTACAGCTGAAGGTTTGCAAGTCAGTATCACCATGCGCATTTTATGAACTGTGAAGCCAGGCCCAAAGAGGTCAGGTGGCTTGCTTGAGGCCCCAAGGGCGTCAGTGTTCCAACCAAAAGACAGCACCGCGGCGCCCATCCACATTTCTCTTGGGAGAGCTAGGAGTGTGTTTAAGTAAGCTTTTTCAGAGGTTCTCCAGTCCCTCAGGTCTCTTTTCCCTTCTTTCTTTTTCTGAGGCCATTATACTTCCAAAATAAGTGAGAGCTGGTTTCTAGAGAAAGTTCCACATTTAACATCCTTCTAAAGGGAGTCTGAATCTGAGAGTTGAGAGAAGCTGAGAAATAAGAATAACTATTATGAAAATTCCACCTCTCTGATTCTAAGACTACTCCCTATATTTGGCCAAGGAAAAAGAAAAAAAAGCTTTACAAAGCACAAGCCCAAAAAATCCTAAAAAGAAAGCCTGTGTGTGATGAAGAAGTTAGTGACAGGAGGCATCTAAGCATTTATTCTTAAAATTCCATTCCCAACTCATTCACCAACATTACCCGAGGCTATTTATAAAGTGACATAAAACTTCTGCCTCGACACCACTGGTAAGGCACTAATTAATGTAAGACCATCCCGACGCTGGCCTTGTTGCCAGGACTGAACCACCATCTGCTGAAATTAAATTCAACGTTACGAAGAAAAAAATATTTATAGCAGTATAAACCCACAGCCCTGAGAGTTATATGCTAAACAGAATTGGCTCCCCATCCTTTTTCTTTATCTGTCAGCCTGTCTCTCTCTCTTTAAAGAAGGGGGCATGGGTAAGAGAAGGAAAACACTTTTGGGACTTCCCTGGTGGTCCAGTGGTTAAGACTCCACGCTTCCAATGAAGGGGGCACAGGTTTGATTCCCGGACAGGGAACTAAGATGCCGCATGCCGCGCGGTGTGGCAAAAAAAAGAGAAAAAAAAAAAAAGAAGAAAAACATTTTTTATCACCTAGTCTGTACCAATTACCATTATGTGCTTTCACATATAACTGATTTAATTTCAAAGCAACCCAACTAAGGGAAACAAGCTTGTGTGATAGCTGAAAAGTGCCTGTGTTGCCAGACCAGGGAGAGGTGGAAATGACACTAGGTCTGCCATGCCATCTTTCAGGAAACAATTCATAAGCCATTCTCTGTCCTGTGCCACAGGCATACTGCCTGGGTCCTAACAGCGTCCCAGGTAGGGTCTGGCTCCCCAAGCCCACATACCTTTGTGGTGTCTGAATGCTTGTTCTGCAGTTGTTCCAAATACAGCTCGTTGACTTCCCCAAGAACCAACAGCTGCCTGTTCAAGAACTCCATCTGCTGTTGGACCGACTCACTATTTGAGAGCTAACAAAAACACAGAAACAAGCGAAGTGAGAGATCTGACGACACCAAGCTAGCAAATGGACGTTACACAGGGAACCAGCTAGGAGCACACTATTTCAGGGCTGAGTCGGTGTAAACAACCCCCGTGGTTTCAAAGGCCACACCGCAACGGCTGCTGGGGAGGAAGGCATACAAGGGCAACAAAAATGGACAGAGACGTACTTCAAAGTTGTCCCTACGCAAAGGGGAAGAGGCACAAATGCTCCACATCAAAACTGGCCACCCACAGGGCACCTCGAGGAGATGGGTATGTACACAACCACCACAGCAGGGATGTTAGGTCCAGGGGGATAAAGCCCTGGGATAAACCCACAGGTTCTTGAGTAAGTGATTTACCTACGAGTGCAATGACTTCCAAAGAGGAAAAGATCATAGCTCAGAAGCCTGAACGAACTCTTCACATTTATGTAAACAAAGTACTGAGAACAAGTTCCCGGGATACACACAGACCAGGGCTCAGGCTAGGCAGTCCCCTGCTGCAGGGCCGTCCACGCACTGTCTGATGTTGAGGAGCACCTCGGCCCCTGCCCACTCGGTGTCAGTAGCATCAAAAATGTCAACCAGGACTTCCCTGGTGGTGCAGTGGTTAAAAATCCGCCGGCCAGGGCTTCCCTGGTGGCGCAGTGGTTGAGAATCTGCCTGCTAATGCAGGGGACACGGGTTCGAGCCCTGGTCTGGGAAGATCCCACATGCCGCGGAGCAACTGGGCCCGTGAGCCACAACTACTGAGCCTGCGCATCTGGAGCCTGTGCTCCGCAACAAGAGAGGCCGCGATAGTGAAGAGGCCCGCGCACCGTGATGAAGAGTGGCCCCCGCTTGCCGCAACTAGAGAACGCCCTTGCACAGAAACGAAGACCCAACACAGCCAAAAATAAATAAATTAATAAATAAATAATAAAAAAAAAAAAAAAAAAAAAAAGAATCCGCCGGCCAATGAAGGGGACATGGGTTTGAGCTCCGGTCCAGGAAGATCCCACATGCCGCGGAGCAACTAAGCCCATGCGCCACAACTACTGAGCCTGCGCTCTAGGGCCCATGAGCCACAACTACTGAGCCCGCGAGCCACAACTACTGAGCCCGCGTCCCACAGCTACTGAAGCCCGTGTGCCTAGAGCCCATGCTCTGCCACAAGAGAAGCCACCGCAATGAGAAGCCCACGCACTCCAGAGAAGAGTGGCCCCAGCTTGCTGCAGCTAAAGGAGGCCCGCGTGCAGCAATGAAGACCTAACACCGCCAAAAATAAATAAAAAACAAAACAAAAAACGTCAACCAAAAATGTCTGCAGACATTGCCCAGTGTCCCCTGGGGGGAGGGGAGCAGCGTCACCCCCTGCTGGGAACGCCTGACACAGACACACAAGTAATGCACGTGTCCCGTCTGGAGGAAGAACATCAGCAGTGGTGTGAGCACGGCCCAGCTTGCCCGCCTCTTACCTTCTGAGACACCTGGCTGAGCAGCAGCTCGGTGTGGCACACCTTGCTGTTGGCCTTCTTCAGTTCTACGCGCAGCTCCGCGATCATGTTCCTGCAGTCCTCCAGCTTCGTCTGCCCAAGGGGACGTGCCAGGAAGTTACAGAGTGCCAGCAGGCCAGGCCACGGGGGCACCTGGCCATCGGCCCACAGAGAACCAGGAAAGCCTCATGCCTCTGTTGCTCTACTATTCTTGGGCCATCAGGCTTAAAACTAACTTCTTAGTTTTAAAAAGTAAGTTATAGTTAATTTCTGAGTTTCTGACTGATTATCAAAAGGAAAAACAAAAACCAAAAAAAAACCCTTAAATCTGCAGTTCCCCAACTGTGCACCAAAGAGCCCTAGGGCTACACAGCAGGCTCACAGAGGCGCTGTGGGGCTAGTTTTAAATTTCGAGGGAAACACAGCGACATCTACTGGTCATGATGTGAACTACTAGCTAGAGGGAGCTCAGCGTTTCAGTATCAGGTGTTCTACGTGCCTGTGGAACACGTATTATCTTTGCAAAGCTGGGCTTGTAGGTGGTTGCTGTGACAAACATCACCATGAGAAAACCAATGTGAAACAGGAATTGAGGGCGTCAGTGTCTCATCTGATTCCAAGGTCTGAGACTCAGCAGTGCCCAACAGGTACACATACCGCATTTGT